>NC_068375.1:13056524-13421524 GCF_023724105.1 Carassius gibelio
TAATTGTGTTACAACGGAACTGCCTGGCATTGATTACATTAAAATATTAAACTTACAAATTAATTAAAAGTTGAGAGAGAATCTGCATTATGATTACAGAGCTAGATTAATCAGCTAAAATCTCCGTCATCTAAGTGACTGTCGACAGTAAGAGGATTTAACAGAGAACCTGCTGTGGGATGTAGGAGGATTTTATTAAACATAGTGGATTTTAAATAATTGTATCAATATCCTGGCAGAGGAATCACAATTTAGAGGGATATAAAAACACAGTTTATGGTAACAATAACTGGTCGTGTTTTAGCTTTTAGTCCGTTAATTATAACAGTACATAGAATAATACTTGGTAATGTTAATTCTCAGATAAATACTTCTCCACAGGCTTTTCACTGCGTGATGGGATTGAAATTAAGGAGAGGTGCTGTGTGTGCAGTTGTGTGTGGTGAGAAGGGTCACTGGTTTGACGTCAGGCATTCATAAGTGCTGATTTTCAGAACTGACATGTCTGTATCTAAAGATAGAACACTTGAATGATTGATCAGTTCATCTTTACAAGCTCAAACACAATCACTGTGCTACTATTTCCAAATTACATATCAATCATATTACAATTATTAAATAAACTAGAGACTGAAAGCTGTGAGTGGTTAATGTCAAGTTGGCTAAATTGTTCCTTCACATTGGTTTTACCTCTAAGCAGGTGTACAAGCAGTCGGCTGGTTACACAAGTCATCCATTGCGTGGGATTGTTGTGTGTTTGTGGGAGGATTCAGAACTTTCTAGAAACACCAATTATCTGTGTATAATTTGAAGATGTGGCTGTGAATGATGAGACAGATGGTCCTTTGCATGTTCCAAACTGATGGGAGATCTTTCTGATGAGACATACTCACAAGTAAAGCTCACACAAGATGTTCCTTGACTGATGATTGGTCTCAGGAACAGTGTCTGTCGTGCTTGATAAAGCTGTGTTGTTAGATACATTATAAAAAAAAAAAAAAAAGTAATTGATTATCTTTGGTGTGAATGTAAATCTAATAGCATATAAGGTAGAATATCTAAGGTTGTTTTTAAGGGTCTTTATGGGGAATGATCACAGTAGGAGCCCTAGGCTTACATCCTTGTTTGATGTGTAATAGACCATTGTTTATCCCTAAATAATAGTGCAGAAACCTCAGAGGAGTGTCAGGCTTACACCTCACTCAGTTGGATCTTCACACTACTGTTAGCCTGTGAGGCTCTGAAAGCTTTCAGCTTCAGTCCCTTGGCTGTGACGCACTCCCAGCAGGCAGGGAAAATGAGTTGAGCGGTCGGAAACTTGAGGCTCGCTAGGGACCACTGACAGCTTGCATCCCACTGGATGAGGAGCATAAAGAATCACAGAAATAAAAAAAAATAATGTACATTCCCCTAAACATAACAGTTTACCTTTGAGTTACTGTGTACTTCAATTTGATTCTTAGAGAAAGAGAAAACATTTCAGAAAGAGAAACTTTTAAGTTAATGGAATAGTATTAAAGGCATAATTAACGCAAATAAGAAAATTATGTCATCATATACTCAACCTCATGTCATTCCAAAATTAGATATTTTGAAGATTTTTGGTAAACACATTTTTTGATGACCACTGACTTCCATTATACAGTATGGAAAATAAAATAATTCACTGAGAGATTTCTTATATACAGTATAAGGCAGTATAATAATCCTATGAATCACAAATGCTGAAAAGCACACACATCCAAAAATAATTCATTCAAAACACATTTACCAATATCTAAACCTAAAGCCAGTGCACAGTTGCTCCCAAAGGAATTTTTTAATGGGACTTTCACTAAAAACTGGGCTGGTGAAGAGTACCATTAAACAATTCCTCTGGGAGCAAGTGAGTGCCGACTTTAGGCTTTGACATGAATACAACAATACTTTCCATTAGCCACTCTTGCAAACAACACTATAAAAGTGAAAAGACTCCACACATTCCACCACAATCTTTAGAAGAACCAACACACTGTAATCGCAATTCGCAAAATTTACTTTTTGGTAAACTGGTGGCTAATTCGTGTGAATTCATACAATTTAATACATTTTTCTACAATCTGCTTATAGTACACCCCACTTAAAGGTGGGTTTATGTTTCATTTTTTTCTGAAAGTCATACGTTTCTGTACAAATCACTTCATATAACTTCACAGCAAAAATGTTTCTAATGCGCTTCTCATTTCATCAGTTTGAAAGAACCTCTATAGCAGGGGTCCTCTGCTCTGGACCTTTTGGACCATTTACACTCTTAATAGAGATTGAAGTTAGAGTGTCAATTTTTCATTTGAGTGATAGGTGGCAGTAATGCACTTTTAAGTCTGCGATCCACCATAAAGCAAGAAGAAGAAGAAAGAAGCTCACGCACCTGCTGCTGAGAATGCTCTCAAGTTCTAATAGTTCGTGAATCAGAGGTAAAAAACGATACAAATACAGTTTAGTTTCTTGCACCGACTGATCGTTTTGTGTCTTTACACATCAATATATAGTCACGAGCCGCAGGGTGTAATCTGCTTTTGATTGTGTGTGTTTATGTTTAGTTTTATTGTATGTTTTAGCCATGGTTCCCATTTACCTCCATTATAAGACTGACAGACTGCAACGGTTTGAGTTAAAAATCTCTGTTTGTGTTCTACTGAAGAAACAAAGTCACCTACATCTTGAATGCTCTGGGAACAAGCAGATAAACATAAAATTAAAATTTTTGGGTGAACTATTCCTTAAAGCCAGATTGGATCAAATCTCGGGAAACTGGATCTCGGGGTCCAGAGTTAAGGAGCCCTGCTCTATAGGCACCTTCTGAAGGTACCTCAAATATCCTAATGTGTATTCAAGATCCATACATATATAATGTCATTACATATTCATAATATATACATATTCCTCAAAGCACGTCCATTGTGAAAGTGTTAATAGAGGAATCTCTGAAGCAGGAATTAACTGGATTCCTTTTAGAGACATGTTCTGCAATCTGCCTTAATTTTACACTTGATACAGATTAGTATCATGTGGTGTTACACTGTGACAGTTTGTTGACACTTCGGTGTAGATCATGACACGGATCTGTAACTGTTCATCTGTCATGTAGTCATAGCTAAAATGGCTGACTGTGTTTTATCTCAACTGTAGGAAGGATGCACTCAGCCACAAGATGAGGACATCATGGACATTCCCCTTGATGACCCAGCTGCAAACAAGGCTGCTGCTAAGATTCAAGCTGGTTTTCGAGGTCACATGACCAGGAAGAAAATGAAGGATGACAAGCCTAGAGATGAGGTTAGTAGCATTCGAAGTACATACATTTGCCAGGGCTGACTTTAGTTATATAAATTGAATTAAATTATATAATATATTCTATCAATCTACTATGATTTACAGATTAGATTCACGTGTTTAAATTACAAATATTCTTATATCACTACTAAAATTATGTGTATTAAAGTCTGCATTGTGTTATATCTAGTACCTCCATGGGTGTGCATTAATTTGCAATAGCTCAGTGGCCGACCTTTTTTTATTATTATTATTCTGCATGTTTACCACATGACCTCAAGACATTTTTAAGCTTTGCCCCCTTAAAACATTTTTATATGTAGAAAACACATCTTTTCACTTCCGATCTTGCTTAGAAACAGCACAAGACCTTTAACTAGTTATAAACTGTCCATTAAGAGCAAGGCAGAAAGAAATACAGCTGTTATTTTAGCTCATAAGTTTAATTTTTTAATCCATCAGCCAGTCCTGTAAGTCACATCTTATTTAAGGTTGAATATATATGTGATTTTGTCACTTCTGGGAAATTAAGGCTGATCGATATCCTAATCAGTTTTAAATTATCTTGTAATCTGTCATGTATTGAAAGCACAATAACCATTAAAGGTTCTTTGGAAACTACACAATCGTGTCTGAAACCAGCAGACATCAGTATGTTAAAATGGTATCCTAGCAATACTGCCTTAATTGCTTGTTGCTAAGCAATACTACAGATGGTACCCAGTTAATGTCATGTGAGCACCCTTCCCAGTTGTATTGCATATATGCATGGTAATATTTTAAACAAAAATAATTTCACATTTTACAGAATTTTTTATGAAATGCCTTCTGGAAAAGATTTATTTCAATACATATCTTGGTTTGAATTTAGCAGCTCTATTTCATGCATCATTCATACACAACACAGTCATCTGCAAATGCCAGCCTTTCATAAGCATCTTTCAGGAGTTTTGTGTCATCTGTTTCAGAAACAACGAGAGCAGAAGTAGCTAAGAGGACCACCATCACCACTGCCCGATAGCACATCACTGCAATAACCAGAGCTCTTTTGTTTAACAAGAACCCTTCAGTGTATGATACGAAAGCATCAACATCCCAACTACATGCAGAGTTTGCCACCTGACTAACAGACTCCTCTCTAACACTTTCCTCTTCTTCCTTTAGCATTTGTGTGGCTGTTTCTGACTTGAAACAGGTTCACAGTGTGACATTATAAATTTGATTCACTTTAAGAAATTTGTTTGTGATCTGTCAGCTTTCAAATCCGAAGTGTTTTCCTTGCTGCTTCAAGCAAGGCAAGCAAAATACCCTGTCTGGAGATTTTTCTTATTTATTTTGAAGTTGTGCTTTACTTCTTTGGCTATACTGAATATTACAATATACAAGTATATGCATTTACTAAAAGTCAATGTTTTTTCTAGCATAAATTTTGTTAATGGCTGTTAAATAAAGCTAATTAAGTTCCACATATCAGCTTTCTGTGTTCATTGGACCTGTTACTATTGGCATTTTTGTGTTGAAGGTAATAAAAGCGTTAATTACAGCTGATGGAAAGTAACTGCTCAGATATGTTTTTAATTAGTCAAAGGATGTGGTTTACATGGTGAATATATGCAAGCTGTGTAATACACTGAGAATATTGTTCATATTTCCAGACAGTTTGTGTCAGATCCATGTGATTCAGTGAAATATTCCCATATCTTAATCAATCTTTCAGACAGTAAGACTGTATCCTTAAAATAGCACAGATGCTCATTAAAAATGGATTTGCTCAAATGCACTCCTTGTGTGCTGCCCTGCCTGTGTGAAGTTATTTATTTATGTGTGTGTGTGTGTGTGTGTGTGTGTGTGTGCATTTGTGTTCAGATCATCTCTTAGTAAAATACATCATTTTAGCTTGTGTTCTTGTAGCTCAACTAGTAGAGCATGTCTTTAGTGGTGCCAAGGTGTCATACTGATAAAATGTATAGTGCAGATGCGCTGTAAGTCACTTTGGATAAAAGCATCTGTGAAATGCATACAGATAAATGTAATGTAAATGTCACTGGACTGCATTCTTGAACTTACTACTCAGGGTTTTAAACAAGGAGGTCTGTAATACCTGTAAAAAGCTCTGTTAGCATTTCCATTAATTTCAATGGCAGTTGCATGGCTGGTGCATGAAATCACAGTAGTACACAATTAGAAATGTGCCATCAGTAAAAAAAAACTTTAAAAGAATATAAAAGTGCAAACTGAATGTCATGTTTTCAGTCGCTAAACTGTATTTTAATTGCAATTCAATGAAAAAGTGTTATTGTTTAAATGTATTTTAAATGCAATTAGCTAAAGTTGAGAGTGCTTTTTGACTTGCTAGAGTAGAACATATCTATGTAATTTCATAATTAGTTTTATTGGATTTAGTACATCTAAAATCTATAAACCTTAAATAATACTGAATAACACACTAAAGTTAAGATAAAAGTATTTTGATAAGATAATCAAATACTTTACATATTATTTAGTGTTTTAGTTGACACATTAAAATAAGTGTACAAAATTAAAGCAATGTACATATTATTTAGTGTTTTAGTTGAAACATTAAATTAAATGTACAAAATTAAAGCAACCAATTGTTTTAGCCTAAAAATATGTCAATCTTGCAGGACTATAGAGCATAAATATGCAAAAATCGTAAAATCCAGTCCTGCTAGAATCCTAAGGGGTGGCTATTTGTAATGTCCGACCAAAAAACGTATCACATTAATATGTTATCCATCCATCCATTCATTCTCCAAGCCGCTTATCCTTTGTAGGGTTGAGGGACGTGTTATCTTGTTCTAGATAATCTAAATATAAAATATATCTAAATATAAAGATAATCTTTTCCTGTTGTGGTTTTGTAATAGTGGTTTGTTGTTTAAGTAGCACTCTGTTATCTGTTTATTGAAATATTTTTAAATATATATTTTTTAGCACTACCGTAACCTATGGTACTATATAAATACTATTGTGGTAACTTCTTTAAATAAATATTTTGTCAGAAGACTACAATGTTTTGTTGTTGTTTTGTTTGTTTGTTTGCTAGTCAGGTGGCCACTTAGGTGTATTATGGTATATAATGGGACGGCTCAGTGGCTGCTTCTTTTATGCTCGCAATGATGATTGACAGGTCTGAAAGATTAGGCTCATCCTGAACCTACATTTGGAACTTCATTTATTCAGCTTCTTTATGAATGCTTCTGTTCAGTAGTGAACTGAATTTCAACCGAACCAACTGCAGTCGGCCTGTATGCTTTTTTCAGTCTGCATGTTCTATTCACTGGAGGGCAAAACAAGATGAAATGGCAAAAATGTACTTCTGTGAGCTACTGTCGTTTCCACTCCCACACAGCGCTCTCCATAATCCATTCTAGTTCACCAGAGTTTACATCTTGCTTCTAGGAATTGGTAATAGCTAATTTTTTTTTTTTATAAGTTTGCTTTAAGTTAGTTATTTTATGCAATAAAACATTTGGGCAGGATTTTGATGGCTACACTTGGACGTTTTGGCTACACTTTTCTATAATTGAAGCAAGAGGAGCCATATCATCCATCTTTTTCTAAAGTCTGTGGTAAGAGACCATAAATCGTAAAGACCCAAAACATAGTAGGATGGTCCCGCTCTTGCACCACTACTCAGGTGCACAGACACATTCCCACCCGACACTAGGTGGTGCTATACTAAGGCAATTTGTGTTTTGGTCCATAACTGTCGAACCAGAAGTGCAAGAATCAAAATCATGTTTTCATATAAATCCTTTTCCTACAATGACCCATAATTTCCAGTAATCTTGCGATTAAAAAACATGGCACACATGCACACAACCAGACAGAAATATGCCAAATTTCATGAATTGCTGTTGCTCAAAGGAGGCTAATCTCAAGGTGATTAATAGTATGTAATATGTCGTTTTTAAATATCTTGGCTCAATTCATTAATTGTTTTCATTTTTAGATGTCAGATGGCAGTAAATGTCATAGTTATTAACATAACTTGGTCAAATAGATATTTTACCAGAGGGTCGTTTAGCTGACATCTCTTTCTTCCCATTCTTTGTTGGCTGTGAAAGAATGCCTGTAGAACTCATGTTTTAATTACAGTACACACCACACAATGGGCAGGAGAAAGTAGAGCATGTTGTAATTATCTCTTCTTGCCCTGTCCCCTGACAGACTTTTTATTACATCTACTCAACCTCCTCAGTGAGAATCAAGCAGTTAAAATAGAGCTGTGGTACAAGACTGCTGCAAGCTATGCGTGTGTAAAAGACATTAAATGTGGTTAAAAATCAGGGTGCAAATGTAAATAGAAGTTCATGGTAAAAAAGTGAAAATGTGCTGCCAGCATTTTTTTAACAGGAGCCTGTAAAGTTCCTACAGGGGTTCTGTGTCACATAGTCACAATGTGAAGAAGTTGGCAGAGAGTCTCTGGATTTGAGGTTGAAAACCCCTTCTTTAAAGGAACAGTGCTGTGTTTCGATTGATTAATAGATTGATTTATTGACAGAATGACTGACTGATATAAAATGATATAAAAAACACAAAACTGATATAAAATGTCTCAGGTTCCTGAGAAGGGGAATGAGACACTATGACATGGAGTTGACACTAACACCATCAGCGTGACTGGTGTCTGAACCACATGTAACCTTCACACCAATATTCAATGTCAGTGTCAATGTCACTTTATCTATAAAGCACTATTTAAAACAACTGCTGACCAATGTGCTGTACATACACTCCCACAAATATAGGTACAAAAGCTGTCACGGGCAGTACCTTTTCAAACGGTACATGTTTGTACCTAAAGGGTCCTTTTCGGTATCTTAAAGGTACATTAGTACCTAATATTAGACAAGGGACCTTACGTCTCTTACATCATTAATCCAGTAGGAAGTTTGATGTAAGCACTTAACAACCTCTTGTGCCTCCAGCACCCTGCTTAGTTGCTGTGTCCTCACCTCTCTGAACTGTCCTACGACCATCTCAATTGGAGATCCAAGTCCAGAGGGCGAGACCAGGGCATCAAGAAGAATGGAAAAGTCTGTGGTGCAGTGCAGTTCAGTGAAATAGCTAGCCAGCATCTCCTCAACATCTTCACATATCCCAGCTCACACAGTCCCTCCACATTTGCATAAATGTAATGCTGAAAGGGAAAGAAGAGATTACAGTATTTTTTTTTCATAATCTCTCCAACTCTGTGTGAGCACCTGGGACAAACGGCAGGCTCATGGGGGATAGACAATCACGGCTTCCTGACACAGATCCAATCTACTGTAGCAGTGCGCACGGGCCATATAATCCAACAGTTGCCCGCATGTGCGGCTGATAGGAGAGAGCTTGCTGCATCCATTTTCCAATCACACCCTACTCCTCATAGAGAGATGGCACCGCGGCAGCATGCTTTCTACTGCATCGGTGGATTCCTGATACTGTGCCTCCTGATCCACAATATCATTCAAGCCAGTAACTGAGGACTGAGAAATAGCAACCACACTCTGAAAACCTTTGCCCAGCTCCGTCTGATATCCCCACAGTCTAAGTCTTCAAGGTGCCTTGGCAGAAAATATTTTTTCCCTATTCCTCAGAGAGCAAAGTGCAAGCAGAGCTTCATCATTGTGAGCAATATTCCTCTCGTAAGCAAACAGTTTAACCAAATCGTGTGTTTCCTCAGGTGTCATATGGCGAGACATGGAGGCACACACTTCTCTGAAACACTTGCTGACTGAATTCTCCAATTTCTTCAATAACATGGGCTACAAACAAACGTCTTTAAGTTGATTATGTGTACTACAGACACACTTTTATACTCACAGGTGCTCTGCTTGTGATGTCATGGACTATTATTTCCAGTGAATATTGACATGAGGTCACATACGCTTCAGACACCAGTCAGGCGGATGGTGTTCCCCAAAGCATCAACTCCATGATACACTGTCAAAGTTCCACCTCGAAAGGGAACCAATTAATTTAGATATTACTACATTAGGCACATATTTAGGTTACCTGACATTTTTTTAAAGAGTTCAGAGAGTTTCTCTGTGTGATGTGGCATATCATCTTTGTATGATATGAACAAAATTTACTGCGTTTCGCAGAAGTGTATGTGTGTCATAATAAAATGTTGTTTCCTTTTCTTTCACATATCAACACACCTCTTTAAAAATACTATTTTCCGATCCAAAAATACTCTTCAAGAGCCATTCTCAAAAATAGGTGCTTAAGGGCTCATAGTTCATATCAAAGCAAATCACAACTCAAGGAATTCAGCATAGCAACAACCCTGGCATGTCTGAATCCATGAGTAGTAACTGAATATCCTGCGCTGTGTTGCGCTGTGGGATGAGAGCCTTAAGTTGCTCTGGAGCCTCTGAGCCCACTTTACGCCCACGTTAACTCCCACTCGCTCTGACACGTCCAGGGACTCAGCCGGGGGTGGGAGAGTTATGAAATATGAATTTCACTCAGGTTTCCAATGGCAACACAGACAAAATCTGCTATAGTGTTGCCTCCTGCTTCTGTAGGCTCATATGTTCGCCTTTCATCTCTCAGTTTTTGTTGGTAAATATGGCTTTTGTTTATTACAGAAACCATCTTCATGCTGACATATACAAGCTTGTTAAGGACAAGAGGTCATTACACCTACACTGACTTACAGTATATGATGCAAAATGAATTAGTCACTGGCTTCATTACTTCCTATACTGTAAGGATATTCATGAAAGGGAAATGTGCTCATAAATGTTAATGTAAATTTTGATATGGTTCACTTTGCTAGTAGCTTCTAGCCTCTAGTGCCTGTCCAGGAAAGATATTATATTATATTATATTATATTATATTATATTATATTATATTATATTATATTATATTATATTATATTATATTATATTATATTATATTATATTATATTATTTGCCCCCAGTTTAAGAGCCACTGTCCATTTTGAATTGGGACAGAGAAGGAGGGGTCAATTTAGTGCTTTCAAACCAGTGGAGGGCAGCATTGTATAAATGTGCCCTATGAATCCCATCTACATAAAGTCTTTAAAAGGTTATAGAAATAATATTTAAACTTTTGGGGAATTTTACAGATCAAAAGCTTTACTACATGATTCAGTTAATAAAACACAAGCACAGAGATTAATGCAGCTTATAACAAAGAAACAAAGTTGTAAAGAGACAGGTGGAAAGATGTATCAGCTTTACATAATATACAGGAAATTATTAATAATCAGCAAAACTTAAGCAGACTGTGTATTCGTGTGCTGGATTCAATCAAATAAAGTGCTGCAAATTAATTCACAATGTTTTTCACAGAAAAATAAAACTGATTATATTTTTAATTTTGTGCAGAAAAGAAAATATTTTGAAGGATGTTGGTAACCAAACAGTTTTTATTCCCCTTGGCTTAAAATATGGGCAAAAACACAATGAAAGTCAATGGAAACTGTTGTGAAACTGTATGATTACCAACATTCTTTAAAATATCTTCTATTGTGTTCCACAGAAGAAAAAAAAATTAAGTCATACAGGTTTGGAATGACATGAGGCACGGTAAACAATAAAAAAAAAAATTGAGTGAACTATCCCTTTAAAAAACTGTCAATGCTGTTTTGTCATTGTTATTCTCCATTATTTTCTTTCATCTCATTTGTATTAATCTAACATGAGATGTTATGTTGCATTATCATTTTTTAAAGAACCCTGTTATTTTATTATATTATTATCTTAATTACTGAAAGAAAAAATCATCTGTGAAATACAGTAACAGTCAGGCCATGAAGAAACAACATCCTCCCCACACAGTTATTAGCACCCCTTCTCCCCTACACAAACAGACCCATTCACTGACTCACAAACATGCCATCATAGTGCACTGGTTGTGAGAATGCATGTGTGTGCAGGGCTGTGTTTATGAGTGTGTGTTTGTCAGCAGCATGGCATAGCCCAGCCTCAGAAGGAATGACAGGACTCAGAGGTGGGGGACATGCTCTGTGAATAAATCATGCTAATTGTTTTGGGAAGACTGTGAAAGTTCGACCCAAGATGAAGGCACAGAAGGAAGCTTTCTCTCGGGTATCAGCTGCTTTTGCTGCTCCTCTCCTCTTGATCCTTGCCGTTCTGATTCACTCAGGTAAGAGGAACGATTGTAACTTTTTAGCAAATGATAATGTTGTTGGCCTAGATCTAGAACTTGTGGCGTAGTTATGGCTGGTACACCAAAGTGTAAAATATTTCAAGGACTTTAATGTCATTGCATATTGTAATGTGTAGACCAGTAAATATGGAATTTAGACCATTTTGGACACTTCTGTCACTTCTATTATAATGGATGAATTTCATAGCATAAGGTAACAAAATCTCCAATAAAGTGGGAAACGAATAATGCTACACCTTTCTTCTGAACTAGAGTCCCTTTTTGAGTTTTTCTAAAATCTTTTAAACAGTTTACTGGTGTCAATATGATTTTTAGCAGATGTTTTGGCAGCCAGAATGAGTAACAATTATTTTTATCTTAATAACAAAATATATATTTTGTAATCATTTGAAACTAGACAAATCGCTTTTTATGTAATGTTATGCTTAAAAAAGTGTTCTTGCATTTTTAAAACTCTATAAAGCATACTGTATCATATTTGATATGCAAATGTCTGAAGCCCTAAAGAATCAACACTTTGCTGAAAAACCTGTTTGACACAATATTCTACATACCCTTTGTTGTCTGACGGGCATTTTTAGGAAGTAAAAGGCCTTTCTACAATTTGTACACGTCTTTTGCTGTGAAATCTTTTTCAATCTTTAAAAAAAATATATATATATTAAATGAGACAATAACTTTTATATTGTTAGTAATGTTTAACTTACTTTTACTGAAGCAACTTGACTGTCCATCCATCTTTTTTTTTTCCAAAAATAATTATTCATCAAGTTTTTGAGGAACATTTATTTGCCTCTCAGTCATCATTGCACTGCATATGTTTTCCACCAAAATAAAAACTATTGATCATCTAAGAATTTAAATATAATCTTACAAAAACATACTGGGATATATAGAGCAATAACTCATATGTCTATGCATGTTATGTATGTTGTCTGCTATACGGTATCACAATTTACATTACAAGTTTTCAGAATTTCATCTTACTTTCTGGACATGTAAATATCAACAATTGCACCAATTGCATATTTACAAGTATGTTCACAAGTTGAGACTCTCAATGAAACTGACGTGTTTTTTTTCCTCCATATATATAATAAAAGCATGATGTATCAAACATTATACTCGAAAAACAAGCATGCAAAAAAAAGAGAGAGAAAAGTAAACAAAAATAGATTTTTCAGACAATTTTTTCATATGTCAGGCTATACAGGGTCAAATAAATTCCATTGGATTTGATATTGGGTTATATAATGCAGTCACCTTCATACATTAGGAGTATGACAAAAAAAAATTAAGATTGCTATACCACACTCAAATGAAAATCGAAAAAAAAGTTGAGTAAAATAAAAATGTTGTTTTTGAAGGTTTCTATGTAATGCTGTGCTTGTCTGAAGCACTGCCAGAGAAGATATCAGCATTAAGACAGTAAGTTACTAGACGGACAAAGACGACTTACAATGTACTTTATATTGCTATTTACAACATCATGAAAACCCATTCCTATCCTCGCATCACGACTGCTTTAAAAGCTGTTTGTGTTGTACAATTGGCCAATGTTGTCCTCAACAGAGTCACAGGAGCCCCGTGTGTCACTTTTTATCTAATCACACTGATTGTTTGTCGCTCTGTAGGACCTTTTCATTCCGGGAAATTGGGCTAAACAATTCAAGCTTTTGTGTGCACATCTCTGGCAGGCCTTTCCCACTGCATGCAGTTACTAAGGAGATGAGCTGTTTCCACACAGGCTTTATTCTGCTGGTTATCAGACAAAAAGATTGAGAATCTTTGATGCTTTACATTAGAATACTTACAGCTTTTAAATGTTACTTATTGTACAGTAGTAAAGTAAAATAAATCTTTTCAAGAATGAAGCATTGATGTTTAATAATTAAGCCTATTCTAAAGCATATTAGAATAATTTCTGAAGGAACATTTAACTTTCGCCTCAACACAAATTACATATATATATAAGAAAGTATTTAAATGCTGCTATGGTGTACATGAAACTCTACTTCGAAATACATTAAAGCAATCTTACTGACCCTAAACTTTTAAATGGTATGGCATTAATAACTATGCATGATTATAGAGTTAGTTACATTTTGTTATTTGTCATTATTTTTCCTGCTGTCTGTGAGCCTGTCAGAAAAGAGCTGTGACTCATTTTTAGCTTGTGACTTTGTGATATTAGTCATCAAAATCTGAAAGAGTTGTAAAAAGTGTCTTTACATAAGTTCTGTTGTTGCCCTCAATGTGATCTGATGAGTGTTATTATAGCTTTACATGCACCAGATTGCAGTGAAGTCAGAAAGAAGGCAGGTTGAGGGCCTTACCAAACTGACAAATTGAGTGTAATCTTCCCTGTGTGGAAACTATAATAAGGGGAATGCCAAATCTGCATGCACTAACCGTCACCTAAAGTGAACACAACCTAAAGTTGGAATAAAATAGAAATTCATCTATTGTCTAAATGCATGTCATTGGCCCTGTGAACAATTCTTTAAAAAATAAATAATAATAAAAATAATAAATGTTTTTTTGTTGTTGTTGTTGTTTTTTGTTTTTTGTTTGACTAAGATGTGACACAATTCAGAATAAAAGATTGGTCACTACTTCTATAATATGGCAAAAGAAATGCAATGCTAAATTTAATAAAAAATTGCATGATTTATAGTATAAGTCATATTTAACACAGGTAATAATTAACTACTCTTTATTTATTAATTTATTCAGCTAAAAGGTATGAACATTAAAATGATTTGACAAGGAATTTTCAATTAGTTAAAATGTATGAGATTATAACAAGTTTGATTTATTGATGACAAACATATAAACCTGATATAAACACATTCAGTTTATTAGTACTAGGAATCGGACCTGTTTATTACCTGTTTCATTAATGTATGTCACACAAATATGCATTACATTTAAGTTTAAGCTTTTTGGTCACACTTTTATTCTAAAACTTTCTGGAAAAAAAAGAATTATCTGCTTATTAACAGTCAGAAAGGTTGTTGTTAAATTTAGGTATGGGTAAAATTAGAATGGGAAAATAAGAAAATAATATGGGCTTTTGAAATAATCATTATTGTATAAAGTGCATACAAAGTGCATACAAATTTGACTTGACTTTATAAGTACATATAAACAGTTAATATGCTAGTAATATACATGCTACTTAGTGAGAATTGGTCCTTAAAAAAAAGTGTTATTGTTTGTTTATGATAAAACATATGATAAATCTTAAATTTAGGCCTTAATACCGTACTTTTTGAGTGCAGTCAGCAGTTCAGGAAATGACTGTTTGTGAACTGATTTGATAATTACGTCAATGGTGCTGACTTGATCTCTTCGCATTTTGGCAAACTAACATGTATCTCATAAATCAGATGTCTGAATTCGATTGTTCATGTCACAGCATGTGTTCAGGGAGTGAACATCACCAGTCTCGAGTCTCTAATCAGAGGGACGGTGGGCGGAGAAGCTCTGTTCCCCATCCGATACTCAAGCACCAGTCTGGATCCTCCTGTAATCAAATGGCAGCTGAAAAGGGACAAACCTATTACAGTGGTCCAGTCCATTGGCACGGAGATCATTGGAAACCTGCGACCGGAATACAGAGACCGCATCCTTGTGTTTGAGAATGGAACGCTGCTACTCCATAATCTCAAGCTGTCTGATGAGGGCACTTATGAAGTAGAGATCTCCATCACCGATGACACCTTCACTGGAGAGAGCAGCATCGATCTGACAGTGGATGGTAAGACAAATCTAACATAGCACAATCCTAACTGGCATCATCTATCTACTTATAGTGTAGCAATAAAACCATACCTGATTTTTTGACAGAGCCAATTTCTAAGCCACATGTCCACATGGCCACCTCCACCGTGCTGGAACTGATGGAGAATTTCACACTGAACTGCACCCATGAAACAGGCACTAAGACCACCTACGGCTGGGCTAAAGGTGGTCATCCATTACTCAACGAGACCCGTCTGCTGCTGTCCCCGGATCAGAAGGTCGTGACCATCACCCGTGTTCAGATGGTTGATGATGACGTCTACAGCTGCATGGTGGAGAACCCTATTAGTAGCATGAGAAGTCTACCAGTCAGACTCACCGTTTACAGTAAGAATTGGGTTTTTGAACATAATTTTACATATTCAATACATACAGTATTTGTGTCATGTTTGCAGTTCTTTAAGAATTAAAAACGGCTGAAAATGTTCTCCTGTTTGCAGAAAGAAGCTCTCTTTATATCATACTGTCTACAGTTGGCATCTTCCTCCTTGTCACCCTTGTAACTGTGTGTGCTTGCTGGAAGCCGTCTAAAAAGTATGACTTTTTTTTTTTCTTTGCCCCTCGTCCATCCTCAAGTTAACAGTGTTGGTGTAAACTGTTTGTCACCATCAATACTTTCATTAACAGATCAAAAAAACAGAAGTCCAAAACTAATAAACCACGAGCCATTTCGCAAAATCATCACATCAGGTATGGAGACGTCAAGCCAGAGGGTACGTAATAAAGCTGATATTGATTTACTGTAAATACATACTGGGCTCACACATACATACAAAAAGGTTCACTAATTAAGCTTAGATACGTTTTGTTAGGAATTAAAAGAAATGTTCTAATGTATTGTTGATACCATTAAAAAAAAAAAAAAAAAAACGAATGCATCGTTTTTTTTTTTAAATACTGTACTACAGACCTGCATTTTGTATTTGTATTGCTTTTAAAGATTTTTATTTAATTTTATATTTATTAAACTTTCTGTTTTATAATATAATATAATATAATATAATACAATATAATAATGGCAAATTTATCATCACTCCCACAGCCACTGTATTAGAAACACCCTCAAAGCAGCATTAACCAGTTTTTAGTCATTTGATTCAAAGGTATTATAATACAAAGTATAGTGCTATAATTGTACATTATAAAAAAAAAATGAAAAGGATACATAATGCTGGAGAGAAAAATGTAAAAAATATTGTCTTCAGCAGACGTGTATTTTTTATTTTAATTCATGTTATTATATTATATTATATTATATTATATTATATTATATTATATTATATTATATTATATTATATTATTATTTTTTTCATTTATGTTTCTAGATGATGCCATCCCAGTAATGACTGATCACGAGCGCAGGAATCCTGTATCACTCTACATCTTAAAAGAGAAGGTATTATGACATCATTATTGAAGTTCCCTCTCCCAGCACACCTGCTTCATGTTTAAGAATAGCTTTTCAAGTGGATGAGTCCTTCATTACCTCAGTAGAGCTGTCTGTGAGTCAGAGAGCAAAGCATGAACCCTGACTGCAAACATCTCTTTACATCAGACATTAATATTCATGCTTTCACCACATATTCTAATATACTGTACAGCAGAATAGGTCATGAGAATATCATATTTCTGTGCTACAAAAACAGCCTAGACGTTTCCCGCGCCTTCATAATATGAAAGTGCATTGATGTAGGCGTGTGAAGACTGTAAATGTCTGCACTTAATTGACATCCTCAGGATTCTCTTCCTGGCGAACCAGCGTCAACGTGTGAAACATGCACCTCCAACAGCAGCAGCCCACCGAGCTACAGCAGCTCAGTACCTCCTCCATCCGACCTGATCGAGCCGCCAGCGCGCTCCTCTCGCAGATACCCTCGCACCCACACTAAATCCCCACCGCGCCATCGCCGGAGGAAGGGACACAGTCAGAGCCCACCAGCCCCCTCCTCGCCCAGCAGCCGAGGGTCTGTTCAAGCCTCTCAGCGCACTGCGTCCTTTTCTCCAGCCAGGATTCCTGAGGATCCATCCACCCCTCCACAGGAACCCAGAGGCTCCCGAAAAACATAGATGATAGCATTGACCACGTCTACCGACTAGCCCACATGCTGCAAAAAGACAGATACTGTACTGACCTGCGCAAATACTTTTGCATTAATGTACATGTACATCTTTCTGCTACAAACCTGTTTAGCTTTATCATGTTAAGACACGTTTTAAAAGCACTTTTTGATTGTTTAGTTAATTTCACACGCTAGGACCTCTTCACTCTCCGTCTGGGTACTTCAATGTGATTGCGTTGGCTTGACAAAGCTTTCAAGCCATATCCACCAAATATTTATCCACCAATATTTTATTAAATACTTTGCATAACACATTAGCAACCAGTCAGAACACCTTAACGGCCATCTACATAGAAACCAGCCAACACCTTTGAAACTACCTAGCAACCAGCCAGAACACCCGAGGACAGGGTTCCTCAAATTCAATCAGAGTTTAGCTGGAACCCTAATAAATCTCACCAACATGTGATTCTCTAATGATCCTGAAGACCTTGATGAGCTTCCTCAGGTGTGTTTAATCAAGGTTGGAGCTAAACTCTGCAGGGTATAGGCCCTTCAGGACAAGATTTGAAGAACCCTGCACCTCTGCCTAGTAACCAGTGTTATTTTAGTATTAGTCAGATACCATTACATTTTTTGAAACATTTGAATTCTTTTCTATTTCACGTTTTCATTTTAATTAAAATTATAAGCAAATTTGTTGTCATTTTGTCATGTAATAAGTTCTTCTTTTTTATATGTCTTTAGTTTCTATGAATTTTATTTCAGTCTTAGTTAAAGTTATTTTAGTACATTAAGGCCCAAAATCCCATACTCTCAATAAGGTACATATTCTGAAGTAATTACTCCATGACTGCATAAAAGTATGTTCTATAGTAGATTGTGTGTCGCATGAATGTATTCTGGAATGTATTTGTACTACATTCACTATATTGTCATTGTCACTCACATGTCCTAGCATCAGCGCTGGCATCATGGGACAGTGAAGTGTCCTCTGTATGCACACTTCAGAATCTCACCAGAAGCAGCAGGTCACCTGTGGACTTTTTTGCCTATACCCTTAATGAGTACTATGAATTTGATATACTTCTTTTGTCGCAAACACTTTTTGGCCCACTATACAGAAGGGAAGTGTGGGATTTCAGTTACAGCCCAAGTTTAAGGTAGGGTAGCAGGTTCTGCTCTAGCGTCATCTAGCAGAACTACAAAAATAAAGCACGTTTTCAGACAACCTTTGCAAAACGCCACTCGCACCCTTCACGCCTCACGACAAACACAGCTCATATGGGTCTATAAAAGTGAAGGCATGTCTCAACAGATAAAAGCAGGCAACTTTCAACAAAAGATTCAACATAGGAATCCTTTTAAGTTATAATATTGAGCTAAAAGTTTTAAATTTCACTTACCTGAAATAGAAGTAACACACAAGTTTGTTGTATCGACTGAAACCCAAACATTCCATCACATTCCTCCATATTGTAAAAACACCAATGTTTACCCTTTTTTAACATTGTGTTTGTCTCTCTGTATTTGGGCATGTCTTTCAAGTCTTCTTTTGGCTTCCACTTCAGAAACAGGAATCTGAGTGTTTTTCCCCATGCTTTTTCCACACCGGCTAAACACACTTTTATATTACTCAGCTATTATAGCCATGCTTCAAGCTCTCGCTCTCAGCTGTGTGAATTTATGAGTGGAGGTAAGACATCCTATCATTGCATTCGGACCCATTTTTATGGTATGGAGCCTTCCATAGGCCCTGTTCCAAATTGCACTTAAGCCTCGCAGTCTTTCTCACAAACTTTTGTGACATAACACTGCATTGACTGTTGGTTAGATACTGCGGCACTCACCTCAGTGCGTGTGTGAGCTCAGAAATATTAAAATAATTCAAAATAATAAATCAACAATCTCTACAACCAGTCAAAACTCTCAAGCAATGCCCTAACAATACCCTATCAGCCACCTAAATAGGTCTGTATAAACTGACCCAGTATTCAAACTACACACTTAGAGTTTGGAATTTCAAGGAAAGGCTTTGTCAAGCCAACAGTGATGTTTGTATTTCATTTTCTTGTTTCTCTATTTCCTTTTTAATTTTAGTGAATGTAAATGAGAAGCGGAGTTGATCTGTAATGAAGTTAAATAAAAGACCTGAATGCAATCTTTTACATATTTGATTTTGTCTTGTTTTTCTCCTGCTCATTATCTGAACATTATGTAATCGTCTCTCTCTCACTGAAGTTCATACTGTTCGTGAAAAGGGAGAGACAATGTGCATGCTGATTCACACAAAAGAGACAGTAGGCTCCTTGTTATGCATGGGCATGGCCGTTGAGAACAGGCATTGTAAAGGGAGCAGGCTGGTCTTGTGTTGATTCATACCCATGCATAAATGTATAAGTTGGAGACAGAAACCCAAATAAGCGCAGGGAATGCTAATAGATTACCCTGTGGAGAAACAATGCCTTGAAACAGTTCCAGGCATGAACAAAATTTTTAAAAGACTGTAAGTGGTGGAGAAAGAAAGAAAGAAAGAAAGAAAGAAAGAAAGACAGAAAGAAAGAAAGAAAGAAAGAAAGAAAGAAAGAAAGAAAGACTTTTTACAATTCAGATTTTAAAGAGGAAACTAAGGCGACTTAAACGGATACTCCATGCACCCCAAAATGCACCCATAAAAGCTTTGTTCGTCTTCATAACACATTTTAATATATTTTGGATGAAAACCAGGAGGCTTGTGACTGTCCCATAGACTGCCAAGTAAAATACACGGTCAAAGTCCAGAAAAGTATGAAAGACGTTATCAGATTAGTCCATCTGCCATCAGTGATTAATCCGTAACATTACACTCTAAATACTGCTGGGTTATTTTTTAACCCAAAATGCTGGGTTGAGTCTGTTGGGTCATTTTGTTGGGTTATTTTTTTTTTTTTTAAACACTTTTGGGTAGTTTCAGTTTACCAGGTGTTGGGTTAAACCTGCTGGGTTGCGTCGCTGGGTTGTTTCAGGCCAGCGCTGGGTTATTTAACGCGCCTTGAAGATGTTTAAATCGCTCCCCAACTGTCATTTTGGAAGAACAACGGGGCAAAGACACAGCTTTCAACTGTTTTAAGGTAAGTTTATTTAATGTTTTCATTAATAATTATTTTAAGTTGGCAGAATTATAACCTTTTTGCGGCTACAAAAGTGTTAAACTTCTACAGGCCAACATTATTTACGTTAAATGATGAACAGTTTACCTCAAACGGCCAACCTACGTTACGTGACTCGCATAATCGTGTTAAGGTATCTGAGACGACAGATTAATACAGTTTTATTAAGTTTCAGACAGTAACAGATGGCTGAAATATGCGAATACCTGTGAAAATAGAGGAAAAAGTTGTTTCTGACACTGAAAAACGAATTTAACATTTAAGTGAGTGAAATGAGTTCAAAAAGCGAATACGACTTTCTGCTCTAATGTAAACGCCTGCAGTTGTCCATATCGACATGTAAATCATACAATTACGTACGATATAGTCGGACCGCAGGTCTAAAAGAACCGACGATCCGGTTCAAATAAACCGGTTCAGTAATTCTCGAACAAAGTGATTCCCGGAAAAGAATCGGCGTCTCTTCAAAGTGCGCGCACGCACAGCGAGGGCCGCGTTAGTGAGGTGATTTGATGCTTGTGTGGTTTATAAAGTATTTTTACATACAAATTATAATTCAAAATGTGTTTTTTTCCTGTCAGAAAAGCACATGGATACATTTGTGAGAGAAAAACTCGTCAAATGCAGTCTTATTGAGGCGTCTAAAGGTAAGTTCGTGTTTATCAACTAACGTTATATGGACTGTTTTAAAGCTGCGGAGTAACACAGTAAGTTACCTACGTGACTTGTCATAGAAATGTCTGTGTGCGCGCATGCAGTGTGATCTCCCTTATCTGTGCCAGTGACTGTGTGTGTTTGATATAGCCAGCATATTAACATAAAACTGTGATGTATAATGACTGGAACATCCCATTGATTAGACAGTTTGAAAGCACACCTTTCAGCCAATCACTATATCATATTCTGCTTCTGTAGACCAACTCATAGGTGAATTTCACAAATAATCATGATTGGTCAATTTCATGATTAACTTCACACAGTTAATTAAACTTTTTTTTAAAATTTATTTTAAAGGTCTGAACAAACCTGGAATTCCTTAACCGAACAGAGTCCACAAAACCCCATCCAATTGTTGTGGCGATTTAAAAATGCCAGCAGATCTCTTAGGCATTATCATAATCAATGGACAGGTAAGGATATTCTGGACTATTTTCAAAAGGAATTGCAAATTGTATATTTAATTGCATTTTTCCACATGTGGATGCATACATTGTGACATAGTCCAGATGCAATTAAAAAGCATTTGAATTTCAGATGCTTTACACAGAAAGCTGTCATTTTGTGTCAAGTGTGGGACTATACTATGGGGCGTGTTTTTTATTGGGATATATTTCTGTAGTTTTTACCCCAAATCTCTCACTGTTTGCACTCTGATGCACGTCAGCAAAACAACATTGCAGTTCTACTCTTATTTACTTATTTGCATCTTACCTTATATTTTATTCCTCAGGTGAAAAGCATTTGGTTAATGGTGAATATTGACCAATAGTACCATGTGGCACTAACTGTTAGCAGGGGATAGTAGCTGCATTTGGGGTAAAAATGACAGAATTATTTATTGTGTGAGGTGCCAAGAATATAGGGAGATCCGGGTTGCACTGTCTGTTCTTTATCACACATCTCTCGGAGCGGCAGATGCCTTAAGTAGTGCCTTAACCTCCATTGTTCAAAGCATTTGGCACAATTGTCTTTGAGTGACGTCACCTCCCAATACAAACACTCTCCATAGTATGGTCCCACCACTGACAAAAATTGACAGCTTTCAATGTGAGGCATTTTAAATTCAGATGCTAAAGTAATTGCGATTCCATTTGTGTTTTCTCAGGTAACATGTGCGAAACAGTGAAAAAACAGATGGGTAATTCATAAAACCTCATGTACTTGTTCTTATGTTGCATCTATGCTAACATTAGTCTGTTTCTCTCTTATTCCGAGGTCACCGTAGCCACCAGATCCAGTCTGTGTCCAGATCAGAGGGTCACTGCAGTCACCCGTATCCAGTACGTATCCAGACCAGATGGTGGATCAGCACCTAGAAAGGACCTCTACATCCCTGAAAGACAGCGGAGACCAGGACAACTAGAGCCCCAGATACAGATCCCCTGTAAATACCTTGTCTCAGAGGACCACCAGGACAAGACCACAGGAAACAGATGATTCTTCTGCACAATCTGACTTTGCTGCAGCCTGGAATTGAACGACTGGTTTCGTCTGGTCAGAGGAGAACTGGCCCCCTAACTGAGCCTGGTTTCTCCCAAGGTTTTTTTCTCCATTCTGTCACCGATGGAGTTTTGGTTCCTTGGTTTTCCTTAGTTTGAAACAATTAATATCAAGCGATATCATCGACTTGATTGTACAGAGGGACGATACATCACTGAATCAATGATGAACTGACTTCAACTGAAAACTGAGTGTTTACTTTTGTCTCTTTGCATTATTACACACTATTTTCCTATTTAATACTGTAAAGCTGCTATGATGCAGTATTTGATTAATATGACAGGCTTATTACTCATAATACATGGAAAATACAGCTGCAAATGGACTTTGCTTTTCTATTTGAAATTTGGCAGTCACTGTGCATTCATGAATGCATCAAGTAATTTTTGTTCAGTGTTTTTGTTCAAGATTTGCAATTGTGTTTGGATTATGTCACAATTTGTCACATGTGGAAAACACAATTGAAAATATAATTTGCAATTCCTTTTGAAAATTGTCCTTCCATAGACAGGCTCTATAGCAGACTACACTGCTCTCAGGTGTAGATCTTTGCTTCAGAGCTTAAGTGTTTGACAATAGTACACCCAAAAATGAAAATTGTTAATTATTCACCCTGGTCTGAAATCTCTCGAATATCATCGAAAATATCTTAACTTGTCTTCTGAAGATGAACGAAGGTCTTACGGGTTTGTAACAACATGAAGTTGAGTAATAAATGACATAATTTTCATTTTTGGGTGAACTATATGTTGAACTACACTAAGCAGTGCACATCTACCTACATAGGAGTCTTTATATACTTGATATAAATTTAAGGACATCTTTAAATTTAAAGAATGTTAATTGTTAATGTCATTTCACTGTGTATTTAAATAGCTAAATATGTCAAAATGTAATAGTTAAACAGCTAGACACAGGTCATTCAGAAAAATTTTTATTATTTATTGCAACTGTAATTCTGTGATTTTTATTTTAATTATTTATTTTGCATTTGCTGGAAACAAAAAAAGGGAAAATTCCATGTTGTTTGTCATTGGTACAAGTTTTTGAATGTCAGATGGCATTAAAAATATTTTTAACAGTCTAAATAACCTGTATTCTTCATTATTTATTAATCCATGATTGCTTTGTTAAGTAAAAGTGAAATTATGAGAATAACCCAGCAAGAATAACCCAGAATAATAAAAATGCAAACCCACAAATGGTAAAAATGACTCTATCTTGGGTTTTCTCAATAACCCAGCATGCTGGGTTAAAATGTGTAAACCAGCATGCTGGGTTACTTTAACCCAGCACGTGTTCTGTCCAATATTTACCCAGTGCTGGGTTGCCAATTGGGTTATTTTTAACCCAGCCATTTTTAGAGTGTATGAAGCAAAGAGAATACATTGTTTACTCAAAGAAAACAAACATAGCAACTTTATTCAACAATTCGTCTGACAATGTCTTTCACACTTTTCTGGAACTTGACAGTCCATTTTCCTTGGCAGTAAATGGGACAGTCACAAGCCTCCTGGATTTCATCCAAAATATCTTAAATTGTGTCTCGAAGACAAACAAAGCTTTTACGGGTTTGGAACGACATGGTGAGTGATCAATGACAAAATTTTCATTTTGGGGTGGATTATCCCTTTAAACTCGCAGTTGCGAAGATAAAAAGTTAAAAAGTTATATTTTTATTTTATAATGTTATTCCGTGGTAGAAACGGACTTCCATTAGCAGGAACATTACATAACAACAATTTTTATAACAGCATGACCATTTCAAGTTATATCTTATAGTAATAATAATAAATACAACGTTGAAAATTGATACACAATATAAATCAAATTCATAATAAGAATTTGAGGGATGTAAAACCACCATAATTAATTTTAGTCACTGACATTCGCTCAGCTCTGGTAATAAATTTACACTTATTACGGAACTAAAACGAGCAGGTATTCCTTTCCCCATCGAACCTACATTTAGGAGCACATCAGGCGTGGCCTTCACGCCACACGTTTTGAATGGCTTTACTTTCGACGAATACAATTTTATCTTCACGGGCTGTAGCCAATAGAATCATAAATAGGCGGATCTAAAGGTTTCGCTTCTGTTAGCGTCATTGACAACGGTAGCTTTCATTCTGACAGCTAACGTTACAGCAGTAGAAATATTAACGCAATTTGCATTAGGCCAGTAACGTTAGCAACATTATGAGCCGCTGTACCATTATAAGGTCTGAACATCAGTGTTTTCCGAAAAGCCATAAATGATAGTATTACCAATTCATATCTACCAGGTTTTAAACTAAAATGAATCAAGCCAAACCAGCTAAAGAAAGGGTTGGCTCTTCGATAACACAAAATAAGCTCTTCAAAGAAAATAAAAGGATAACATCTGGAAACAGGAGAAAGACCAAAGCTGTGAGAGTGTTGGCAGAGAAGAACCCGGATGTGGCTCTGTTTGGGTAGAGAGCGGAGACGAGGGTCTGGAACATCCCGTGGTGAGGAGGACCGACCGACACTAATATAAAGCTGCAGAGATGTGCTGAAAACGAGCTTCTTTGACTGGCACTTTCCATTTATACGATACACGCTGTTGTTTCACACACCAGGGTGATTTTGGTCCAGTGACTCTTAATCCTTGTCATGGGGACCCCTGGCTCTGCCACTGCCTCCAAAACATCTGACACACTCAGTTCAGTTCATGGATCTTTCTCCTAACCAGCTGGTGATATGAATAAGGTGTATTTAATAAGGGAGTCAAGCCAAATGTGCAGAGCTGTGTGTCAGGATTAAAAGCCACTGATTTGGGCTGCGCCACTTTAGAAGAGAAATTTATAGAGAGAAAAAAAAGGTAACAGTAATCACAAAACAACACTGGACAGCAGTGGCAAATAAACTATGGACAAAGTTTAAAATAATAAAAATAACAACAATAATAATAATACAAATGACAAAACAGAACACAATTACATAAAAGTGGAAATATAAAAATTAATTCAAAATCTTTAATAAAATTATAATAGTATGTGATACTAAAATGCCACTGGCCAATACTTATTATAACTATTATTATATTTGTATATTTTTTCTTTTGCTCTTTGGAAATAGAGTTAGTTATGTTAAATAAGCTATTATCTATCATAAACTTTACACTGCTGTTCAAAGGTTTGATGTCTAAGATTGTTTTTAATATTTATGTATGAAGTATAATATGCTTACCAAAGCTGCACTATTTGTTCGAAAACTGTAATATTGTGAAATATTATAACAATTTTATCTCTTAATATATCTTCTATCTCAATATATTTTAAAATGTATTTGTATCTGTGATGACAAAGCTGAATTTTCAGCATCATTCCTCCAGTCTTCAGCATCACACGATCCTTCAGAAGTCATTCTAATATGCTGATTAATGCTCAATAAATATTTAGTTTATTATTATCAGTGTTGAAAACATTTGTTCTGCTCAATATGGGGGTAACCAGCGAACTTTTTTTGTATTTAAAAAATATATATTTTGTAACATTATAAATGTTTTACTGTCGTTTTTGATCAACATAACATTTCCCGACTGATTGAAAGTCAGTGTTATTTTAGTATTATTTATATACTTTTACAGCATTTATTCATATTTTTAATTAGCTTACATTTTTACATTTTTAGTTGTATTTTTTATTGTACTTTTAGTTTTGGTAATTTTTTATGTACTTTTATAATTTTTATTAGTCTGTTTATATATTATATATTTCTTTCATTTATATTTATTTAAATTTTAGTAATTTTCAGATATTAATTATATTGCCATGGGAATATTACTTTTTTTTATTGGAAGTGTTTCATGTAATTTTCTATTTTTACTTTTTACTTTAATTTCATATATTGAAATATATTTTTAATAGTTAATGTCAGCATTGATAAAAGTTATTTTTGCGAAAATGTTTGACCCCAAACCTTTGAACGGCAGTGTGCATGGTATGAGAGTAGCTAGTTTTTAGAAAATGCCTTTAGTATTTTATTGCTACAACAACCATAAATTTGTCTGAATGGCTGTAAAAGGTTGACAAAAGTAATGTCACCTTTTTCTTAAAAATAAGGGACTGGTTTTGCTTTCCAAATTTGTCCTAACAAATGCGTAAAAACCCACAATCAAAAAGTTATTTGTGTGAACACTATCTTCAGGTTGAAGGTGAAAGCAAAGTATTGCAACTAACCAGCAAAGCAGCCCATCGTCTTACACTTCAAACCAATTTATTCCCTTCCTGGACACACGGGGAGCGAGCAATCTGCAGTCCCAGGATGGAGGCTGTTTCTTCACATCACCATACACATAATATATGGGTATTTACAGAGCATGATCCTTATACATCTATGTGGATCATTTTGTTTTTGTGATTTGACAGAATGTAGCTGTGAAGGTGAGTTACTTAACGTTTGTCTAGGTCAGTAAAGTCAGGAAGCATGAGAGACACAGACTAGCCGCTCGTCAGAGAGTTCAGGAGGGTGATGAATCCTCACAGCTGCCTGGTGGGAGATGGAAACTGTCCCCGACTGGAGATGTGAGTCATGCATGATGCATTTGGGTCATTTCTGAAACCTGAACGTTCAGTGTTGTAGTATTAATATCTTCACTTTTTTATATATACAGAAGCCAGAATCACACTCTTGGAGAGATGCTGAAGGTACAAATTATGGAGAAGAGGAATACGAGCAGGAAGTGGAAGATGAGATGCTGCTGGGGCAACATGATCAACCTCTTGATTTGCATCACCACAGAAGCAAGACTGTAACTTTTCAAAACGATATGGTAAGAAGATCTTGTGTGGCCTTAAAAATAGTCTGGTATGGCGCACCCATAGACATACGGTGTAAAAAAATAACTGCACAGGTTTTTTATCAGTACACTGGAAAGTAAGGCTTTGCTTATAAGTTATTATATTATTATATTAGTGTTTCTGTAGCTCAAGTGGTAGAGCATTGCGTTAGCAAGTGCAAGGTTGGGGGTTTGAATCCCAGGGAACACATGTTAGGAACATTGTTAGACTGAATGCAGTGTAAGTCGTGTTGGATAAAAGCGTCTGCTAAATGCATACATTTCATTTCATTTAAATAAGTTACCTGGCAATAAGTGCTTCTGCGGAAGAACCAGTATATTGAGTATATCTGAGGTTGTGGAATAGGATCTTTAAAAGACAATGGAGAGTTAATAAGATCCATTAGAACAATATTATAAGTTGCTTCGTGTAAAAAACTGATTGATGGTTTTACATGTAGCTCATGCAGCTCCTTGTTTAAGTGCCTGCTTCAGATTAATGATATACTTTCTGAATCAGCGCTGTTTGAGCACACCAAATTACGTTTATGACATGTTCAACAAATGATGATATTACATAATGTAACACAATGCCTTTTATATTCATGAATCCTGTCCATGTTGGTGTCTCTGCAGGTATATGAGCCAGCCACTGTTTGCTTCACCACTGACTACAGAGCTTCCCAAGTGCTTTGGCCTCATGAGAATCAGGAGGAGCTGATTTATTTACAACGGTGTCTCCTTTTTTATTAGGGAGGTCAGTGTGGAGTTTAATATCTGCTGCTATGAAAGTAAATATCTGATTTTAAGCATATTATACCATTCAAACGTTTCTGATTTTAAAAAAAGTTTTTAAAAGAAGCCTCCTATGTTTAACAAAGATGCATTTATTTGATCAAACATATGTAAAAAAAAAAAAAATAATAATAAAAAAAAGTTAATATTGTGAAATATTATTACAGTTTAATTATATGGGAACCATCTGAAGAGAACTGCAAGGTCAAACCTCACACATACACAAGTATCTTCTCTATAACAGCATCACATTCACGTTCTTTATTTCACTGCTACTAAAAAAGATGTCTATTTTCATTCCTTTCTGCATGATGGTTGCTCACTTCTCTTTTGGTTTCTCTGCTGTTGTCAGGCTACAGTAAATAGTTTAAATGACTGACTAGTTACTGTAAAATGATTATAGTGGAGTAAAAATAAGACTTTTAGAAATAATTGCTAGGTCTTTTTCACAAAAACCAGTATAAAAAGGCATGACTATTACTCAATTAAATGTCATTCCCATAACAAGTACACATCGTTTTAAGTTTCTACCTATTATACGTTTTCTTGGTAGAGCCTGACATTAGCAATACGACATTCAAAGGTTGGATTCCCAAGACACATGTCGAAGTGAATACGCTTTATTAATGATTTAGAATTTACTAAAAAAACATAAATTGTATCAAACTTAATTTTTTTAAGTATGTGCACATATTATGTACAATTAATCTAATTTTAAATTTAAAATAATTTTTGAACTGTTTTATTACAATTATTTTAATTTTAAAAAAGCATTTATTTTGTACTATTGAAGCACATACTTTTTCTTTTTTCGTTTTTCGTCCCTTCGTGTTGCACTTTATATTATACTTTCTTTTTAAACTCAGAGAATATTTTTTCTGCGTGTAGGATTAAGAATGAAAAAGAACAACAAGAACAAGAACAAGATTAATGATATACTTTCTGAATCAGCGCTGTTTGAGCACACCAAATTACGTTTATGACATGTTCAACAAATGATGATATTACATAATGTAACACAATGCCTTTTATATTCATGAATCCTGTCCATGTTGGTGTCTCTGCAGGTATATGAGCCAGCCACTGTTTGCTTCACCACTGACTACAGAGCTTCCCAAGTGCTTTGGCCTCATGAGAATCAGGAGGAGCTGCTTTATTTACAACGGTGTCTCCTTTTTTATTAGGGAGGTCAGTGTGGAGTTTAATATCTGCTGCTATGAAAGTAAATATCTGATTTGAAGCATATTAAACCATTCAAACGTTTCGGATTTTTAAAAAAGTTTTTAAAAGAAGCCTCCTATGTTTAACAAAGATGTATTTATTTGATCAAACATATGTAAAAAAAAAAAAAAAAAAAGAAAAAAAAGTTAATATTGTGAAATATTATTACAGTTTAATTATTTTACTGTGTATTTCAAAATAAAATAAAAATCATTTCCACATGATCATTTAGAAATCATTCTAATATGGTGCACAAGAAACATTGTTGAATTGTCAGTGTTGAAACTTTGTCAGTGTGCTGCTTTATATTTTTATAGAAACCATAATATTTTTTTTTCAGGAGTCTTTGGTGACTAGAAAATAAAAAAAATAGCATTTATTTACTCAAATATAAAATTGTAATTATTAATTATAAAAAAGTTGAATTATTTGATTTCTGTTGAATAGATGTAATGTATAAATTAGATTGAATGTTAAATAAAATGATCAGTTAAATGCATAAATAAATGTATTATTTATATTTCGCTGAATAAATATATTATTTATATTTCCAAAAAAACAGCTGACTCCGAAGCTTTTTTTTTGTTCTCTCTTTTCTTACCAACAAAATAAAAATTGTGTTTTCTTTAAACCGCCCACTGTGTTGTTTCTGAGGCAGTCTCAGTTCCCCGTGTATCGACGGCATTTCATGGACATTGAGCGAGAGCGAGTAAAGGAGCACAGAAGATATGGGAACCATCTGAAGAGAACTGCAAGGTCAAACCTCACACATTCACAAGTATCTTCTCTATAACAGCATCACATTCACGTTCTTTATTTCACTGCTACTAAAAAAGATGTCTATTTTCATTCCTTTCTGCATGATGGTTGCTCACTTCTCTTTTGGTTTCTCTGCTGTTGTCAGGCTACAGTAAATAGTTTAAATGACTGACTAGTTACTGTAAAATGATTATAGTGGAGTAAAAATAAGACTTTTAGAATAATTGCTAGGTCTTTTTCACAAAAACCAGTATAAAAAGGCATGACTATTACTCAATTAAATGTCATTCCCATAACAAGTACACATCGTTTTAAGTTTCTACCTATTATACATTTTCTTGGTAGAGCCTGACATTAGCAATACGACATTCAAAGGTTGGATTCCCAAGACACATGTCGAAGTGAATACGCTTTATTAATGATTTAGAATTTACTAAAAAAACATAAATTGTATCAAACTTAATTTTTTAAGTATGTGCACATATTATGTACAATTAATCTAATTTTAAATTTAAAATAATTTTTGAACTGTTTTATTACAATTATTTTAATTTTAAAAAAGCATTTATTTTGTACTATTGAAGCACATACTTTTTCTTTTTTCGTTTTTCGTCCCTTCGTGTTGCACTTTATATTATACTTTCTTTTTAAACTCAGAGAATATTTTTTCTGCGTGTAGGATTAAGAATGAAAAAGAACAACTCAGGAAAGCGGAGGAGAAGAAGATGGAGAGGCAGCGACAGCAGGAGGAGGAAAGAAAAGACATGGCTGAGAGGGAGGATTTGATTTTGGAGCGATTGAGGCTTGATGAGGAGGAGGCAGCAGAGAAGGTAGAGAGACAAGAGAAAACAAAGAGCATCAAAGAAAGCAAATGGTACGTACTGACAATATGTGGCACAAGTTATCTTTTTATGGGGATGTTCATTCTAACCGTAAATACACACACACACACAAATCCTGTTGTGTTATGTGATGGTTTTGTGACAGGTACATAGAAGCCATGCAGGCTCTAATGAAAGAGAAGCTGGAGAAGGATAAAGTAAAACTCCCTCCTCTGTGCTGCTGTGGAGACACTTTCTGGGACAGCCATCCTTACACCTGCGCCAACAACTGCATCTTCTACAACAATCCTAAAGGTAAACTGCTCACTCTGTGCCCATTTCATATTTAAGGATAATGATAAACACCTTGTCTTGATACACTGTGCAATTGTGTAATTCAGATAGTTTTGTCCTAACAAGCAACAAGTGACACAATATTTTCTCTGTTGCTTGGTTCCTAAGCAATATCATTGGTCATTAATCCTGCTCCTCATAACCGAACATCAACAATTTTCTGATTGGTTGTGATTGTGTTACTGGAAACTTGTCGTATCGCATCTGTTTTTATGTCGTAAATGTTCTTACTCACAGTACCATGACTTGACAGACAATGCATGTGGGGTTTCTGTTGCAACTGATGTCTTTTGTTCTTCCACTTTCCATGACATAGAACTTGAACTAGACAGTGTGAAGTTTAATCATGGATTTAGTTTATCACAGGAACAGCCTTATTTTATAACAAGATGAAAACAAGTTTTAAATACCCTTGTAAAAAAAAGTACACTTTAGCATACTTATAACTTAAAAAGAATATACATGGGTGCAAACTGAATCAAATGTTTTTTGGACACTTAATTGAATCTTACATACAATTAAATGAAAATGTATTATGGTTAGATTAATATTAAATGTATGTTTTTGTTTGTATTTACTTAATTATTTCAACTGTTTATCTTTGAAATTTGGTTAAAGTGTACTGCTGAATGAACTGAGAAGCATATGGTGGACTAAAATATACTTGTCATATCACATCTATTTAAACATGCATGTTACTTATTTAAATATATTTGTAATTACACATTTGTAATGAAGTTTAGTACATTTAAAATGTATTAACTTTAATTGTAATACTGAATAACACACTACATTTAATCAACTCTCTAAAATGCTGGGTTGTTTCAACCCAACTTTGGGTCAAATATGGACTAAGCTAATATAAAAATTTAATTAAAAAAATATATATTTAAAACTAAATAAAATTAAAATCTAAAAATGTAACCCAATAATTGTGTTAGTCCATATTTGACCAAAAAGTTGTTTAAAACAACCCAGCATTTTATAGAGTGAAGTACTTAAAATGTGCTTTAGCATTTTAGCACATCAAAATAAGTGTACTTATTTAAGCACAACAAAATATTACTAAAACATAATGTTTTAAAATGTGTTAAAATAAAATTTCCAATAATTTTTCAAAAACCTTTTAAAAGTATACTTAAGTGTGTTAAGGAACAGTCATGAAAGTGTTCTAATGCAAGTATATACTTTTAAGAACCGAAGGACACTGCATGTGCACATTCAATGCAATTAAGCACACTTTGGGCCCTATTTTAACGGGTTTGTTATTTACATGGCGGAATGTAATTTTTACAAATGTTTGTGTGCTGCTGCGCCTCCCTGTGTGTAACAAGCAAGGTGTGCATGCATTGTGCACCACCTGCCTATAGGCGCATATTTCTAATGCGCTATTTAAATAACAAAGAAGAAATATTGCGCCATACTTTAGACCAGGTTTGAGTTGGTCTATAGCACAGTCTATCTTCAGGTTCTCAAAATAGCAACGCGCCAACAATGTGCCCGAATACACCAGCCAGTGGGTGCACAAATGGGCGCAAAGGTATTTGCTATTTAAACAATGCGGTGCAGGATGGGAAAATGAGAACTGGATCAGACTGAAACTAGCAAAAACACTTGTTCTGCGCCTTGGCCCACGTTGCGCCAGGTGTATGATAGGGCCTTTTTTCTTTGCAAGGGAAATCTTGGCCACATTGCTCAACTTTTTTGACACCGACATTCATTCAACTTTTGAGTTTATTTATTGGTCGTTTATGATTGTTTTCTGCAGCTTATGCTCTGGTTCTGCAGTCGGTCTTACTAAGCTGTGATCTGAAGTAAGGAGGCTTTGGACAATATTTTTGGAAATATTTTTTTTTATTGTACTATAAATGCTTTTAAAATACCTAACATATTTCTATGTAACCAGCATTTTAAATTTTTAATAAACCTTACTGAACTGCTGTGATTGTTTATTGTGTCATAACTTGGTTTTCTTAATCTAAATGCACCTAAATGTGTATGTGACCTTTGTACATTATTCAGCCATTATACGCAAAGTCCCTGATTATATGCTTCAGAGTTGAAAGGTCAGTAACAGAATGGCAGTCACATTCATTTCTGTCTTTGTCTGTTGAAATAAGAAGTATTCATTTCCATTCCAGAAAGCAACGTCCTAGTTTCTAGTCAAGTGTAGGTTATGTTTAGTTTGATACATAAAAATTTCAGTTTGATATACTGCATAAGTAACAACTTTATCATACTGGTATTTCAGTGTAAGCAGATGCTCATGAACTGAAAATACTTGTGCAGTGTATTTACAGGTTTGCACAAACAGATTTGGCATGAACACTGTACTAAAGTGTTTTTTATTTTATCTTATGAAGTGTGTTTAAAAACAGGGAAATAAGCACTCAAGACTGTGTTACAGTTATTTTATCATAATTAAGGGTTTTACACCTGCTAAAATCACTCTAACTGGCAGTGTTGTAATACAGGACCGAAACCTCAATAGACCAGGTTTTGCCAAAATAGGGTTCAAATGAGGAGCCCCTGTCGGTTCCTGAGGGAACTGCAGATGATTCGTGAGTTAATGAAATTAGAATTAACTAAATAATAGTAAATAAAAATACATGTTTTTAAAATTACAACCATTACAACGAATTACATTACTACCTGGATACCATGTCACCATTAACATGCGACATTTTTGCTAAATTATGGAAAATGAACATAGTACAATCTGACGATACTTCATAATATATAATATTCACTAAATAATAAACAGAATATTTAGGTCAAATTGGTTCGGGTGACAAAAAGAACCCATTTGTATGATGACAACAAGCTGTATAATGAAGGGTTAATTTCCGCCCGATGACGTCACTCGGCATCACGTGTCCACGCCGCCAGATCCAGTTTGGTGTTTGTCGCAACCCCGTCTGGAAAATGGAGACGCTACACCAGGACCGGACGAGCTAAAGATCAATAAATCCTCATGTGATTTTTTTGAGACCAGACAAGCCGGTATTAATAGCACCCGGCTTTCAGTCAGACGAACCACTGGCCGAGGCAACCATGGAAATCTTTGGGAGTTTAGAGCGCATGAAGGTGTTTCCACATCTGGAAGTGGGACATGACAACACGTCTGCGATACTTTAAATGCAACTTACAGGATTCCGGCTTTCAGCATGATTGTAGATTGTACTTGTAGTTTTAGGTCGTGAGAAATGAGCGCAAACTGATCAGAGACACAAAACGATTAGTCAGCTAGTTTCGTTGTATGTTTTAGTTGTTCTTGGTTTTAATTTGAAACTTTCGTTATTAGAAATAGTAATGGGATTTTTATATATGTATATATATAATTTTGAAAGTCAGTGATATTTTAGTTACACTTGTTTGTTTTTTTAGTTAGAGTTTTTATTATTATTTTTTTGCAACGAGACAATAAGTGTAAAAATGAGATCGCTTGCCCCGGGAATCAAACTCATCACCTCTTTCTCTAGAGACAGCTGGTGAGTAACAGGCCCATGCAAACACAATATATTTAAACACACAATATGCTCAGTGATGTTAACTCTATCCCATCATCTGGGTTTTTTATTGTAACAGACGTTATTATTGATTTTTTGATAATGCTTTTTGTTTTTACAGCTACTTAACTTCCTCGTTAATCATTTCAGTCAGCGCTAATATACATTTCAATGTGTTAAATATATGCTCAAAAGATAATTAATTTGCTTACTATGGGATTTGAGACACAATTTCTATGCACACAACTTATATACAATTTATTTTTGTTGATTAATTTTTGATTTAATTGTTAAGAACCTTCAATCACAAGTTAAACATGCTTTATGAATATAAACTTACCAAGTTACCTAATGAATGAGAAATCAGTTAAAGCACAGTACTGTGAACTAATGTTAGTGGTTTCTTAGTTTGCAGCATGCATAACCCTCAAAACTGATGTGCACCGTGTTAAGCTTGCTTCCCCCACAGGAAATGTAAAAAAAAATGTATAAATCATTCAGTGTTTGTGTGTTTGCCTTCGGCGAGGCTGTTTTCCTGCAGATGTAATGTGGTTTCGTGTCTATCAGTACCTGACTGTTTTATTTAATACTGCAGAAACCTCCAGCTTTCGCCAGGCTTAACCACTGTTGATGCTTTTTGACTTGTGAATCTTTTTATTAAATAACATATTTCTTTTGACAAGGTACCGGTTCTTCATCCTCATCCTCACGTTTGTCTTCTATACCACCTATCACCTCTCTCGAAAGCCTATCAGTATTGTCAAGGTAATCAAATAAACATGATCTAGCTGCATGATAGGCCTAACCTGAAAAGAAGAACTGCAACTGAGTTTTTTTTTTTTATTAAATCACATGACTGAATCATATTTGTTATATATAAATCACATGCATTTGTATGTAATAAGTAAAGTGTACAATTTTAAATAATAACCTTTTTGCATCTTTTGTTGTTGTGACAGAGCCAGCTGCACAGAAACTGCTCTTATGTTGTTCATCCAGCAGACCTCAACATCACTGACAATGACACCTGGTGCGATTGGGCTCCTTTTGGTGAGTTTGATTCTTAAAATATTTTGTTTTCGTAGCTTATACCATATCTGTCAGTGTCCTGCACTTCATCTGTCCATACACTGCCAAAGTCTTTTATGCTCACATTTATGTATGAAAAAAGAGAGAAAAACTGAGAGAAAAACTGTTATATGGTGACATATATTATTACAATTTGAATTATCTTACATCATACAATTACCTGTTTTCTATTTAAAGTGTATTTTATGCCTGTGAATGCAAAGCTGAATTTTTTTAATATGCTGAGTTGGCGCTCAAAAAGAACATTCAAAAGATCAGCATTTATTTGAAATATGCATCTTTTGTAAGATTATAAATGTTTTTTGCCTTGTTGAACAAATATATTATTGTAAAAAAAAAAAAAAAACTCAACTCTCAATGGTAGTTCATATTAACCCATCAATGCATTTCTTTTTCTTTTCTTTTTCTTTTTTTTTATTCAGACCAGAACAATTACCAGTACCTATTTGGAGTGTTGGACAACTGCTTCCTCGTTGCTTATGCTATTGGCATGTTCTTTAGGTACGATATTGGATTTTCTTGGTTAGACTTTCTTGGTTAGTGTGTTCTGCTTGAAGTATAGCACCTGGTTTTGAAATTGTTTTGATAGTGGGATGTTTGGAGAGCGATTGCCTTTGCGTTACTACCTGAGCTCAGGGATGATCCTCAGTGGCCTTTTCACGGTTCTCTTTGGCCTGGGCTTTTACTGGCAAATCCACGCTCTGTGGTATTACTGCTTAGTTCAGGTAAGTTAGTTCTCCTTTATAAATCAAAACCTATGCATCAAAGATGTCAGTCAATCAGGACCTAATTTAAAGTGTACCAGAATTTCACAATGTGAAACCAAAAATACAGAAGTTATTCTTTTCCAGTGGCACGTTTCTTGTCGGGAGTTTTCAAAGTGAAATTTAAAGTAATTTTGCATATTATCAAATAACAACCTTATCAGTGCACGATTGAGATGAGCACATCGTCTTTTTTTTCTTCTTTTCTAAGCCCATAGTAGTCCAGTCTTAATGATCCAGAGTTCATTGGTAGTAAACCTTGAGTCTTGTTGGAGTGAGTCACATGGATAACACATGACTGAATCAGGCGGATTACTTTGCTTCTTGAACATGTCAACCCCATGTGCTCACCAGACTTGCTGATTACTATGTTTTTTCCTTTACAGGCCTTGAATGGGCTGGTGCAGACTACAGGCTGGCCAGCGGTGGTAGCTTGTGTTGGGAACTGGTTTGGGAAGGGAAAGTAAGTGACTGTCGTGTTATTTGCTGCTTGCTCAGTTTGTGAGCTGTTGAAAGTGCAGAATTGTATCTGCACTTTTGTATTATTATTATCATTATTAATATAATAAACATGTGCTTTTTAAATTTACTACAGTAATATGACAATTGTGACAAAATGCATGGCAGGTTTTGATTTTATCCATCAAGAATTGATTGCATGGTGAAAACTGGGTATTTATATTTACATTTATTCATTTAGCAGACACTTTTATCCAAAGCGACTTACAGATGAAGACAGTGGAATCAATCAAAAACAACAAAAAGAGCAATGATATATAAGTGCTATAACAAGTCTCAGTTAGGTTAACACAGTACACGTAGCATGGGATTTTAAATAATATAATAAATAAAAAGAAAACAGATTTAAAAAAAGAATAGAGTAAGCTAGTGTTAGAGGTCTTTGCCCCCAATTTATAAACTATTTACTAATGTTTTCTAATAGTCCGAGCAAGTTATTCGACTTGTTTTTAAGCAACTTCATTAATGCACAGTAAGATACATGGGCACTACCACTCAAAAGTTTGGAAGCTTTTGTTTCCAAATTATATTAAGCACCACAACAATTTTAAGATGAATAATAATAAGAAGAAGAAATGTTTCTTCATGATTTCTGCACAGTCACTTTTACTATGTTTCTTGAAATGAAGAGACGTGTGACACAACCATATATATATATATTAGACTTATGTGCCCTCTAGAAGCTTGCGTTCTGCAAGTGAATGTCGCTTGATTGTCCCATCCCTCAAAAAAAGATATATATATATAAGACCTCTAACAATATCTTACTCTACTCTTTTTATTCTATCTGTTTTCTTTTTATTTATTATACTATTTAAAATCCCATGCTACGTGTACTGTGTTAAGCTAACTGAGACTTGTTATAGCACTTATATATCATTGCTCTTTTTGTTGTTTTTGATTGCTTCCACTGTCCTCATTTGTAAGTTGCCTTGGATAAAAGCGTCTGCTGAGTGAATAAATGTAATGTAAATGTATTTATAAGTTGGTTTCATGTTGACTTTAATGTTCCAAAATAGAACATTCAAAATTCAGAAATTCTGAATGATGCTCTGTTCATGCAGGCGTGGATTCATCATGGGGATCTGGAACTCTCATACCTCAGTAGGAAACATTCTGGGCTCCCTCATCGCTGGGGTCTATGTGTCGTCCTCGTGGGGCCTGTCATTCATTGTGCCTGGAATCATCATCGCTTCTGCTGGAGTCATCTGCTTTTTATTCTTGGTTGAAAGTAAGTCACACATGTTAGAATTACGGGGAACTTGCCTGTTTATGCAGGCAGGCTGTTTACAAAGACAGTTACAGAAAGGAAACCGAAACTAGTTTCTACAACAAAATTTGCCATTACTTCAACCTAGATGGGTGTGTTTTTTTTTTATTGTAACAACTTCTGATTACTATTTTACTAGTTACAATTCTGTGATAAAAACTGAATAAATAAAGACAACACACTAATAACTTTATTGGCAGTTATAAAAGGTATTTTTTACAAACTCAAGATTAATTTTGCAGAACGTATAAACATTGTTTGTTTTTTACAGAACCTGAAGATGTGAACTGTACTCTACCACAACACCATGTGAGTTCACTTACAATTAAACAAATTTGCACAATATTGTGCAGTATGACTCTTCTACCTGCATATGTTACAATACCACTACGTCACTTAAAACCTGAATAACCAGCTAAAAGCCGGTGGTGCCCTCCCAGATATTTCATATGTGAGCAGAGATTGTGTTTTGTGTTTCTGTGATTTTCATGAGCACTGAATTTGCATTGCATTCAAACACAGATTTAAATATTATGCCATTATTTCCTAATTAATTGTGTGAAAAGTCTAGCTAACAATCATTTACAGCCATTTGGTAACAATAAATAAAACATTTTTTTGCCAAACTGAAAACAGCAGGAAATTTGGCCTCTTATTTGCAACAGGAGAATTGAGTCAGTGAATGTAACATTGTCATTCTGTGCACCTGTAGTTCACAACACTAGTGAATTTGGTTGAGAAGGACCTGAGAATTGAAAGCAGAAGTAATCGTGAACAGAATGATATCTTGATCTGTGTAACGATCTGCAAGAGTGATAAGAACTATGATAAAGCTGTCTGTTGAACTCTGTTGCTCTATAAGATTAACTATGTTGGTCTCAATGTTTAAAGGCTGGACAACATTTAAAATTAAAAATACCTTTTAAACACAATAAATTCGCACAGAAACACGCGCCTCATTGATAAGAGACACATGGCAAATAAAAGCAGCCTTTATTCTAAAATCAGCTCAAAAATCCTCAAAAAAACACTCCGAAACTCAGATTGCCAAAAATCTGCAGGCTCAGGCTGTGTCTTTCAGCAACTAGCATCAACTCCTCCAGACTGTAAATTGGGGCAAACATATCATGTGCAAAATTTGTGTCGTGTATTCCAGCCTAGAATATGTACTTAAAGTACTGTCACTAACTGTTTTTCTTCTAGCACACACAGTTTTACCTTCATTTATGTAACACTAAGAGGCTCTTATGTGTTTAGGAGAGTGTGGAGCAGGAGCCTCTACTGAGGACCGCGTCCAGTAATGAAGAGATCTCCAGCACTAACACCTCCACAGCCGTAGAGCCGGCGGAGGATCACACAGAAGCCATCAGCTTCTGCGGCGCACTCAGGATTCCTGTGAGTGACCGGTTATTCTCAGTTTTACACCCACAGCTGGTAGTCAGCGAACGTAACTTTATCTTTGAGAGATTGAGAGAACAGTCTGGGGCTGTTGGATCACAAATCATGCTTTTGCTTTCTCAACCTAAATATCATTTTTCTCTTAAAAGATGAAAAGTCTTACGTAATGGTCTTTAACCATAATACTCTATTTAGGTCATTTTGAACCAAAAACGACAATTATTGGCTTTGTATGAGGAATGCTACAAAATAAGCAATTCTTGCTAAATGTGCCGTCTTTATGCTGCAGGGTGTGGTGGAGTTCTCTCTGTGTTTGCTTTTTGCTAAGCTGGTCAGCTACACCTTCCTCTACTGGCTTCCTTTATACATCGCTAATGTCGGTAAGAAACATGCTTCAGATTCTTTCATATTCACTCGGATCTTAGGCACAAATGATCTGTCATAAAATTCCCTTCAAATTCCAACAAGTCACTGGGTCTGCTCTCTTCATTAGCTCATTTTGACCCTAAAGAAGCTGGGGACCTATCTACGTTGTTTGATGTTGGAGGAATTGTGGGTAAGCATGTGGTATTTTAAGATATTTGAATTATTTTAGCCATAAGAAGTATCTAATTGTGATTCTTGAGAATGTTGGTTTTATAAGGTTGTTTTTGTCGGTGTTAGGTGGCATCCTGGCTGGAGTGATATCAGACTACAGTGGAGGCAGAGCCACTACTTGCTGTGCCATGTTGATCATTGCTGCTCCTATGGTGAGTCCAACTGTTCTTTTTTTTGTGTGTGTGTGTGTCTTGCTCAGACTTTAGGAAAAATGTACCCCAAATTACCACAAAATCTGTTTCAACAAGATATTGTAGATTGATTTAATTTATTATGACTATAAGTATCTAAAAGCATTATTAAAGGGGTCGTTGTACTATAAAAACATCCTGTAAGTTTCAGAACGCCAGACTTTTTCGTTAGTCTGAAAACAGCTTATATTGAAGCCAATCTGCCAAAACGACATGTTGTGGAATGTGCCACTTTATGACGTAATAGTGTGGCTAATAACTTAGTCTCCAGAGGATGATCAAGACCTGCTTATACAGCACTACCTGGCTAGCCCCGCCCACTGATTCGCACATGTAGTGTAATTAACAAGAGAGACAAACGCAGATCTACACAGAAACCAAACAATAAAGATGGCTCCGAAGACAAGACACTGTACAGTGCCAAGTCTTTGCATTGGCTTCCTTCGGATCCTAACATTAGAAAAGAGTGGATTAACTTTTTTTTTAAGATCCAGACGACATCCATTAGAATTTGATCCTTTGTTCAGTTCATTTTACTGCAGATGAATGTACATACAGGCTCAATGATTCTGTGCTGACTATTTTGGTTCAGAGAGTAATGTCACACCAAATGAGTGTGAGGAACCGTTTTTATTACGTGGTCACTATTGCTTTGTCTGTTGTTACAGATCATTTGATTGTACTGAGCATTTGTGCATTTTTAACAGAAAATAGCCTATTACTTCTAAATTATTATGCTATTTGAAAACTTTTGTTAACATCATAAGTGCACCTTAGAGAACAGTAGAAAAATAAAATAAAATAAAAATAAAAAGGCAGTTCTTGACCCCTTTAAAACAGATGCATGTTCTTTCCCAGCACTGTAAAATTTTTACTTGGGAGTTAATTCCAGTTTTAATATGCAATGGTTATGTCCAGTTATGTCTATTTCTAAATGTTTGTTGTAACAGGTAGAGCAGTGGTTTTCAAACTTTTTCAAGATCTTCCCTTTTTTTTTTTACGCGACCCATAGGCTTATTCTTAAGCCAAGCATAAGAATAACAATAACAACCACTTTTGATGATGCACGTGCACTGGATGATCATTGACGCGATTGCAATGCAAAGTTGATTCTGTACTAATTTGATCTAGCTATGGGATGCTCATTAACCTGTTAACAATTAACCATCATTTTAAGAATTTTAACCAATTAAAAGCCTAATATCGTTTGCTGCATGCTTAAAAAATACACAAAACATAGGCTATTCCACAACAAATCCTTTAAATGTGATATTCAGAACAGAACAAGTAACAAACTGTCACCCAACCAAAATCACACACACTCACACAAACTGTTTAAAAGCAAAAAAAGAAGGAAAAAGAAGGAAAACAAATATCCTATTGATCTGAAAGTGTGTGCGTGTGTGTGACAGAAGACAAGGCTCATGTTCACTGAACTCTTTAATGCGTATGTTTGTTGCTGCCGATGGAGCGAACGAGTGTGTGTGTGTGTGTTGCTGCCGATGGAGCGAACGAGTGTGTGTGTGTGTGTGTTGCTGCCGATGGAGCGAACGAGTGTGTGTGCGTGTGTTGCTGCCGATGGAGCGAACGCTGGTTTCAAACTTTCATTTGCCAACTTTTCACCGCATATTACGCACATTGTATTGCAGCACGGACTGCTTCCGAACAGTTGACAAACCCAAACTTCAAAAAATCATCTTTATATGGCCTTACTCCGGATTTCTGCTTTTTCTTTGCTGGGCAAGTACTGCTACTCTGTTCACATGCATCACCTTCGTTATCTTACCTGCTGATCTCCGCTGTTTGAGGCAGGGTTTGACGACTGGCTGCGTTTTCTGCTCCTTCATTTAAAGGGGTCTCTGTCTCTGGCCCTCTTTTTCTTGTGAAAAAATCATAAATGCTTTTTGACTTTGGCTTGCTCATGTTCAGCATTAAATAAATTAAATACGGGATACTAATGTCACGCTACCTAAGATGTTTCATCTCAGTGAGAAAAAAAAAATGGCTGTGTCAACAACACTGTGCACAAGATTTTTTCTTTTTTTTTCTTTTTTTTTTTTGCATGTATTTGAATGATTTTTCAGTGTACTTCTATTCAAAGTTATTATTATGATTAGAAAACGGAATTAATTATTTTAGTAAAAAAATTTAAAAAAATCACTGGCGACCCATTTTTTCATTCTGGCGACCCACCCGAGGGTCGCGACCCAGGGTTTGAAAACCACTGAGGTAGAGTAGCCTACTATTTGCCTGAAAAAAAAAAAAAAAAAACAAGCCTGGCTATTTCACAGCCACAGAATCTAAAGTGCTGTCAGAACATCTTGAGGTTTGCTCAGAGTCTTTACAGACATCTGTGATCTTGTGCACACAAAACCCTCAAGCTTGAGTTTACCTGTGAACCTGTGAAAATAAATGAAAGGCTTTCTCTTTCCTTCGAGATCTGCTGCTTATTCATGTTTGTTTTTCTTCCTGAAGCTGTTCCTGTACAATAAAATTGGGCAGAATGGCTTGCCGACCACCATTGGTGAGTAATATACAGTGCCGGTTTAAGGTTTTGGTCATTTTGGACGGTTTTGCTCCATTTCAGAGATATGACCATTTCATATTTGGCAGCTTAGGACACACACAGGCTGATTGTAAGGGGGCTTCAACATCTTAGGATGCTCAGAAAGAGGGCTAAACGGCTAGCAAACTGTGTGCTGTGTTTTGTCTTCCATCATAGGCAGCCACCAAATATAGCGCAGACGTTGTTATTTATACCCACAATATGATTCATTTTGTGAAGACCTGTTGTATGCCACTGGTCCATGATTTCGTACATGTATTTACCTGCATCTATAATAATTATGTCCCTGTAAATTATATATTTTAAGTGGACTTAAATACATTTTTAAAACATGTTTGTTTTATCATTATTTTTTATGGGTGGTTTGAAATAAGAAATGTAATATTAGTTTCAGCATGTCACTATAGTGTCTGTATGTGCTCCTCTGACCTGCAGGCATGCTGCTGTGGTGTGGTGCTCTCGTGAATGGACCCTATGCCCTCATCACCACTGCTGTATCAGCTGACCTAGTAAGTGCTGGGCTCCTCTCCTCCATGTGCTCTTCACATGGACGTTTGTAAAGTCTTAAATTAAGGATCAAAACAGATACGCTGGCTGCTACTTAGAAGTCCTGCTGTCAATAACTGATCAATAAACTATTTTGTAATGCAACGAGCGGTTTGTGTTGTACATTTCATAATGTTTTCTGATCTTTTAGGGGACCCACGAGTGCCTGAGAGGGAACTCTAGAGCACTGTCCACTGTGACCGCTATTATTGACGGCACCGGATCAATAGGTATGCAGGGAATTTGGCTTTTTTTATAGATACTGAACTAATAAAGTCAAAAATGTAATGCACTTTGTGTCATTATCTGGCAGTGAATATTAAAAGTCTGTATTTAAAACGTTATTGACAGGCAATTTAAAATGTGACATTCAGATACCAGTGTTTGTTTTGAAAACGTAACACTGTCCTGTGATGGCTGTCACAAGCTGTGTAATGTGTTTAATGGCCTCTAGGCGCAGCTATTGGGCCTCTGTTGGCTGGTCTGATTTCTCCCACCGGATGGAATAATGTTTTCTACATGCTCATTGCTGCTGATGTGCTGGCCTGTCTGGTGAGACTTCAGCTCACGTGTATTATTATCTGTGTTATCATTAATATTGATCATTCCATTATTGTTTATCATATATTATCCAATAAATAACTGCAGTTTTTCTGCTATCATGATTGACACGTTATTTTCAAGTTCTCCTCTTGTTCCTCTTTGTGTAGCTATTGTCCAGGCTGGTGTATAAGGAGGTCAGAGGATGGTGCGGATACACTTCACGGCAGAGAGGGTGAATATCCTTAAACACACTTTTGTTATTTGCATGTATGGTGAAATATGTAAGAAGCTTAATCAAATAAATGTAGCCTTTGTGAGCATAAGAGACATTTCAAACATATAAAAAAAAAAAAAAAAAAAACCTTTTGACCGGTACTGTATTTATTTTCAAAAAGGGTGGCAAAATGTTCCATGCTATGACGTTATTAGCAGATGACTTTATTAGGCTTATTCGGGTTTATTTTTGACCTTCTATATTTAGCTAGTGGCCTTTAAATATGCTGAATGATGCTTGGGCTGATTGCCATTACATGTGCTTGATATTAGTGCCATCCAAAAATGTAGAGACCCTGTTGTTGATTTAATTGGGCCTTCCTGCCCTCAATGTGATTCAGTGGAGGCTATTTTTAGTGTTTGCAAGGCATTCACAATTACTTTAAGAGGTTGCGACCCACCTTGGGATTTGTTCGTTTTCAGTGTGTTCCCAAAAGACTGGCAGATCTGTGTGTCAAGGTGGAAAATGATGTATGCACTTCAAGTGCAATATCATTAGGTCTCTGACACCTTTATTATTATCAGTATATTTTTGGCTCGAACAAAATCTGGTTATTAATTTTCCATGCAAAAAACTTGGTTTGTGCTTTTTTTTGTGTGATGTTGTTTTGACATTATTTGATTATGTTGAAAAGGTTTACAGTATCCGCTTTTGACATTTGTCCAAGAAAAAAAAAAAAGTAGTTTATTTTACACTGACAGAATCGGATGATTAAAAGGGAAGCGTTTAATTTTGTACCATGTGTTTGCATTGGTTTCATCTGCTCTTTTCTTTCAGCTTCAAAGAGATCTGAGCCGCCCGTCGAACAAGAGAATATCACACCTGTGACGGAAAATTCCCTGCAGCAAAACGACAAAAAAAGGGACATGGGTTGATCCAACACACCAAGCCTTTTTATGCCCAAGGGTTATTTTATATGAAAATTGTAACATGAGACTTTCATCCTTTTATACTGATAATGAAATGAAGCTCAGCTGCTGCAGTGAAGGAGGAGGAGAGTTACACACACCCTCGTCTACACGTGGCCTGAGTGGGACAAACACAAGACCATCATCATTTTAATACAGTAACTGAAGCTCAATACAAATGTACCTTTTTTTCTAGCATTAAAATATGCCATCAGTGCTCTGTCCTTTTATCTGCGTGATCATTCGTACGTTTCCTGTTCAAGCACATGTCCTGTTTGTTATTGTTATGTATTTCGGTAGATATTGAGGTCGTGTTCATGTGAATACACACTTAATCCATCTTAACTTCCTTAAAATACTGAGTAGCTCCAAGAATCCCAAGGGAGCCTCTGGGGTTTTATTCTCTCAGGGTTCGTATGTCTGGAAGCACATCACTGGTAGCTGGTGTTCTGGCTTTAGGGTATATAGATATTATCAGCTTCTGTCAAAATGAGAATGTGTGTGAAAGGCTAACAGTCTTCTGCAGAAGAATGCTCTGTGATAAATAATTTCTGGAGACTTTAGTAATGCTTGAGCGCACAGCTCCTTTCCATTATTTTAAAGCAGTTTTTCATTATAGAAAAGGTCATGTTGTCATATTATAGTTGTCACGATACTAAATCCAGAGTTCACTGAAAACTGCTCTTTAAACAGTAAAAATGCAACATATAAAAGTAAAACACTGTTTTTAACAATAAAAATTGTAATCAACTGTGTAATTAATGGAAGAGTTAAAGAATTGTAACAGTATACATTAACACATTTTCAGTTTGCCCTGACCTGACATTTATGAAAAATATCATTTTTGATTAAAATCTACACTATAATTGAAAACTTTATGGTCAGTAAGCTTTTTTTTTTTTTTCGTTTTGAAAGAAATTACATTTATTTTTAGCAAGGACACATTTAATCAATGACAATAAGGGCATATAACGTTATAAAGATTTCTATTTCAAATAAATGCTGTTCGTTTAAACTTTCTAATCATCAAAGAATCCTGAAAAAATATACTTAAAAATATGAAGCAGCACAAATTAATGTTTACTGAGCAGCAAATCAGCATATTAGACTGATTTCTGAAGGATCATGTGACACTGAAGACTGGAGGAATGATGCTGAAAATTCAGCTTTGCCACCACAGGAATAAATTATGTTCTAAAATATATTCAAATAGAAAACAGTTATTTTAATTTGTAAAAATATTCCTGTCTTGACTGTATTTTATAAATAATTGCAGGCTTAATGAACAACAGACTTCATTCGAAAACATAAAACATCTTACTGATCCCGAATGGATCCCGAACCTTTATGATTATTTAATTCGAAGACTGAATTCACTAAAATAATTGTATTAAACAGTTGTAATTTAAGATTGCTACCAGAGCAAGACTTTTACTAAAACAACTCTTGTGAAAACCAGCCCCTGTTTACCTTTTAAATATATTATAAATAGCAAAAAAAGACACTAATGCAGGCAGATTTGATGTAATCTGAGTTAATGAAAATATGAAATTATCACGTTTTTTCCTAATCGAGTTCAGATCAAAGACTGATATTGTGTTGTCAAACATACATCAAATCTATTGTACTTTCAGTCACATAGTGAATCTATTACCAAGCTAATTACAGTACATCATATATCTCAGTATATCATGGATGTGTGTGTGTGTGTGTGTGTGTGTATAAACATACATATATAATTCTAAATAAAATTCAAACAACTGATGATGCATAAGGAAAAATGTTAACAGGTTAACAACAAGCATTCTTTATCGAATACGTTTGGGTAGATATTGCACGTCTCATCAAAAGGAACAGGGTTGTAATGGATACCTGTGTCACCTCCAAGATGACACGGAGTACATAGTCAGCTCTCTGCTTTTCCAGTTCCTTGGCAACGCTCAGAGTGAGTGACAGCCTATAAAGAGCAGAGCTGTGTCTCCTGCTGAAGGGACCGCATCCATCAGCATCTCTGAATCAGCGGCGGCACAGACTCAATGACAAATGCTGAGGTGAGGCAACAGTTCTCACTGTACTGTCAACTCTTATCCTACAAATACTGTTTTACTGCCTTGAATCTACGCTATATCCTATGAAATAAGTAGTTGCATATTACTTGTGTAGGAGGAAAAATTATTTTCTGTTTAAATGCTGGTCCAGAGAAGGAGCTAGCCATAGATTGTGCATCTATTGCCAAAGCATCAGAGGTCATCATGGGGTCGAGTTCTTCGTCTTATGCCCCTAAAACTATTTATCTGGATGTGGATGGAAAAGTGCAAAGGGTGAGTCAAACATAAGAGCTGTATGTTTAAGACACCACTAAAATAAGATGCATTTTAATTGCTTATGCATTTGCTAATTCATGATTAGGTATGTCAGGTATTCAACCAAACATTCAATGAACCTATTTGGCGGCGCACACCTACAAATGTATGCATGCAATGCACCGATGGGGTTAGAAAATAAATTATGCTAGAGCTTCTCTGAACTTACTTAAGCTTTTTTTGGAATAATTTTTACAGTAAATTCGAATAGACTGGTGTGGTAACAACTTCAAGCGATTCTCTAAAAGTTGCCACAGTAGTTCATCACATTATAGGGATATGATTCACGAAGGTTTGACAAACAGAACTTGTCCCTGCACAAATTCTCTTACATTTGAACACTGTTTTGATTGTTTTATCTTAAAATATTGTCAAGTTCTGGTTGAAAGTATGCTTGCCCTGGCTTTCATTATGATAAATGCCATTGTTGTGATATTTTTGTGTCTAATACCTTAAGGCAAAAATGTCCAAATAGTTTTTTCAAAGGTTTGAGGTCGGTGGGATTTGTGCTGTTTTTGAGCATAGGAAGTCTCTTATGCTCACCGGAGCCGAATATATTTGATACAATAAAACTATGATGAAATTATAAGATTTATTTTGCCATTTGAATAAATTAAAATGTCATTTATTCCTGCGATGAACTTATTCCAGTCTTCAGTGTCGCATGATCCTTCAGAAATCTGAAACATTTCTTCTTCTTGTGAAAACAGCTGAAAACGGTTTGTTTTTCTGAGCCTGTGATACAGTTTTCAGGATTATTTGAATAAAAAAAGTGAAAAAGAACAGTGTTTATTTGAAATGTAAATATTTCTTAAATCTTAATATCCACCTACAATTTTGGAACAGTAGTGTTTCTACTTGTATAATAAACATTTTAATAATATGAATGTTATTATACTTACATACTGTATTTGTTTAATGTGTTTTGAGACTAGCACCCTTATTAGGATAACTACTCGTGTTAAAAATATGTTGAGGGTCATAGTGAGTGACAGATGCCTTTGACACAAACAAGCACCTGTGATACCTGCCAAGGGCAAAATAGAGACACGGTCTTATAATGACGTATGTCAACACCTCTGGTTATTATTTAGTATTTATGATCTCTCATGTGTTTAGGTGATTTTCAGTCGACACTGTAGCCCATGTGATATTAAGGAGCTTCTTTGCTCATCATCCAATATTGCCAGGTCAGTCTCATAAATGAAGTGTCTAGTCCAGATTTTTGTCCCAAATGTGTATTGAATTTGTTGTGTCTCTCCAGAAACACGGCTATACTTCTGATCGACTCAGAAGGAGTACTGGTCTCTATTGATCCCAGCATGCCAGCAAACTCTCCAAAGTAAGAGTTCAACTTAGTAAAAAGAATGCAACTTCTTGTTATCATTACAATAAATTTAATAAATATATTTGAAAAAGCATTTTTTCTTTCTTCGTTTCAAGCAACTTATATAAGGTTATGCCTCACTCCACAAACCAAGTAGGAGGTATGAAAAAAGTTTTATTCAGTAAATCGTTCAGAATTAGGCAAAAGAAAACTGCTGATTTTTTTGTGTTAAGTAAAACTAAGGCAAATGAAAGTGACATAAACAATTTTGTATTCTCTCAAAAGAGAAGGAAGACATTTTCCAGAACGTTTTGTCACAAGTGACAGAGCAGTTCAGCAGGTGAGCCATGTCATATCAGCCATGTTATGATTCAGATAAGTGTGTGGAATTACATAATGCATACATGGTAATGAATGCAATTTTTGTTTCAGGGCTTTTAGGATCAGTGAGCTGAAGACTGAAGTGACCAACCGACTGGCCGTGCTGGAGAAGAGAGTGGAGCGTGAGTGATGCTCTGTGGGCTCATGCATGTCAGAACTCACTCCTGATGTTGTGAGCTAAAGGTCTTTGTGTCATTACAGTGGAGGGACTTAAAGTGGTCGAAATTGAGAAGTGTAAAAATGATCTGAGGAAATTAAGGGATGAAATGACCTCTAGAGGAGGAGTGAGGTAAGAACAGCTGTTTTATTTTATTTTATTTTATTTTGCACAGTAATTTCATTAGGAGTCTATGTTCCTTTAAATTTTAATTGGTTGTTTGTCTCTTTCAAACAGAACAAACTGCAATTGCAAATATAACTTTTCTGATGATGGGAAGAAACTGTCTCCCAGGCGAGATGTCCCAAGCTACCCAAAGGTAAAATGAATAAATACATTTCTGGGGGATACATACTGCAACCAGATAAAATCATTGCAGCGCTGTTGCAATCATATGTAATTCTGTGTTTTGTCACTCGGTTTGTGTTTTTGCAGTACACACTTTCTCAGGAAACCATAGAGACTCTGAAAAGGCCCACCTTTGATGTATGGCATTGGGAACACAATGAGGTTTGTCATCTTTTTTGTGTCAAGATATTTTAAGGCATGCATGTTTTTATTTTTGCACAAGCTCCCACTAACAGATTCAAAGAACAGATTCAAAGAACACAGGATAAGATGTTACTAACCTTTGTGCAAGCATTTCCAAGAGTTCATGAACAGAGAGCCTGAAGAAATTTGAGAACGCATCATCAGTAGTGTACCTTTGGTTCCTAGGGTGTTTCGGCCTTTCACACTATACACCCTTCCCACAGGCGGCCAGCGACAGGGTGATCAATCCTACGCTTGCGTCCCATACCCAATTAGTCATAGGAGTTGCCTTGTTGTTGATAGCCAACATCCCATGGGACTATGCATGGCAGGGGCGTCCTCCTCCCTGAGTCAAGCATTCTTGACCGCATACCTCCTGACCCTCTCACTTCGGGACCCAGCTGGGGTCTTTCCTCTTCATCCAGAGCCACTGACTGCTGCCTTCTGCTGCCTCCGATACAGCTCTGATTGCCCAACGCTGGCTCTGGCCCTTAATTCCCAGGTCTCTAAGCAGTCTGGTCATAGATGTTGCCACAAAACCTCTGCAGCCCACCTCCACTGGTCGGACTTCTGTGTTCCAGCCATGATGCCGTGCTTCGGCAGCGAGATCGGCGTAGCGCAGATGTTTTCGCTCATAAGCCTCATCTACCGAGTCCTCCCAGGGTACTGTGAGCTCAATAATGAAGACCTTCTTTAGCGAACGGGACCAGAGCACCATGTCAGGTCTTAGGGTGGTGGTTGCGATCTCCGGAGGAAACACAAGTTGCCGAACAATGTCAGCTAGCATTTTCCGATCGCGGGCCAAGCGCAGCTGGTCTCGCTCTGATGGTGTAGAGCTGCTCTTCTGTGGTTTTGCCCCTTCGCGGACAAAAGTCGTCTGTAAGGGATGTGATGCTGCTGGGGGTGGTAGGGAGTTGGTGGCAGCTCGCTTGTCCTCCAGGGCAGACGCAAGGTTTTTTAAGACTTGGTTGTGACACCAAGTGTAATGTCCTTGGGTGAGGCTTGTTTTACACGCTTTGAGAATGTGCCTGAGGTTAGCTGGCATGGAACAGAGGGCACATTCCGGATCTTCACCATACCATTGGTGAAGATTATCTGGTGTTGGAAGGACGTCATATGTTGCTCTGATGGAAAAGCTCAACCGCTTCGCTTCCATGGCCCACAGCTCCCTCCAGCTGATCTTCCTCTTTTCCACACTGTCCCATCGAGTCCACTGTCCCTGTTTGCCAAGAGAGACTGCCTTGGCCCACCTTGCAGCCTCCTCCTGATGGCGTACTTCCTGCACTACCATCATCCACCACTCTGGTGCAGTGGCCTTACTCCAAACAGCACGGCTAGTTAGCCCAAGGCCTCCTCTTCCTTGCTGAACATGACCCACAATGTCAGCATGTCTGAAGGCTGCTATTGCTTCCTGGACTGTTTTTCCTGGCCTCCATTTGCGCCCGGTTGCCAAGGTCGGTGCGTTGTTGCTCACCACTGGGTCTCAAGATTCATTCAGTGTCATCTGGAGCCTGGTTTTTGCACACTTGAATTCCTCTGTTAAACTGGTGAGGGGCAGCTTGAGGAGACCATCTCCATAGAGGCCTATGGTGGTAAGGCATCGTGGAACTCCGAGCCACTTCTTTAGGTAGGCTGTGACTCCTCTTTCTAACTCCTCCACTATTGAGATTGGAACCTCATACACTACTAGGGGCCACAACACCCGGGGTAGGAGACCAAACTGCACTTACGCTTACTCTCCTCGAGTTTTCGGAGCAGTCTCCTGGTGCATGGAACAGTGGTGGTCAGTGTTGTAATATCGTCCATGTAGGCTCTGAGCGGAGGGAGGCGGAAACCAGAGTCGACTCGCTCTCCACGAGCAACACATTTTGAGTATCTAATGATAACCTCCATTGCCATTATAAATGCCAGCGGAGAAATGGTACATCCCGCCATTATACCTACATTCAGGCACTGCCATGAGGTGGTGAACTTTGAAGTGGTGAAGCAGAACTGCAGATCCTGGAAGTATGCCTTCACCAGGGTTGTGATGGTGTCCGGTATGTGGAAAAATGTTCCAAGCAGATGTATCGAAGTACGCATTTGTTGCAGGAACACAGCCATCCTCTGGGCAATGACCCTGAAGAAGATTTTATCCTCAGCATATTCAATATTCAGGATTTTTTAAATGTTGTATTATTGCTGTTTCATGGCTTAAGAGACTTGGAGTTATTAGTTGTGTTTCACTTAAGTATAAGTTTTTTGTGGAATTTTTGTTTGTTTATTTGTTTTTTTATCAACCAAAATAGTACAGATAATAAACACTTAATCACACTTAAAGACGCTTAAACACACCACAACTGAAAGTATGATCAAGTACACATTAAAATAAGTTTACTTTCTTAAAGCACAACAAAATATTATTAAAACATTACTATTATCTGCAAGTACATATTTAAATATATATATTTTAAGATTTGATGTACTTTACCAGTGCACATCAATACAATTACACACTTCACCAAGGTGTTTTCTAGCACAGAAATTGGGATATGAATTAGATCTCATTAGCAATTTCTCTTTGTAAAAAAATGAAGTGTGTGGTTATCAGCATTAGTTGTTTATCTGACAAACAGGTCATGTGGTTAATTGTGTTTTTTCATTAAATGAATGGTGTATACAGATGCTAAGCTGTCTGGAGTATATGTATCATGACCTTGGACTGGTTAAGGAGTTTAACATGAACCCCATAACTCTCAAAAGATGGCTGGTAAGATGAGCTTTCCTGAATATTTAAAGGGGGTGTATGATGCTTTTATTTTGTGTATTAGAATATGTTGGCATGCTTTAATGTTCAAAAAACATATTACTTTTCAAATACTGTACATTATAGTAGGTCCCCATCCCCTGCCTCTCTCAGACGCATGATTTTCTACAAAGTCCCTCCTTCCGACAAGCGCAGTCTGCTCTGATTGGCCAACTGACCCAGTGCATTGTGATTGGCCGATTACCACGGTTAATGAAACCATGCCTTGTTTCTTTGCATAAACATTTGTGCGGCATTACGCAAATATTTCCACATAGTGACATAGACGTGGGGGAACGAGCCGGTTTAGAAGGGCGTGGCAGAGTCTTAACTTTGATAAATAATATCTCTTTGGATTTGAGACTTTTGTCTTTGCAACTTTACAGATCTTCTTTATGCACCAAGAGCTTGTAACACTCCAGAGAGAAAAGGAAAAATTGTAATTGCATCATATGACCCCTTTCATTTCTGAATGATGCGGAGTACGAGGCTTTTTATCTCACCTGCTGTATCCCTGCTAAATAAAGCTTGCGATTCAAGAAAACTACCGCGACAACCCTTTCCACAACTTCCGCCACTGCTTTTGTGTTAGCCAGATGATGTATGGAATGATCCATCTGTGTAACCTTCAGGTGAGGTCATGGCCACACGTGTACTTGTCCTTCAGAGAGAGCGCTCGTATGCATTTGTCAGGTCAACATGCTACTTTTGTTCCCTAGGAGAGGCTTACCATGACAGACATGTGTATTTTGATGACTGCAGCCGTGTGTCATGACCTGGACCACCCGGGATACAACAACACGTACGTATATATCACTGACATATCACTCTTTGAGAGAACAATACCACTGACAACACTGTCTGCGTTATTAGTTTGCCACTGACTAGTTGAATGTGTGTGGGCAGTTATGATGTACAATGTCATTTATACAATAGGAATTGATAAAGGTTTTGCCCTCTGTAATCAGGTATCAGATTAATGCTCGCACTGAGCTGGCCGTGCGCTATAATGATATCTCTCCTCTGGAGAACCATCACTGTGCTGTGGCCTTCCAGATACTCTCAATGCCTGAGTGCAACATATTTGCCAATGTGGAGCCTGACTCCTTCAAACAGATACGACAGGTACCTCCGATCCACCATACATACACTTTATATGGCACATGCATTTTATTATTTGAATGTATTGTAATTTATTCATGTGATAGCACAGCAGTCATTACTCCAGTCTTCACCGTCACATGATCCTTCTGAAATCACTGTAATGTGCTGATTTGCTGCTCTGATGAACAGAAAGTTGAAAAGCACTGCAAATCTTTACTCTCACTTTTGATCAGTTAAATGCATCCTTGCCGAGCAAAAGTATAAAAAAAAAAAAATTCTGACTGAAACTTTTGAGTGGTAGTCTATGTTAAACAAATATACAAATTATTGCAATTGTTGGCATTCTATAGATAGACTGTAACTTCTGTGCATTATAACTAAAAATCAAAAAAATCCTGCATGCATTTTTTTTTTGTATCTGTTGTAGGCGATCATTACTCTTATTCTGGGGACAGATATGGCTAGACATGGAGAGATACTGGACTCCTTCAAAAAGAAAGTGGACCGCTTTGACTTTACCAATGAGGAGCATGTTAAATGCGTATGTTTTGATTTAAACTGCATTCTAAAAACATGTTGGCTCTGTACTTCACACTCAATTCTGTGTCTTTGAAGCTGAAGATGGTGTTGATCAAGTGTTGTGACATCTCCAATGAGGTCAGACCCACTGAGGTGGCAGAGCCGTGGGTGGACTGTCTCCTGGAGGAGTACTTCATGCAGGTACTGCAATACAAGCAGTTTCATGAAAGCACTTTGAAAATAAATGTAGTAAGCTTATTTCGCTTCTATTATTTCATAATATGCTTACACTACCGTTCAAAAGTTTTGGGGTCAGTACGATTTTTAGTTTTTCTTTAAATCAGTATGGACACCCTAAATATTTAATTTCTGATTATTTCCAACAGAACTAGAAGATTTTGATTTGATCAGACTTTGGGAAGCCATATAGCGTGGCTTGCTTTTTGGTTTGTTTTGGCAGAGTGACCGAGAGAAGACAGAAGGTCTTCCTGTGGCTCCATTTATGGACCGTGACAAAGTCACCAAACCAACGGCACAAATTGGCTTCATTAAATTCGTCCTCATCCCAATGTTTGAGACCGTCATGAAGGTTTGTACAAGCGTTATAGAGACTGACATGTGAACTGAAATTGCATAACATAGAGACCCTGTGTCTGTGTTCAGCTCTTTCCACAGATTGAGGAGATCATGGTTCAGCCTTTGAGGGACTCCCGTGATCACTATGAAGAGCTCAAGCAGATGGATGATGCAATGTCAGAGGTAACAAGAACGTGCATGTAGAGAAAGTCCTAAAACTTTGTAAATGGCCTTGTGTCCAAAACACAAATCAGAAGAACTACATTCATAAAAATCTAAGTTCTGAAAGGAGGGTTTCAAAGTGATTCCATTTTGGGATCCCCAAAAAACCTTTCAGTGAACAGTTCTTAAAACTACCACTTTTGTTCTTAGTGTGAAGAATGGAAAAAGAATCTAAAGAACCTTTTGTTCATAGGAAAGGTTCCATGGATGCTAAAGTTTATTTGTGAAACCATAGACCTTTATTTTTGCGGGTGTAAGATTCTTTATTATTTTGCCTTTGCATTATGCTGTACTCTCTTTTCAGGCACAGAAGAAGAAAACAGAGAGCATGTCTATAGGCGGAAAAAAGAAATAGGCAACCTGCTTCTTTTATGGTATGGAGGAACAACAACCAGACTTGTTGTTTATCAAAACAGCTTCAAGATTGTCGTTCTTACTTAAGATTCTTCATATTTGAGACTGTTATTTGTGTCCTTTGCATGAAAACTTAATTCATATCAAGCGTTCTTGAATAACAGATGAAAATGAGAATCCTGTCATCATTTATTCATCATTTACCCTCATGTTTTTCCAAAAATGTAGGACTGATTTTGTCCAGGCATGTCATTGTATGGACAAAAAAAAATAAAAAAAACTTTTTTGAGCCACTCTCCCATTCTCTTGCTCTAGGGTTCTCAGGCTGATCCAGCTCCCAGTTTCCTGAAAACTGAGGTTTTGAACTGTTTGGGTTCTCCAAGCACCCTTTTTCCGAAGAAGAGTGTTGGACCCCACACTATGTGTGGAAACATCAAGAATGTCCAGAAAAGGCAGTCATCTATAGTAAAAAGGCCGTCAAAATGACTGATTCTGTTGGCTTTGCTGGTCAAATTATTTTCCACAGATATATTTGCACTATTGAAATGAAGTGCTTGACCCTCAGATATTGTTGTGTTGTCACAGGCTACAATAAAGTAAACACCTTTCGGAAATGAGCAGTCGAGATATTTAACTTGAAGATACTTTATCAGATAATGGCATTATATGACTACACAAATTGATTTATTCTTTGGTGTTTTGAGTTTTGCAGGAACTGATTTCACTAGAGTAGCTATTAATAAAATGTACTCCAACAGAAAACCTTATAAATGAACAAAAATCAATAAAATGTACATTCAACTTGAAACGTGTCAGAATTGGTGTTGTGTGTATATTTTGAACAGGAATGTAAAAATCCAAGAGAAAAGCTATGTAAAATGAAAGTTATATACATGTCTGCATGAGCATGATATTAATCCCTGAAAAAAAAATTGAGGCATGTTTCAAGAAAGGCATTCGGTAAGGGGATGTGTCTAACACGTGTTTTTTTTTTTTTTTTTTTTTTTTTTTGAGGGCTGCAGGTGCAAGTGACACGTCTGTTGCTTTCTGTCTTCACTGCATCTGCATGTGACAGTTAATAAACAGCTGTCATTTACAGGATTACGGATTTAATACTTAAATGTTGTGTAATTAAACACTTTTCTTACACACTGTATTCATGAAGAATAACATAAAGGAAATGTAAATATGTAAGACATGTGAAAATATGTGCGAACACACCATTCTCTTATTTGGGTGGAAGAAATAGTCAATTAGAAAATCATCAGAAAAATCAAATCCAAACATAAATTAAGACATAAATATACTGTAGGACTGGACTGCCATGACAAATAACACATTTTCTGTCTCCATCCGTCTGACATTAGGTCGGTTTCTTTTTTTATTCATTTTGTTTCCTTCATTCGTTTTCTGATTTAATGTGCAAAATAACAGTTCAGGGATATACAGTAGTATATATTATATTTACATTCACGTATGGGTCATATTTGGAAGCCATGAAAGGATTTGGCTACACAAATATCAAACATTTAGACTGGCAACCTGTTGTTTATGGACACTGATTTGACAAAAACAAAAATTTCATATGAAATACTATAGTAGTTAAAAAAAACTAACACAACATATGTGTTTAATGTGATATTTTTCAAACAAAAATGGAAAAGGCAGCATACAGAAAATTTAGCCTACAGAAATTGTGATTAATTGTATAGTTTTCAATATATTTCAACAAACATGAAAACATTTGACAAGACCTATACAATCAGTTTTATAATATTATATTTATTATTTTATAACATTATTCTTTTATAACATTCTCCAATCTATTTATGAAAATCATCCTTACGTAATTTAACCTTTAGAGTCAAATACAGTATTTATATTGCATTCCTTTGTTTATGCAAGAGCTATTATGAAAATATAATATTGGAACTTCTGTTTTAAGAATAGACAGCATTTCTAATGGATAACCTTCTAAGAACTACATTCTTTAGTCAGTGATTCATGCCTTTAGTTTCAGAGCACTTGTCTGAATCCCCTTGCAGCAGTAAGGGGCTCTGCTCATTTAAAATGACTCCAGAGAGTCTGGTGACAAATGAATTTCATGAGGTTGATCTCCATAAACCTCACAGTCAGTCTGCTGGGGTCACAGCAGGTCAGAAGAGGCTCAGCTGGAGCACTTTACAAGACAGGCCATGTTTTTCACAAATTAAACTTTCATGATGTTATGTGATAAATTTGGAGAGGTATGCTGGCTTTCTGCAAAACTGCAGAGAAACTTTAGTTGCATTAATTAATGTGTTAATTATAACGACCTGCTGTTTTATAAGGTTGTGCATAATTATGCATAATTTACTGTTATTACTATTTTAAATACGGATAACGTGTAACATTACTGTTAAATAAAGTTTTACCAAAGCTTCTATATATGCCCATTATTTTATCTGTGATATGATGACATTATACAGTCTTTATTTTTTCTCAAGTATTGTTAATAATTATATGGTGTGCAGCTGTCCTATTAAACGTTATGTAAAGTGCACTGCATACCAGGGTTGTATGTTTAATGTGAGCCTACAAAATTCTTAAGAAGATTAAAAGGTTAAAGTTCAGAAGGCTAGAAGTGAGGGTCACCCGCCACCTTCTGGCATCCTGCTGCCCCCCAAATCTGACATGAGAATTTCTTGAGAATTGTTTTGCATGAACAGTGTACTGGAGATTTTTTGTTTGTTTGTTTGTTTTAAATAAAACTACTTGGTTTGATTTGTGTGTAATGTAGTGCAATGATATTCATATTTGTAGTTGTGACTTAAGAGTCCAAAATTTTGGAGGACATTTTTACAATGTTTGTTTCCTTGCACAGATGCTTTACTCAAATCTCAAATAAGCACGTGGTGTACAGAAATTAATAGTGTCTTATTGTGAAAAAGTCTGTGAATGTGATGAATTTTGTGTATGTGTGTGTGTGTGTGTGTGTTTTAATAAATATAAGACAACAACAACCACAATTATTATTATTATTAAATTAATTAATTAATATAATAACAGTAACAATACTAATACTACTACTGCTAATAATAATGATGAACTGTATTAAAGTTCAGGGAAAATAATAATTCAAAAATGTTTTTTTTATTAAAATATAAGCCAATCTCCATGTCCCAAAGAGAGTAATAATGGATTAATTAATATATACTTATAAATGCTATATAAATGCTTCATTCATTCATGCATTCATTCAATTCAATTATATTTATAAAAACTATGGCTAGCATATTGAAACAAAAATAACAACCTTTTTTTTTTTTTTTTTTTTACGATCCTCATCTCCATGGTAAATAGAGTAAGTAGTTGTAACAGTGTGAAATCTGGGTCTGTGTCTTTAAGAAGTGGCCCCATGCAGTGGGAGCCTGAGGCGCCTTTAGCCAAATTACTGAAGTTCAGAGGAAGTGACGGGAATACGGGAGCTTTACATGTTAACGTTAGACGAACAGGAGAAAAAAACGGTATAAAGAGAAGGCATTTAAGAAGAAAATGTTCGTGTATAAATAACCCGGTGTTTTCTGAATCACGAGTAAACATTAAATGGAAATTCAAACTTGATGGAGGCGCAATTTCTGCGACCACGATCGAGCTGCAAGTAACAGTTATTTTTCTTATTATGTGATTTAGTCATCGAACGTTAACTAACCTAACGTTACCTCTTTAAAAAAGTTGTTTACATTCGCTTTCCACCGTTCTGTCGCCTGTTTTAAGTAATTTGCTCTGACGATATGTCCCATTGTTGTGTTAAATGAGTTTACATCCTTGGCGTCTTTTGTAATGAACTCGAGAGCCACTTTACAGGCTTCAGTCCAGACAGCGTTCGTCGCGTTTGCGCTGCTGTTGTCCGTAAGTGTTTGCTCACGATTGACGGTGCTCGTTCGTCTCAACGATGGTCAAATAACGGAGGAGCTTTTAGAGGCGGATAGTGAGAAGGACATTATAACAGTTGAGTTCAAGCAGACAGACGGGACTCTCATCACATTCCTCTCTGATTTCAAGCGCGTGAGTATAAATCCAACTAAATATAATTCAACCACAAGTGAACTGAAAATAATTAGAGGAGCGCACTTTTAAATTCCTGCGCAGCCCTGCTTTATCTTTATTATTGTGTGGCAACAAAACAAAGTTTGATTGGTGCAAAAGTTAAGTGTTTATGTTTGTTGTACTGTGATATGTGAATTTCAATACTATGGTATCTCAGAGCTATTACGTAGCATTTTTCTGAAAAGTACCATGTTACTGTAAAATACATACAAAATACAAAATACAATACATTTTTTTGTGACGTGATTATTATTTTTCTGTCTTATTTTATGAATCACATTACACACATGTATTTTTCAGCTTTTTATGAATGTTATTTTAAAAGGTTGGAGAACTTTAAAGTGGCATTGTTCGATTAATATTAGACCATCTATTTATACAAAAGTTTGTGTTGATGTAACCTTGCTTAGCCAGACCTTCAGACTGATGGCTGAAGGTCTGGAATTCATGGCAGCTTTCATTGGCTAAGTCCCACTCTTGAGGCCGTTTGACTGACATGTCAAACAACCAATCACAGTTTGTTTCATTCATCGTCACGTTTCGAGACGTGGAAATGTTGGCACAATAACATGTCACGAACCTTAAATATTTCACATACTTTAAAAAAAATCCTGATAAGTACTCCTCATTGCAGTTGTAAACACTAAAGTTTTCTTCTTTCGTGAGGGGGTTTGGCGCCAAGCTATCTTTGTTTTCAGGCCAAACGTTAAAGAACGTGACACACACGTCTCATTGAAATCCTGTAGAATTCAACCAATCGAATGACGACTTCGAAACTCCTGAAGTGTTTCCACTTTTGTGTCCCATATACATCAGACGTTCAGCCAGCGGTCTGTGGGCGTGATGTCTGAGGCTGAGACTAGTGTTGATGTAAATTACTATCTGAAGATCATATTTTGTCCAAAAAAACTGTCAGCACTCTGAAACAGCATTTTTTCCCCAATAGACATGTAGAAATCTCTTCCAGACCACATTTTAGTCTGATAGCTTTTCATCCATGGAAAGTTGGATGAAATCAAGCCGCAAGTTGCCAAATAGTCTTGCAGCCAAAGTCATGCTGTGGACTGTATGGGAAACATGCAGTGCAGCCAAAGAAACACAGGCCAGGGAATATCATAGACTCCATGATTATATATTATACAATTGTTAAGGTCCCTACAAAGGTCTAGGAGTTTAAAGGGACGCATAACATAATAGATGGACACAGCTGGAGTATCCCAAAATAATCATTTATTTTAACACAAAATACTCACAAAAGTAATCAATCATGAGATAGGGAGCCCAGCAACATAATAAGGAAATAACTAAACTAAAAGAAACAGGCTGGGGCTCCCTACTCCAAAATAACAACAAAATAGGAGCAGGAGACGATGTGGTAATGGAGAAGTCTGTGGCTGGCAGCGAGCGCCTGAAAGGGTCCGCCTACATCCATTTTATAGCCTTGTTTCCCCAGCTCGACCAATCAGAATCTGAAGACAAAAGAATTAAGAAATGAGCACTACTAATTATTTGAGGACTCTGGGCCGGGGCGTACGTGAGACGCACATAACAACAACATTGCAATTAAATTCATTTGTCCATTTTTTTGTTTTTGTTATTTCACACTAATTACCCCGAAATGTTAAAGCACATGATATGGATGAATTTAAAAGAAGTTTTTGGGTTCAATACAAGTTATTGTTAGCATAGTGTAATAACATTAAAATCACTTTTCAGTGGGGTCTCCCTACAGTCGAAATCACATTTCAGGGGAGCAGGGAGATTTGCTTTGTCCACGGAAAATTAAAATAATCGGCAGTATAACAGTAGCTCAATTCCTCACTCTGTGTAACAAAATCTACAAGACCTTTCCAAAACAAATATTCTTCTAGTTTTTTTTTTTTTTTTTTTTTTTTTTTTTAAGAAAAAGAGCCTGTTCCCTAGCTGATGTTCACACAACTCCAGTCATATTCAGTATGAATACAGTTGTGCAATTACCACTAGGACGGAGGCAAAGAAAAGCAGTATTGTTGTCATGAAAGAGAGGCTGTACTCTTGGTTATATGTGCATATGGAAACAGTTAGCATGCTTTGCTCTGGGTAAGTTAGTGGATCAGCTGATGCTCAGAGTGTGGTAAGAATTTACGATCGAGTTGCATTGCATGTGCTCTGAAAAGCTGGAGCCACTGTATTTTAATAGTGTTCACAAAATAAAGGCTTTAAAAATAGGTTCTATCTAATGCAAATTTACTTCTAAGGTAAATCCTTTTTTTCAGCACCCTCTTATAATATTACAACTCTTGGTAAATAGGATTAGAACAGGCTATAAAAATATTTTCACTGTTTATTATTTTACTCTTTTATATTACATTATATCTATATTGGTACATATAGATAGATAGATAGATATTAGTCTTTTATTTAAATATTCAATAGACTCTTACCTTTGATTGAAGTAAAATTATGGGAAAAAATGCAAGTGAATTAAATGAAATAAATATTTGTTCCACCAAAACCTCTTTGTGAAGCTGTTGTTCGGGCAGAGGGAGGTTGTACAAAGTATTACATGAAGGCTTTGCAAGGCATTGTGGCACATATATACAGTATTATAAAGTAAATATTTTTGCAAATGTTTTTAGGAATATTTTCAATAAAAGACCAAGTGAATAAACAGTGAAGAAATGTTTGACAGCCTAAAAAACTTTATTACATCTAACAACATTTGCTGAGGTTTATACAAAAGTTTATAAAAAGTTTATAAAAAGAGATTTTTTTTTTAGATTCTCATCTTTTGCAGTTTAGCCTCTCTGTGAATTCCAAGTAAATCCCTATTGTTTAAGGATTAAATATTTTTACTGGAAAATAATAAATGTCTGTAAATGTAAACTTGTTCTTCTAATTTGCATGTCCTGTAATTTCATCGGAAAAATATCCTGGTAATACAATCCCCTAATTCATGGATTAAAATGTAGGTTATGACTGTTTGTCTAAGCACACATTTTCTTCTTCCTCTTTTTTCCTTCTAATAGCATGTAAAGATTTTTCGTGCACTGGTGCTTGGGGAGCCAGAGAAGGGCCAATCTCAGTACCAGGCCCTCTGCTTCATCTCACATTTGGATAATGGAGAGCTCATCCCCAGTGAGGCCATGGCTCGACTCAGACAGGTCCATTTTTAAAGAATTTTACAACACCATCTGTGGCACCCTGCTTAAATGAACAGCTTAGGCTAACTTTCATGCTGGTCATCAAATTTGTCTTTTATTCACCCTAATGTCAAATTCAAACTTGTACAGTATACAGTATTTCTAAGACTTACACATGTATGTTATGTATTCATAGTCAGCAAGATGAGAATTATTGAATCACTGATGGTGTATTGTCAGTATTTTCTGTGTTATGTGTCTTAATTTCTTAGCACTAACTTTATACCCTGAGGTGTTCTGAAGTTTCTTATTTGAACCCAACAGAAAAACCCTCATGTGGTGCGAAGTGCGGAGGAGAGACGCGGTGTGGAAGAGTTCACTATGAACGCGGTGCTCAACATGAGTCGTTCCTGGCACCTCAGTACTCATATTCATAATGTCTGCAGGGATGCACGAGACCTTGTGTACACAAGACAACAAGATGTCAAATACTGGCTGGACAAAGGTTAGACAACAGGGCCATTAATGCAGTCCCGCTAAGGCTGCAAGTGACTTTGTCGCTGCATTCAGCTAGTGTTTATACTGTGTCATTTATGCTCATACACATTCCAAGTGCTGTCATTCTTATGTTATCAAAAGACTGCACATCTCAACACAGCTGAAGAAATAAGAAAAAGAGCCATCAATGTAGGAATCACACTCAGTAAGAATGCTGACAGTTCATTTTCATGCATTTTTTCTTGTATCCATGAGTGTGTTTACAGACCAATCATATAGAATAGTGAAATTTTAGTTTTTGCTCTCGAAAGCTGTTCTTCGTTTGCATGTTGCTGGATGTCACCAGCGAAATAGTTGGATAGATGGACAGATGCTCAGACAGACAGACCGACCGACCGGCTGACATACAAAGAATGACAGACTGACAGACAGGGAATGACAGACAGACAGACATACAGTGAATGACTGACAGACAGAAAGTGAATGACAGACAGACAAACAGACAGACAGTGAATGACGGACAGACAGAGAGACAGTGAATGACAGACAGAAAGACAGACAGACAGACAGTGAATGACAGGCAGACAGACAGACAGACAGAGAGACAGTGAATGACGGACAGACAGAGAGACAGTGAATGACAGACAGAAAGACAGACAGACAAACAGACAGACAGTGAATGACAGACAGACAGAGAGACAGTGAATGACAGACAGACAGAGAGACAGTGAATGACAAACAGACAGAAAGTGAATGACAGACAGACAAACAGACAGACAGTGAATGACGGACAGACAGAGAGACAGTGAATGACAGACAGAAAGACAGACAGAAAGACAGACAGACAGACAGTGAATGACAGGCAGACAGACAGACAGACAGAGAGACAGTGAATGACGGACAGACAGAGAGACAGTGAATGACAGACAGAAAGACAGACAGACAGACAGACAGACAGTGAATGACAGACAGACAGAGAGACACTGAATAACAGACAGACAGACAGTGAATAACAGACAGTGAATGACAGACAGACAAACAGACAAACAGTGAATGACAGACAGACAGTGAATGACAGACAGACAGACAAACAGACATTGAATGACAGACAGACAGACAGACAGTGAATGACAGATAAACAGACATTGAATGACAGACAGACAGACAGACAGACAAACAGTGAATGACAGACAAACAGACAGTGAATGACAGACAGAAAGACAGACAGTGAATGACAGACAGTGAATGACAGACAGACAGACAGTGAATGACAGACAGACAAACAGACAGACAGACATTGAATAACAGACAAACAAGACAGTGAATGACAAACAGACAGACAGTGAATGACAAACAGACAGACAGTGAATGACAGACAGACAGACAGTGAATGACAGACAGACAAGACAGTGAATGACAGACAGACAAGACAGTGAATGACAAACAGACAGACAGTGAATGACAGACAGACAGACAGTGAATGACAGACAGACAAGACAGTGAATGACAGACAGACAAGACAGTGAATGACAAACAGACAGACAGTGAATGACAGACAGACAGACAGTGAATGACAGACAGACAAGACAGTGAATGACAGACAGACAGACAGACAGACAGTGAATGACAGACAGACAGAAAGTGAATGACAGACAGACAGACAAACAAACAGCGAATGACATAAATAGATTTTTTTAGGATATTACTAATTTTATTACTAAATTTTAAATAAACACTGTTCTTTGGAGTGTTTTATTAAATGAAGAGTCCTGGGATAAAAATGTCACAGTTTCCACAAAAATATTAAGCATGGTTTTCGACAATATTGATATTAAACTGTTTCTAACATTGGTAATAATAAAAAAATGTTTCTTGAGTACCAAATCAGCAGATTAGAATGATTTCTGAAGGATCGTGTGACACTGACGACTGTAGTAATGATGATGAAAATTCAACTTTGCCTCTAAATTACATCTTGAAATCCATTCAAAAAGAAAACACTTATTTTAAATTGTAATAATGTTTTGCAATATTACTGTTTTAGTGTTAGGGTTGAATGTGAGTGCAAAAAAAGACTAGTAACCTGCAAATGTCATATCACTCTATATTATTTACAGTAATATTGATTTGTGTCAAGAATTTATTTGTTTATTTATTTATTGAAAATGACTATGATTGCATTCTCGGCCTTTTCAACCAAGTCTTTTTCTCTTTGACAGGGGTGGAAGGTTCAATATTTGAGGTCTTTCCTCAGAGTCTGAATGTGACTGGCTTGGAGAGCTGCAGCTCCACAACAGACCCGTGGCAGCCCTGTGCCTGTAGTTACAGGTTAAACCTGGAGTGGTTCCCCTGTCAGCTGAAGTACTGCCGGGGCCAGGGGCCGAACCCTTACAAGTGTGGCATTAAGAGCTGCAGCAAAAGCTATCGCTTTGACTTCTACACACCTCATAAACAGCTGTGCCTTTGGGATGAGGACACTTAGTAGGACCTCACAAAGGAAAATTACTTTTCCTCAAAAGGTTTTTTTTTTTTTTTTGTGGAAAACATTTTTGTAAGGTACTCTACAACAAAGTAAATATTTTACTGAAAGGAATCGTTTTGATAATGAGATTATCTTGAAATTACTTGCGCGCTTCAGTGTTTTGAAAGCAGCTATACATTTTGTCTCAACAGACAACTTTCTCTGACTTTAATGGGAGTGGGGGAATGGGTATTTTGATATGGATTGTCAAGCCATTTGTCTTTTCTACTTTGGACATCACTACAATGGTACCTCAGGGCAGGAAAATTGTGCTATCATTGAAGTAAAGTTTTATATTTAGTTCTGCTTAGGGTAGCTCTTGTTTTCATTCTTTTTAGTTTTTTCTTGTTACAATTTTTGAATGTAAAATTCTTAGCTATCCATAACATTCAAAATGTTGATGATAGAATTAGTATAAAGCAGAGTATTTTGATAAATATTCAAATCCCATTGTACAAAATAATTACAGTATGATGTCGGAATGTTTTTTTTGTGTGTGTGTGTGTGTATTTTAGAAGGTTTCTAAGCTGTTTGATTTTTGTTTTTTTTGTTTTATGTTAAACCTTATTCATGTTCTTTTACTTGCTTTTACCATGTTGCCTTCAGGAATAGTTCAGACAAAAATGAAAATGTTACTCACCCTCGGGCCATTCAAGATGTAGATGTAGCATGAAGCAGAAATGTAGCATTACATCACTTGTTGACCATGGATCCTCTGCAGTGAATGGGTGCCATCAGAATAAGAGTCCAAACAGTTGATAAAAACATCACAATAATCTACAAGTAATCCACATCACTCCAGTCTATAAATAAACATCTAAAAAGCTATGTGCTTGTTAGAACCAATCCATTTGGGAAGTTTTTTTTCCCGTTTTTGGGTGAACTATTCCTTTTAGTGCTTCAGAGACTTGTGATTCTGCCTACTGCATTGTCAAATTATTGCCATGTAATACTCTGCAACTGCTGCAACATAATTTCTTTGAGTTTTCAGCATCATCATAAACATTTAAATAATTCACACGTTTGCTCTGTTTATAAAGCTGGGAATGTAAAGCTGTAAGAAAAGGCCTAAGTGGCAGCTAAGATTTTGTCTCTGGACATATTGTGATGTCAATTCATTGCAAATTTATTCAGTAGAGGCTAAATTTCTTATTCTCAGCTAAGTTGCTCTCCATAGCCTTGACTAATTCTAATTTACATTTCAATTGCAGCTGTCTTATGAAGAGTCCTTCGCTTTGGTTTGTGATATCTAACATGGGTGTGTGAGCTTCGGTCAGGCGAGGCTTTCTAAAGATACAGCCCATTATTCTCTTACTTGCTGCTTTCTTGTGTCATTGTCCTAAAATAATTTGCAAGTTTCTCTAATTTATATTTTTAGACTTTTTGTATTTACAAGATAAAGCATTTGTAATTGGTTAATGTGGTTCTGCATGCCGTGTAATTTTTCACATAACTACTAAATTTTGTGTACTTTCTCACAACAAGAGACCTCAATATTTATTTTTACATTTTATGTATAAATTTACAGTTATCTGCAATCACCTTGGTACTAATTTCACAACCCCTATGCCTTTTTTCTTCTTCTCACACTCAGATGGCTCAGACTGCATAATGGTTTTAGTCAGGTATGTCATCGTGACCTCTGATCAGTATTCATAGGTCTGTGTGGGACACCTGTTCAATTTGCGAAGAGACACTGGGTGCCACTGAAAAAAAAATGGTGTAATTCAAAAATTATTATAAAGACACTGTAACACAAGTAACACATTAAACAAAACATTTGGAAGAAGAAAGACAGAAATAGTATTGTAAAACACTCCAATAATTATAATGATTTGAAATAAAGCATTTTAAAATGCTTTAGTAGGCCTATTCCTGCTATTTTAAGTATCTGCTTAATTGTTTATTTAAATTTTATAGTGAAAACACAAACTATAGGCTACTGAGATATACTGTACACTAAAACACTATCTGTAAATGTATGTACATTAGAAATGTGTGTAATGTAGTATTGCTTATGCAAAATAGTGCATACTTGTACTTCATCTGACTGAGTAGGCTACACTGTAGGCTATATGTCGTGTATTTTTGCCTCATTTGTTATGATGCGGGCGATCCTTCAATACTAAACTACTGTATCCCACTGTAAAATCACCTTACATCAACATGTTAAATGCATTTGCTTTCAGGTAAGCCTTAAAAAACAAAATGTGCTCAAAGTACACTATTGTTTGTTTTGTTAAACCATAATCTACGTACAAATCTCATATGCAAATTGTCAACATTACGAGCACTATGCGGTGTCTCATCTCCTGAGAGACTGAATGCTGCCCTCTAGTGTAAAGTCTTCATTTATGTTCATTCTGGATGGTGTGACGGTAAAATTCATCTTTAGAAGGTAAAGTTATAACTTATTAACGTAACGTGGTTAATTCATGAATGTGACCTAGAGGTGGAACTTTACCTGACAGAGTTTATATCTGCACAAACACGCTCTGCCATCCGCGACCAACCAAACGCAGCTGTGCACACACGAACTGGATTAGCTAACCGATGTTAACGGTTTTTACTTTAGGATAAACGTTTAGTGGTAATGAAATCTCCAAAATGCAGTACAATGACACATGGAACAAATGTGACATGGATAGTATTATAAATTAGGGTGGCATTAACTTAGTCTAATAGGAATACATTTCATAAAGCCTACATACACAAATAAATTAATATAACAGAATTAAAAATAATAATTAAAAAGCTATTGTTAGCCTATTACATCTCCATAAATGTTTACCTTAATTTGAAATCAAACCTTGGTTGACGCACACTCCCATTGGATTTGAAACTCGCAGAAATCAATCAGGTTTCCGTATAATAACACTCCACCCCTGCACTTCACATCCTGTAGTCATGAGAAACCTGCTGGTGGTCTAATCAAGTGGAATAGTGTGGGGGATATAAACAAAAATCTCTTTGGATACAGTTTAATAACTGCAAAAAGTACATTAAAACTCCTAAGACAGACTTTCAGTTGGCAGTTTTGCTTTCAAATCTATTTCCACAGAACTCTGGCTGAGAAACAAACTTTTGGTCTCTGTTGTGCAATGAATGACCTGTCGCCCTTTTAATGCCAGAATAACGAGGCAGACCTCTGAGATATATGTTTGGAACCATTACATTTGACGTAAGTGTAAAAACATCACTTTGGGAATTTATATCAAATGTAACTGAAGTCAAATCTGTTCTCACTAGTAAAAAGAACAATCATATTTCCTGCCTTTATGCATATAGTGATGTATTTGAATAAATAGAGTTATGCCATGTTCAATCAAAGACAAAGCACACTTCAAGTTTGCCAGTGTACATACAGGCAGGCTTTCACGCATGCTCTTATTCTCAAGCTTTTCGAAGTTTGCCGTCTGCCTATTGTTGTTTTATGCAAAAAGTCAGAGGCTGGATAGGACACACGAGGGCCTTATGCAAATGACGTGTCTATCGGCTGGTGTGGGATACTGAAGAGGTGAATGCTCTTCTACTAACCCACTTGGCTAAATGTGTCTCTCTGAACCTTTTTGAGAAAAGTTCACTCAGTTTGGCACACAAGACCTGAGAAAAGCACCACAGACGCAGGGATATAATCTACAGAGCCTGGACCCGGGGAGCTTTCCTGCTATAAGGTAAGTGTACTCCTCAAGGTTTTTATCCAGATGCCTGCTTTCTTCTCAAACAGGGACCGTTTTGTGGAATCATATTGTTTTGCATTCTACCTGTTCGCAGCTCTCTATATTGACAGATTTAAATGTTTTTGACTAGAAGAGATTAGGGTGGAGAGACAGAGTGATTGTGGTGAATGGTGAATGGGGATACCCTCGCTCTTATGAATATTACAACAAGCCCTTTACATAAAGGAGACCATTTGAAAGCTCCACGCATTAGAATAAACCTCAAGATGATTTTACTGGCTGGGTCATGACATGAATTGCCCCAGTGTCTGCATAAAGTTGTGATCCTGTAGGTAAATCAGCTGTATTTATCATTACAGATATTAAGATGAGCACAGAGGCTGTTGAACAGACAGAATCTCAGCATGAACAAGCTGGTAAGGAGACTTTTCACTCCGTGGAATATTGTCAGTTCCCTCGAAATGGTAAAATGAACTTTTAACTAATGTATGATAGCATTTGAATGTAAATAACACGAACATATGTTATCGATTATATGCCAATTAGAGTTGTCTGTTTACGCCTTTTAATGCTGTAAAATAGCATCAAGCTGTGTGTCTTGAAACAGACTGTAATAAGTGAAAAAAATTATAACAAACAAATGTAAATGTTTAAATATTCTGTGATACATTAGAAATATTATGTGATTATATACTTAAATCCATCAAACAATTTCACAGCTTTTAGATATAAAGGTGGATTTTCATTGTGTAGAAATGGTCTCAGAAAATTGTTTTTCCAGTTATTGAGTCTTTTATTGATCTGTGGTTGACTGCGAGTACTGAGTCGACTGATTCAGTTTTACGCTCCTTTGAAATGAGGATCATAATTTCGAGAACTGCCACCGGGCTTCTTCACAATAACCGTTTGTGGTTATGACCAAAAGTTTAACTCTGTGTTGATGGGACACACTGGTCGCGCTCTCGCTTTGTGCCAACTAAGTCGTTTTTATGTGGATTTCTATTTATACATTTTCTTTTTACATTTTATTTGCCTCCCTAAATATATGTATTTATAAAAACGAGTTCATCTTGCAGCTTAAGTTCAGTTGACTTCAGAGTTCATCGGACGTTTGTGTGCGTGATGAGTGCAGGCTGATGGATGAGAAGTCTACCAGGATGTGTGTGGCGGTTTGTTTGCAGTGAAGCACTCATAGCCTCAGGCAGTACTGAATCATGGGCTGCTCACAATGGCTTCAGTACGGAACCATCTTCTTCAAATGAGGAACCTGACAGAAATGCCAATTCAGAGAGAGTAGGGTATTGTCACTGAATGTTGAATATATATTTCATTTATGTTCCATCACCTCTATGGTGTGAAATGTTTGAGTAGGGATTAGGGTTATGGTTAGACCTATCAGATGTCCCATCAGGTCATGTGATATCTACAAATATTTGAATTGAACGAAAAATGTTGTTCATGTTTACAAGTAGTCATGTTAAAAAAAAAAAAAAAAAAACACATGCAAAGTATATTTATATCTAAATCTAGGTTTTTATTTGTATTTTTAAAATTAAAATATGTAATTAAAATTAAATTTATGCATTTAGCAGATACTTTTATCCGAAGCGACTTACAGTGCATTAAGGCGATCAGTTTTTACCTATCATGTGTTCCCAGGGAATCGAACCCACAACCTTGCTTGACAATGCAATGCTCTACCACTTGAGCTACAGGAACACTTATTTTATTGGGAACACAATTTTTAAAGACATTGTATTATTTTGGAGATGCAAAGAAACAGAGGGCGGAGAGATTAGATGTAGAAACAGTTTTAATTTAAAAATTGCTTGTAAATTTTACAATTAATTACAAAGAAAAGGCAAGTAACATTGAATTAAAGATGAGGTTTTTAAAGTCTGAAAATGTAGTCCTGTAATATTTTTTATTTACAACTTTGAACAATAATTTTAAAAGTATCATCATTTATGTGCAAACACACCACTCTAACCATTCTGACTTTAAGATCAGCGATTTTCAAAGGATATGATGTCATTCAAATACAGAAAATAGGATACAGCAGGTTTTATAATCATATTAATGTATAATTTAAAACTGTGTGTGTGTGTGTGAGAGAGAGAGAGAGAGAGGTTAAGAGATGCACCTGGAGGTCTGCAAGTATTCAAATGTGAAGGCCTCTAAAGGTTGCCATGGAAACTCATTTGCATGATCTGATGATTTCCATACTGGAAGTTTGGCTCAGGAGAAGGGGAGATTTCCATATTGTGGAGCGAGTGAGTGCCGTTCTAACCACGGCCTCATAGAGATAGATTTGAATTTCAAATGAAGGGAGATTGCCTGGTATTGATGACCTTTGAACCCTCCCCGCTCAGTTTAATGGAACATTTGCGAGTTTGTTTTCATGGTATAGTCCATTATAGGTCTAATGATGAAAAACCCTGGGAAGAAATCGTGATAAAAGTCTAAATGAGAACTAAAAGGTTTTGTCAAATTAGCAGGATCCAGTGGGAGGCGGCTTGAATGTTAATGCATAACTCTCAGTCTGATGCTAAATGTGATTATCTTTTCATTTTACAGACATTGAACAAAACGGCTTCACCAGACAAGTGAGTATTAACAATGTTTTACTTAATATCCCTCATCTACTGGCTTGGTATTCAGAGCAGCTCATTGCTCCTCTTATAAAAAGAAACTCTTGGGTTCAAGGGTAAACAGTTTGAAGGATGACAAAAGTTTCCTAGCGTTACTGTACATGAGACATCTGAGTCATAATGAATGAGCTTCCTTGGTTCATCAGATGAGCCTGTCATATGATCTAGTGTTGAGGACAGTGCAACGTTTCGTGCACAGGAACTAGCTTCAGGCTTGTCAGGGCATTTGCATACTGTGCCTGCGGGAAGGGAAGAAATGTTTGTTAAAGGCCCTCTCCTGCAGAACGAGTCCAGCAGCCTTACTGGTCTCTGAGTACACACAAAGAGCGCATGCATACACACACACACAAACACACACATGCCTGAGGACCAAAACACACCAGCGAACCGCTCCATATTTTCAAATGTTCGTCAGGTTTGTGTTGTCTAACAAAGCCGTTGTTTCATGTACAGATTAAGACTGAGAACCTGAATGATTCACCTCATTCTGGAGCGTCCCACAAGACATGCCACTTGACTCAGGGATCACCGGTGCATGGAGGTCACCTCACTGGGGTACGTCCTCATCAGCCCAGTCATACGGGAATCATGAAAGCCATCAAGTGCATGCTCGGGTCATAGATTTCACATTTAACAAAGACGCAAACTTAAAGCCTGTTTTGAGAATCTCTAGGCTTTTTGACACTGTAACAGTACTTTTTGTAATAATACCTAAGCAACACTTAGGCAACACATTTACATTTTTAATTTCTAACCAAACTAACTAACTAAATTTAATGAGAAACATTAATTTTAGTATTCAAGTATTTAAAAAACGTGGTAGTATTTGTTAACTGTCTTTAATTCCTAAAATAAAACAAATTGTATTAATACGCTAAAATATGATCTAATGCAATTCAATTTAAACTTGAAAAAAAGATGTTAATTAAGTATTCTGTTATTCAAACATTTATGAGGGAAAAAAAGCAATTTATTAAATATTGGTTATCATAATTATTCAATTATTTATAAAACTTTGTACTATCTGTTAACTATTTTTAAATAATAATAATACGTTAATTAAATATTGATCTTTTATTTGTAATGATTTAAATGAATTAAATAATTTTTTAATACAGCAAAATATAATCTAGTCCATTATCACCAATAAAAATAATGTAAATTAAAAACAAAAGCAAAAAGCATTAGGTTAATGAGATTTTGGGGGAAATGTGCTTAACTGTCTTGAAAGTAGTGTCATAATGCAAACCATCTTAATAGACTTTATGCAAAATACGTTTTCTTCGTTCTTTCTTTTTTTTGTTTTTGTTGATGAAATGTGACCTGAGCATGTTTTTGTGGGATTCAGTCCTCTAAACTTAACACAAAGTGGGACTGTGGTAAAAGATGAAACAAGCAATGGCTGATGATTGGTGTTTTTTTAGGAGCTGTCCTCCCTGCACCCTCTGCCCCAGCTCGTCCTGATGCCTGGATCTCACCTGTCCTCTCCTTCATCGTTTCTCCTCTCACAGGCCCAATCAGGACACCAAGGTCAGTAGATGTACAGGCTCATTTTAGGGGTAATGCATCAATGAGAACATTCTTTTTGTCTGATGTAACTACAGTAAATGGGTATTTAAATACTGTTTTCTTCAGCACTGCTGCAGCCCAATCTGCTTTCCTTGCCCTCCCAGTCCCAGACAGGACTCCTGCCGCACCAGCCTGGTCTTGCACTCACACCCCAGGTACATCACAGCCATCACAGTCTTAGATTACTTCTTAAATTGGAAATAAATAAATACAACTGAAAGTTACAGTAAAGTACAGTAAAAATAACAGTAAAGTCAACACTGTGAAATATCAGGGATACAACTATGAGAATAATTATATTTTGTTTTGCACCTCATTTTTATTATTATTTTTAATTGTAATGTTTTATTAAGGTACTATTACTTTTATTAAGGATCAGATAATAAGACAAATAGCATATAAGCAAACAGAAATGATAACAGCTGATTGCCAAGACTCTAATGGTTTTGATTTTCTCATAAGGCAATGGGCAGGTCAGGTCTGGCCGGCTCCTCGATGGACGGACACCTGGATATGTCTCACTTACAGGTGCCGAAACATATGGGGTCACCACAAGATGAACCCAGTGACCTGGAGGAACTCGAGCAGTTTGCCAAAGCCTTCAAACAGAGACGCATCAAACTAGGCTTTACTCAGGTCAGACTACCTGCCTGTTATTATAACTGTTTTAGCTGGATATTTGATAGTTTTTTATTTTTATTTTAATCAAGGATCTTTATCTCTCTAATAATATTATCGATTTCCCATTTATATGAAAATCTTTTTATTTAATATTCACTTTCTACATCTCGTTTTGAAAACAGACTGTAAGTTATGAATATTATCAGCAGCAGAACAGAATTGAGAATGCATTTTAGTTTTGATTCAGTTCCTGAATTTGAGCTGAAAGTAAAGCAGTGAACATGATGCAGAATTAAATGGGTTAGGAATTAAATAAATACACTTAATCATATAAAATAAAATCATATATATTCATATAACCAGTCTAAGTTTTTTTTCTAATGCATTTAATTTCTCACAACAACACAACATGTAAGAAATGTGTATTTTCCAATCTATAGGATAACTGCATTTAAATACATTTCATGATAACACTTTACAATAAAGTTCCTTTTGTTAATGTGTTAACTAACATGGACAATATATTACAGATTATTATTAATCTTTGTCATTTTTAGCTAATGAAAATACAGTCGTTCATTGTTAGTTGACAGTGCATTAACTAATGTTAACAAGCACAACTTTCCATTTGAATGCATTAGTAAATGTGGAAATTAACATTAACTAAGATTAATAAATGCGCTAGAAGTATTGTCCATTTTAAAGTAGTTAACTTTAGACTGAAAAATCCTTCTAGAGCATTTATTAACTAATGAACTTTATTGTAAAGTGTTACCCATTTCATTATATTTAATACATACATTTTTATTGACTATGGTGTGCTTTGTGTTTATTCAGTGAATAATCAAGCATATTTAGCCAAAATTGATGATGTATTTATGCTTGTCAGATGTATTAAATTCGAATATATATTGATTTATTGACTGTTTTTATTATTGATATATATAGTTGAACTAAAAAAGAAGCCAGTTGTGTAATACTCAATGTTTCTCAGCTCTGCTGTGGACCTGATCCAGTTCTCAAACTCTCGTGTGTTGTGGCTGCAGGGTGACGTGGGTCTGGCCATGGGAAAGCTGTATGGAAATGACTTCAGTCAGACTACAATCTCACGCTTTGAGGCTCTCAATCTAAGCTTCAAAAACATGTGCAAGCTCAAGCCCTTGCTGGAGAAGTGGCTGAGTGACGCAGGTATGTGCCGCTGCCCTCTCGTGGACAGAACTGACTAACATTTTCTCTGTAAGCCTCTGTTTTGAGGACTGGACTCCAGTAAACCTTCCCTTCCCTCTCTCTCATCAGAGAACTCACCATCCGACTCCATGACCAGCCCCACCACCTTACCACCTCTGATGGAGGGTTATGGGAGGAAGAGGAAAAAGAGGACAAGCATTGAAACTAATATCAAACTCACACTAGAGAAACGCTTTTTAGATGTGAGTCTGTGGTATTTTAGACATATTTTTATTACTATTTTAAATTGTAACATCTTCTGCTTTCATTTTCATTTTAGTTCACATTGTAGAAAGTTTTGTTACATTTTGTCATTTATATATATGTATATATATATATAATATATAAATATATATATATATATATATATATATATATATATATATATATATATATATATATATATATATATATATATATATATATATATACATATGTATAAAAAAAATAAATATATATATGTATATATATATATATAGTTTTAACAGTTATATATTCTGTCTAAATATTTTTATACATTTTTTATTTTAGTTTTAGTACTTATAGTTACTTATTTTTAGTAAGTGAATCTGAAAGAAATGAGTAAAATTAAAAAAATAAAATTCTTAATGTGAATTTGAAGTTTTTACTTATTTTCAAATGCTTCAGGTCTATGAGCATTATATATTATTTACTTGTATTTATTAGTCATGTAAGGTGGAATTAATTAGGGAGAAGGACATTCTAGATAGCATTTGATTAATACAGAATGAGCAAAAAAAGGATGATTTATATTTTTTAATGTTAGAAATGTTAATTTTAATTAAGTAATTTAAGTAATATACTGTAGTATAATTTTGTAGCATTTATAATTTATTATTTAAAGTTAATTTAATCAACATTGTACATTAGTATGAGCAGGTTTATGCTTAAACTATAGATTTAAAAACTATAAGGTGTCACTGCTTGCTCTAGACGGGTAACCATAACCTGCTTCTGGTAAGCTGTACTTACTAACACTGTGTAATGTAGTTTTGATTCAGCAATGACAAAGTGCAGCAGTTTGTTTGCAGTGCCCCCTGCAGGCTGTGATACATAAACACACTTTCTACCCTATACAGAACCCAAAACCCAACTCTGAAGAGATCACACTCATCTCAGAGCAGCTGTCCATGGAGAAAGAAGTAGTGCGGGTTTGGTTCTGCAACCGGCGGCAGAAAGAGAAGCGGATATACTGCCCCATCTCCAGTTCACCCATAAAGTCTCACAACTACAACCCTCGTCTGGTGAGTCTGAGCCAGCATTATTCAACCGCTCTCTAGTAATGATTCATTGAATACCATGATTCAGTTCAGAGAAAATTAATTAGAGAGAGAACATGATCGATAATGCACATGTACAACATAAATGGTGTCATGTCTTATTAGGAATAATCTCTGGTTCAATGTGGACAGAGCCACACTTGTTTCAGCCAGGATGTTTTTAAGAAAAGTTTTAAGTTTTAAGAAAGTATTTTCCACCAGAGAACAGCTCTAAACATTAGATTAATATTATATGGTTCAAAGGTTTGGGGTCACTAGGACTTTTTTTTTTTTTTTACTTAATACTGGATTAATTAAAAAGCTCAAAAGTGACAGTAAATGCATTTAAGACTGACTGAACTAATGTTTCCTGAAAATTCAGCTTTGCCATCACAACAATTAATTACATTATAAAATAAGCACATAAATCGGAAAGTTAATTTTAATAATATTTCACAATATTACAGTTTTTCTTGATTTTTGTGGAGTGTCTTTCGTGCTTTTTTAAATCTCTACTTGATGAGATAAACTAGTAGCCACAATATAATGAATCTTAAATGAATAATTGGTCTTCCTAGCATGTTTATAACATTATCATCCTCTCCAAACTGAGTCTGTTTTGGAAGGTTTGTGGTTGAAGGGATGTTTGTTTTCCATAAACAAGTTCTCCACCCAATTTCCCACTAATCCGGTTCATTTCCTGTTTCAGCCTTCCACTTCCCGCTCATTCAGTCCACTCGCCACTGGAGGTGGTAAGTATTGAGCTGGTGCCTCGACAAGCCACACTACTGCCATTGTAGGAAAATCTCATCTTGGGGGATCTATATATTTTTTTTTAGTCTGCCTGTAATATCCAATGATATTTCCATTAATGCTTTTTAAGAATCAAAGTGTATTACAAACATAACAGTGTGATGTTCTGTAAAGCTGCTTTGAAATTCTATGTATTGTGAATAGCACAGTACAAATAAATGGGATTGTTGTGTTGTTCCTGCAGTGTCATCAAGCTCCTCCCCCAGCAGCCCCAGTCGAGGCTCCTCCCCCAACACTCTCTCCACTACATCCAGTCCACTGACCGCACAGGGGGTCAACCAGACGTTCAACACCACAGGGTAAACCCACAGCATGTAACTTCACATGCACACCCATCTTAAGTTGAACTAACCATAGGACCAGAAAACTGTACAAAATGATGAATTGGACTCTTCCTCAGATCCTGGTATCGCTGGAACACCACATCATACCACCACTGAGCCCCCCTGAAGGCAACAGCTTCACTCATTCTGTAATGTTTACAAGCAGCACTAAATGAGACGGCAGAACGCAGAGAACCACTGTTCTTCTTCAGGGCTTGTGAATACAGCTTCACTGCTAACTATCGAAGGGAAAAAAGCACTACTATGCAATGGCACATTGTTTAGATATGCAATCTTGCTACAAAGAACATGACAGGCATGTTCAGCATTTTCAGCCGAGCTTTTATTTTGCATGAAACCTTATTTCACTTTCTGTGTAAAATCTCTGTGCCAATTTTGTTGAAGATGAAGGCTCATATCTGGCTTTTTGTTTATTGATAAAGTTGATGTGAAAATCTGTATGTAACCCAAAACAAGACCACTGACTTTTGAGTATCTTGTTTCAATATAGCTTTATTAGACTGTTGTTTCTTCACTGTTGTTTTAAATGATGTAGCAGGATACTTTTTACTTTTATTGGCTCCGGCTCTGATATGTGCAGTGACGCTGAGACAACATATAGCAGAGTGGTCAACATAGTTTACAGTTCTCAATATATTTCCGGCACACACCTAGCTTTGTGTTTCTGAACATTTATGAGGATTTCTGGCAGGGAAAACATTTTTATATGCCTGGTGTGGAATATGTGCATCTCACACTATTTTTATGCAGCATTGTCCAAAGCATTCGAAGTTCCTTGAGTTTCACATTTTAGCTTTTGTGTATGATTAATAATATCTAGTTATTGTTTGTTTGGTTGTTCTTTGCTTAAAAAAAAAAAAAAAAAAAAAAAAAAGATTTTGAATAACATTTGTATATTTCAGTTTCACTATTTGACATTAAAATTTGCACTTATGACGTCTCACTTTTTTATATATATGTATACATGTATATATACTTTACAACCCTTATGCAATGTACAGGTTTCAGTTAATATCTTTTGAGCAAAGTTTTGGATTTAAGAGCACAGTGCAGCGAGCTTTGTGATTGTTTCATACATAAAGAGAATTCTGACAGTGTTCACTGTATATAGACATATGAAAGCATATTTCTACCTCATAAAAAAATGCTTTGGTCAATCATATTTATGAAATAAAATTTTTATTTTTAGAGGTAAATGATGAAATGCAAGGTATAATTCTGAAAGAATTTTGAAATTATGCAAATCAAATTTTTTATTTGTAAATCTATAATTACAAATCTAAACTTTTTGTCCTAACTATGATTAGTACCTTTAATTTTTCAATTATGTATAATTCTAACTTTCATCACAATTTCGACTTTCTAATAAAACGGCATGATGGTAACACCTTCAAGTTTCAACTGAGTAAAAAAAACATTATTTAACTTCAGTCCTTTATCGCAAAATCATCATTTAGGTTAAAACACAAGTAAAACTAAATTGATTTATTAGGCAAGGCAAGGCAAGTTTATTTATATAGCACATTTCGTACACAATGGTAATTCAAAGTGCTTTACAAAAAAGAAAGTAAAATAATCATGAAGAAAAATAATAACAAAAATAAAACAAGCAATTTTAAAACTTTTAAAATGATTAAAACATTTAAAACAGTTAGAAAATGATTTTACATAAAAAAAATAAAAATAAAATAAAACAGTGAAATTATAGTGCAATATTATTAAGAACATATAGGCTAATCTCTTTATTGTTTTTATGCTTTAGAAGGCCTGAAGTTCTGCTTTGTCATTTTTGTATTTACTATCAGTATCATTTATGACGTGTCCCTTCATGATAACTGTGAATGTTTACTCTTAGGTCGCATGTGACGGATTTATGTTTTGTCTAAGAATCATGTTAATAATCAGTTTTGATTTCACAAGAAGACATGATGTACCATACAAATATTTTGATCTTACTCTTAGACTTCAGAAGATGTGGATGGCATATAGTGTATTAGCTCTATGGACCACTTTGATAACACCTGTTTGAAAATATAGCATTCTATGTTCCACACAAGGTCATATGGGTTTGGTAAAGTTACAAGTGACTATCCTGCTTGTTCCAGAAACAGGTGTAACTTGATCATAATACAGTACAAAACGTTAGTTAGTCATTGTCGCTCAGAATATAATAAAGGATTTGGTGCGTCAGCATGCATACAGATTGAAGGTGTAACGCAGGGAAGGGCTTTTATTTTAGACTCACCTGGACAAACCTGTTTTCTGAGGACACTGATTGGCTCAAACGTGCCGTTCTGTCCCGCTCGTCTGGTTTTAGCTGTACTGTTATTTCCCATCCCACAGTTTCATCCAGAGCATTCTGAGTTGTACACACATCTGGACTCTACAGGACAACATGCTGAATCTTCTTTTCATCCTGGGGATCTTGTGTCCCTTAAACTTGGCAGGTAAAAACTCAATTTTTATGGTTTCACATTTTCTACTTCTAGCTACTGTTGCATAATATTTGTTGTTAGTAATTAATTGTTATAAAACACATTTTATTCCAAGGGGTCAATTATTGTTTTCTTCTTAGAAATAGAAATTCGACTGCTGGATCCTAAAATAGATGGTGTGCTGGCGAGTCGGTTCCCAAACTCTTTTCTGCTGGGTCTGCCAGACTGCAGCGTTTATGGAAACAAGTCCGCCGAGCTGCTGTACACAGAACTGCCGTCCAATGAAAACAGTACGCGCATCACTTTCATCCTGAATGTGGCTCACGTGACATCATTGAAATGTTAAGCATTATGACTTATGTGTGCTGCAGAAACAAAGAGTTTCATCGTCCCATCTTGTTCTGTCACTCGGCTGGGGTTGCTTCTGCAAAACCTAAAAAATGGCACAACATACAAGTAAGTGTGCATGTTTGCATGCATATGTGTGGGTACAGTTATGTATCACGTGTCAGGTTTGTGTGAGGTTTTAGGGATATGGTGTATAAGCTATAGTAAATGTCTTTATCCATGGGAGTTCTTTACTATAATAAATGTATGTGTGTGTGTGTGTGTGTGTGTAACCATCTAAACCAAGGCTAAACGACAATCTTAATTGTTTTTCTTTTTCAGCATGCAGTACAAAATTGCAGGCTCAAATGATACAAGTGCAAACTTGACTATGGCGACTACCAATGGTATATACAGAAAAAAATACAGTTATTTCAAGTGAGCTTCTTGTAATATACTGAATGATGTAGGCCTATATGGTTGTGATATATCTCATCTTTCTTTGTAGTCATTGATTTCCAGCAGATAGACAGTGGTCTTCCAGCGCGCAGTGGAGCCATGGTGGTCATCACCGTCATTCTGTCTGTGGCTATGGCGGCCCTCCTCATCGGCCTCATTGTTGTCCTCTTTTCCAGCTAGCCTGAACATGATGCACTTCAACACTATAAAAAAATTATAATATAGATACATTTCAGATACTTTGAGAGATCACTTTCTTTTTCAATTGAAGTCTACACCAGTACCTGGGTGCTTACATTAACAGGGAATTACACAAATGTATATATTAATCAATTATTTAAAACTGAATTTCGCAAAATTGTGGTGGTGTAACTCAATTTAAAATAAATCCTGTTCCTAAAATATATTTCTTTTTTTTTCCAACAAGCAGATTTTAGCCAAAAGGCTGAAATAGGATCTAGAAATCTAGAAATTTATACTGTAGAAATTGCTTTAATAAGTACATTAACTAGGCTTTAATACTGGAAAAAAAAGCTTTCATGGGCAGACTAGAATATCAGGCACTTTCACAATAAAATAAACTTTTTTTCTTTATTAAATAATATAATAATAATAATAATAATAAACTTTGTTTTCTTTCTCTGTATCATTGTTTCTACACTGGTGATTTTTTTCAGCTAACTTTTTATTTAAACCAAACAAGACCATAATCATATCTAGAACATTCTATTATTGTTTTGAGGAAAATATTAAGACCAGACCACTATGGTAATGGTAATGGTAAAGGAACCAAATAAATAATAAGACTGTTTTGTACAGTAATCAATAATATATTTTTTAGTTACTTTAAAATATGCACCCATTCAATTTTAGTTGTATTCATATCTTAAAAGTGCAAGACAGAAAAATGCTGTTGTCGTCACAATAATTATGAATTAAAAAAGAGAAAAAAAGGTTGAATATTTTGCATCACTCGATAATACAGTCTCTATAGTAAGTAATTCTTACATTCAACATTAACAACAAGTCAAAAAGGGTAACTTTTGACTGTATAATAGTCTTATGTATTTTAGACGCTTATATAGGCTATGCTCGTATATTTCTGCCAATTTTCGCTCATTGTCAGCCTCTGCTTTTCTGCAACAAACTAAAGCCTCCACGTGAACTCAGCGCACTTACATTCAGATAATAAAATAAATATGCTGCAATTATCTGGAATTACTTTATGATTGTTTGGCCAGTCTCAAGCATAGCTTTAACTTATCAAAATACAGTCGGCTTCAGATTAGTTTTAATTAGTTTTAATTAGTTTTCCTGCCCTTGCCTGGAACCGGCCCTGATGTCAGACTTACTTATTTTGTCTTGGACAATAAACCCAGAACAGAATGTTAAACAGCATATTTATAGTCAAATGTATCTGCATATGATGGGGAAGTCGTGGCCTAGTGGTTAGAGAATGTTTGACTCCTAACTCTAGGGTTGTGGGTTTGAATCTTTGTCTGGCAATACCACGACTTAGGTGCCTTTGAACAAGGCATTGAACCCCCAACTGCTCCCCGGGCGCTGCAGTGTGTGTGTGTGTGTGTGTGTTGGTCTTTGTGATTTATGAGGACATTTCATATGAATACACGCCACATTATGAGGACATTTTGAATTACGAGGACATGGCCTGTGTCCTCATAATTCAGCCGATGTAGAAGTGTTCCAACAGCTAAGGGGAGCTGAAATCCAAAGTTTCTCCACATGTCTTTATATATATATATATATATAAATGGCCTTGTGGTTAGAGAGTTAGACTCGTAAAGAGGTCGCTGGTTCGATGTTCAGTGCCAGCAGATGACTGAAGTGATAGCTGCACACTGCTTACTGTGAGTATCTTTGGATAAAACTGTCTGCCAAATGAATACATGTAAATGCGAATGATGATGGACATTCATATCACAGAATATATGTTATTACAAAGCTATATTAGGTCAAATGTACAGACAGCTGGTTGTTCTTACAAAATACATTGTTTCACCCTGGAGAGGTTAATTTTGTGATTACATCTAGCTGGATGTGCCATTTTTCTGCTTGGTACAGTTACAGCCACAGTACTACAGGAACACAAACTATGATTTGAAATAAGTTTTGTCTGTTTAAATTCAAATCAAATTATTTTGATGTATTATTATTTAATAAATGTCATTAAATTGTACTGACTCAGAGTACCTGGACAAGCCTCGTGTTACCAGTTTCAGCAGACCTGAGAATGTTGCCTACACTTTGTTAAACCATTTGTCCTCCTAAATCACGTTTGTCCTCATAAAACACAATGTTTTCACGTTTGTGTTTGTGTTAAACCGTTTGTCCTCATAGATCACGTTTGTCCTCATAACACACAATGTTTTCACTTTTGTGTTTGTGTTAAATCGTTTGTCTTCAAAGATCACTTTTGTCCTCATAACACACAATGTTTTCACGTTTGTCCTCATAACACACAATGTTTTCACGTTTGTCCTCATAACACACAATGTTTTCACGTTTGTCCTCATAACACACAATGTTTTCACGTTTGTGTTTGCATTTTTAAGGTTTCATTTAAAGATGTTCCTGGGGATGCATATAAAAAAATAAATGGCTTGGTTGTCCAGGGATAAGACACTGGAAGACATAAAGCTCATACATTCACACTTAGTGAAGAAGATGAACAGAAAAATAATTACTCTTGTTTCTGATTGAGCTAATTATTGAATTATGTGTATGCTTGGTTAAAGAGATGAGTTTGTAAACTTAAACTGATCAAGTGTGTCTAAATTCTGAACAAGGCTGTGGTGGCTTTCAAAGTTCAGGAGTGAAGTCAGAAAACTGTTTACTGCCTTTTAAAGGATTTTGATATTCAGGGCATTATTAACAGACCAGAACTTTGTGACCAGAAGGGTTTGACTGACAATAGTCTCATAAGGGTTCACAAATACATTGAAGTTTTAAGCCATTTGGCCTCAGGCCAGCAGTGTAATTTTAATACTCAATGCCTTAATTTTGTGTATGTTTAGATATGTCCTATTAATACATGTGTGTCCCTTTAATACACAATAATGGCATGTGTGTGTGTGTGTGTTATAGCTACTGTCCTCATAATAAAGGTTTTTATCATAGGCGGGGCTTGCATGTAAATATGTCCTGTCCTTATAATTGTGTATTTTGTCAGGTTGTCACAATATCACTTGTGTTGAGTGTAAATGAATTTTGAAGTGAGATCTGTGTTCTGTGGCTAAAACAAAATTTTTTGATGTGCACCTCAACTCTGTAGAGCAAGTAGAAAGGGGTGTCCCCATAATACAGCAAAAAACTGGTTTGGGCCAAAGTGTCCTTGTAATACACATAAACCCGTGTGTGTGTGTGTGTGTGTGTGAGACTTTTGATGGGTTAAATGCAGAGCATGAATTCTGAGTATGGGTCACCATACTTGGCTGAATGTCACTTTCACGTTCATATGGACAGACTGAATCAATATGCACAAAATATAGCCTAATACTCCCAATTAGCTTTATGAACTATGGATGAAAACCTGCTGAATACCTTTGACTGCTAATAATCAATCAATGATTTCCACCTGTTATAGCAGACGATCAATATCACCACAGTTTGTCTTCATCGAAGAGAAGTTCTTGCATAGGCCTAGTTGAAGAAATGTATTTACAGCTTCAATCCAAAAGCAGATTTCTAGATCATGACTAGGACATGAATGAGGAAATAAACCTAAGAAGATCATTCCCAGCAGCACAGAGGAGCTACCAGCTGCCCCTCAGCAACACTAAAGCCTCCTTTTGTCCTGACTACAACACAAAAGTCAAGTCAAGTCACCTTTATTTATATAGCGCTTTAAATAAAATACATTGTGTCAAAGCAACTGAACCACATTCATTAGGAAAACAGTGTGTCAATAATGCAAAATGACAGTTAAAGGCAGTTCATCACTGAATTCAGTTATGTCATCTCTGTTCAGTTTAAATAGTGTCTGTGCATTTATTTGCAATCAAGTCAATGATATCACTGTAGATGAAGTGTCCCCAACTAAGCAAGCCAGAGGCGACAGCGGCAAGGAACCGAAACTCCATCAGTGACAGAATGGAGAAAAAAACCTTGGGAGAAACCAGGCTCAGTTGGGGGGCCAGTTCTCCTCTGACCAGACGAAACCATTAGTTCAATTCCAGGCTGCATCAAAGTCAGATTGTGCAGAAGAATCATCTGTTTCCTGTGGTCTTGTCCTGGTGCTCCTCTGAGACAAGGTCTTTACAGGGGATCTGTATCTGGGGCTCTAGTTGTCCTGGTCTCCGCTGTCTTTCAGGGCAATAGAGGTCCTTTCTAGGTGCTGATCCACCATCTGGTCTGGATACATACTGGATCCGGGCGACTGCAGTGACCCTCTGATCTGGATACAGACTGGAAACAGGTCTGTAAAGGAAACAGGTCAATTTAGGGAATCATTTAAAGGGGGGGGGGGGGTGAAATGCTCATTTTCACTCAATATCCTGTTAATCTTGAGTACCTATAGAGTAGTACTGCCGGACAAACACGACCGGCTGGAGGCGTGACGTTTGGGCGGAGCTAAAGAATCATGAGCGCCAGTAGGCTTTTGCGTTGAGAGCGTCTGGAAACTGTGACATTACCGTGAGGAAAAAACATCATCCAAAACAAACCATGGCTTACAGTCAGATTCAGCCGTTTATTTATGATCCAGAATCAGATCCCGAGGCTGAAACTGAATGAGAGCAGCAGCAGCAATGACTCGCTCCGAGCGGGGCTCGAACCCGGGTCTCTGGCAGGGGAGGGGACGCAATAACAAGAAGGCAGAGATGTTTGAAGTAGTTTTACTCACCGCCTGCGGTTCCAACACATAAAATAAAATAAACTCCATCCACTGGTCCCTTAATGTTGTTTTTTCTTTGGTAATCTGTGCAGGGTTGTCTTGCCCTGGCAACCAAAAACACTCTCCTTTTGTGACATTTCGCGACGCTCTCGCTCTGATCAGTGAAGTCTGTTGTGCTCTCAGTGCTGTGCTATACGGGAGCGCGTGCTCTTCCGGCAGACGTGCCCTCAGGACCCATATAAGGAAATTCCGCTCCATCTAACGTCACACAGAGCCATACTCGAAAAAAACTTTCCGAAACTTGTGACAAACCGGAAGGAGTATTTTTGGAACAGAAATACTCCTTCAAACGTACAACTTAATTTTTGAAACTTTGTCCATGTTTAGCATGGGAATCCAATTCTTTAACAGTGTAAAAAACTCAGTATGCATGAAATAGCATTTCACCCCCCCTTTAAGATTTTAAAGGGAATTTGAACAGAATCACTGTTTCACGGCTGATCAGTGAGACGCCCTGCGATTCACTGAACGAGCCGTTTAACATCAAATCTGCGCTGGATACTAATATCCAAACTATAGTGAAAACACTATCAATTAGCACAGTAACAAGATCGGCAGTTTAAGACATTAACTTATAAGCACAAAACACAAGATACTTTTCAATATGAATAAGGCTTTATTAGATAAATCTAAGACATATAAGCTAATCTAACACATAAACGCACGCACGCACACATTCACACGAGAGAGAAAGTCATGAAAGAATGATTTTTAGAGAATGAAAAGAGAGTGTGAAGTCCCAAGTTTACAACAATACGTGAAATTGCATAGACATGAACAACCATCAATCACTTAATTAACCCTCGCATTGAGTTCCTCAGTAAGGTTAAAATTATATTAAATACACCAGTATAAATCAGTCTGGAGGTAAGTTACTTGCGTCTCCTGTGTAAAGGGAGTTCCCTTTGTTGTCATTGAAAAGGGGGGTTCCCAAGGTTGCTGATTGGCTGGAAGTTCAGTAGTCGCTGAAGTGACGTCTTGGGAAGCCCGTGGTTGGGCGTCACCTGAAGACGTGGAGGTGTGGGCTGTTTGAAGTTTTAGGCAGGCACTCAAGCTCAGATTCGGAGACACAGTGTTACAAAACTTAACTCAGAACACGAAACTCTCAGTGGAAAAGAAAAGAAACTAAAGTAAAAGAACAGAAGTAAAGTTTGATGAGATTAGGTGGTGTTCCTTCTCATCGTGATCTAAGTAGCAGCAGCGTGCAGACCCAAGCACACTGGAACCGTGCTCAAAGAACGCTGACAGTAATGAGTAAAAGCAAAGCTGAAAAGCAAAAGCTAAAAGCCAAATTTGATGGTGTCCTGAGTATTTAAACTGGCCTTTTGGACACACCTCAAAGGTTGTCTTGACCAATTAGATATTGTCTTTGCTTTCGGTGTCATAAATCATATGTTATCTTATCAAGCACGTGGTCTGAATTTTCCTGCTCTTGCAGGGTGTCATTTTTGATTACTATAACAAGAATATGATACATTTGACAAATAACTGATGGTCAGAAACTTTTCAAGCTAGAAGATTCAATCACACACATACCAAACATGAATATGAATCCTTAAGCTATTCAATAGTTATTAAAAAGACATACACAATAAGTGATTGGAAACATGATAGTCAAATGTGTGGGTAACATATAAATGAATATGGAGTTAAGCAGTGGACTGATATTCATTTATAAGTCCTTTTGAGTTCATTTTGGTCCATTTATATCTAGAAAAGACAGTTCCTGTGCCATTCTCTGACATAAGGACGTTCTGTGGAGACCAGAGGTTAAAAGGACCTCTTAAAGGAATTTCAGTCTGGTTCTTCTAGGTGAGGGGAAGTCAATCCAAGGATCTCGTGATCATGAATACTATCATGGGTTTACATGTGAGGGTCAGGCTGTGCATCTCTTTGACCATCAATCTGAATTACTTCCCCCAAATTTGACAATCTCTTTTCCGAATTGAAATTGTCAATAATTGTTCTAATGGTGTTAATGTTGAAAGCTGTTCTGTGAAAGAGTTGGTTGGTTAGCTTGCTTCAGACTGTGGTGCTAGGCATTGATTTACAACATCCTGTTGCCTTTCTAAAGAATCGGCTCCTCATGTTTCAACCATGCTCCCGATCAAATCTTTAATTTGTCTGGTTCGGGTCTGATACGCTACAACACACACACACACACACAGCTCTCTCTCTCTCTCTCTCTCTCTCTCTCTCTCTCTCTCTCTCTCTCTCTCTCTCTCTATATATATATATATATTAAAGCAAGAAGTCGTGAGTGAATTTATAACTGTTAAGGGGCATTGTTAGGCCAACAGGAAGCGGAGTGACTTAAACCCCCTTAATTCACTGTAAACCACATCTTCAAAGGGTTTATTGCTTTTATAAAATGCTTATTCCATATACATAGTAAGGTTACACAAATTAAAACAGAGCAAATAAAGTGTAATGATATTAATAAAAAACAGTGTTCTTCCACCAAATAATGTAGTTCCCCAGAATCAGTAGTGGTTGCAACAAAGTGATTGCCGAGCAACACACAGAAGTAAACAAAGGTGTATGTTTGTAGAGTCATTTATGAATGAATCATACATTTATTATACTATTTATAAACCTTTGTTAATGTTAATGAAAATACAGTCGTTCACTGTTCATGCTAATCCAAGTATAACCTGTCCCTTAAACTACCCTAGTAATTACCCCAGGGCCCCAACACCCCCAAAACCGTTACAGCAGTCAGCGCTGCCACGAACCACCACACCTGTTCTGAAAGGGTTTGCGCCCAGTGAAACTGCATGATGAGACCTGCCTGAATGAGTCAATGCTCGAAAACTCCCTCTCCTGCGAGTGTCAGGTATGAGAAAAGCAGCGTTGCACACTTTGGTTGTTTGCCACTTTGCGATTATGTCATGCAAACCTGAGAGAATAATGCCTGGAGAATGCCACATATATAAAAAATAAAATTAGGTGAAAGAATATTATAATGAGATGATATCTAATGCAGCTGCCCTATCATCACTTTTCACAGATGAAGAGGACGCTTCCTTGTAAGGTAAAGGGTGCACTGAAGGGGAGGACGCCCAAAGCATCTACTCACAAACTGGGTCTGATGCAGTTATTGTTTTTGTCTTTTTTTTTTTTTTTCACAATAAAGAACCATTTGTTTAGTGGAAAGATTACATGGATGTTAAAGGTTTCTTAATGGACAGAAGCTGCCCATAAATAAGTTTTATTTTTGAAAAGTGTGTAGGCTGAATTATTTTTATTTTATATTTTTTCCTAGCATGGCTTCAGTCATTCTTTGTCTCTCTCTCTATCTCTCTCTCCCTCTCTCTCTCTCTCTCTCTCACACACACACACACACACACAAATCCCAAATTATGAAAACTGATTCCATTTTAATTTCTGTCTGTCTAGAGAGCACTTTTCCCTTACAGTTCCAGATGAGTGGAAAAACACAATCCGCCATAATCTATGTTTCAGCAACAGTTTAAAAAAGACCCTGCAGCAGGTGTCTGGGGATGGCAAGAGGAAGTCATGTCTTGGATGGCCGACAGAGACTGAGAGATGAGATTAATACACTCACGGGAGATTCATTCAGAATGCTGACAAGGAGCATGAACTATCCAGGCGAGGACTTGGAGTGCTGAAGTAACCTGATTTCCCTCTCATTTGTGTCTGTTACAGATCTGATTCAAGAGCTGGTATGTCACAGTGTCTGGGTGGTTGTTCCCCGGGGTTCCACTAGATGTCCTCCTTCTCACGGTGTCTGTCCCAGATCACTTCCTGTTCCCTTATATGGTCACCTTCCTCCTTGTTACCTGATTGATTGTTCACCCCACCTGTCTCCTGTTTCCCAATTATCCTTCTGTGTATAAATACCCAGTCTGTCTTAGTCTATGTCACGGAGTCCTTGTCTGATGTCATTGTGTTCAGGTCCATCAGTCTTGCTTTGTCTTACCCTATGTGTCTCATTCTCTCGTTCCACCAGACTTCCTCTACCTTTCCGTTCTTCCGAGTTCCCCGTTTCATCCGGTTCCCTTTTTGTTTGATTTGTCTCTCATGACTGTTTATTTTGTATTTACCCCTCTGTTTAAATAAAACCCTTACCTGCATTTGGATCTACCCTCTCTTTGTGTTTTTCCCCAATACCTATCGTGACAGAAGGACTCCGTCATGCCTAGATCCAGCGGTGTGGGATTTCGAATCGGTTCCCCAGCCACCATGGAGGAACGGAGGGGGAGATACCAGAACTTAATCACCCTTCATCAAGAGGGAAGTGAGGTGGGTGGCCTGGCGCAATTGTTTTGGACTATGGCAGTCGGGCTAGGTTACAATGATGCAGCACTAAAGGATTTATTTAATAATTGCCTGGATGATCCTTTACCTTCATGGGAGATGAAGGGGTTAGAGATACTGGACTTTTGGGGGTTTACCAATTACCTGCACCATCGTGCCCAGTGGGATGCAACAACCACACCAGAGTGTCCAGACAAGGCTGCCAGCTCAGCCCCACAGCACAAGATGAGCGCCAGCCCAACCCCACAGCCCAAGATGGCCGCCAACCTAGCGTCACAGCCCAAGATGGCCGCCAGCCCAGCACCACAGCACAAGATGGCCGACTCAACGCCACCGACTCCTCATCGTAGAGGGCGGAGGAGGAGACAGGCAGCTGCTGTTCCCGAGGCGGAGTCCGAGGCAGTTCCCGAGGCGGTGCCCGAGGCTGTTCCCGAGGCGGTGCCCGATGCAGTTCCCGAGGCGGAGCCCGATGCAGTTCCCGAGGCGGTGCCCGATGCTGTTTCCGAGGCGGTGCCCGATGCTGTTTCCGAGGCGGTGCCCGATGCAGTTCCCGAGGCGGAGCCCGAGGCAGTTTCCGAGGCGGTGCCCGAGGCAGTTTCCGAGGCGGTGCCCGATGCAGTTCCCGAGGCGGAGCCCGATGCAGTTCCCGAGGCGGTGCCCGATGCAGTTTCCGAGGCGGTGCCCGATGCAGTTCCCGAGGCGGAGCCCGATGCAGTTCCCGAGGTGGAGCCCGATGCAGTTCCCGAGGTGGAGCCCGATGCTGTTTCCGAGGCGGTGCCCGATGCAGTTCCCGAGGCGGAGCCCGATGCTGTTTCCGAGGCGGAGCCCGATGCAGTTCCCGAGGCGGAGCCCGATGCAGTTCCCGAGGCGGAGCCCGATGCAGTTCCCGAGGCGGAGCCCGATGCAGTTCCCGAGGCGGTGCCCGATGCAGTTCCCGAGGCGGTGCCCGATGCAGTTCCCGAGGCGGTGCCCGATGCAGTTCCCGAGGCGGTGCCCGATGCAGTTCCCGAGGCGGTGCCCGATGCAGTTCCCGAGGCGAAGCCCGATGCAGTTCCCGATGCAGTTCCCGAGGCGGTGCCCGAGGCGGTGCCCGAGGTTGTTCCCGAGGCGGTGCCCGATGTTGTTCCCGAGGCGGTGTCCGTTACAGTTCCCGAGGCGGTGACCACAAGGCCGTGGTGGTCTTCGGCTCCGCCCTGGGAGACTCTGGCGGTGACCACGAGGACGTGGTGGTCATCCGCTCCGCCCTGGGGGACTCTGGCGGTGACCACGAGGACGTGGTGGTCGTCCGCTCCACCCTGGTGGACTCTGGTGATGACCATGAGGACGTGGTGGTCTTCTGCTCCGCCCTGGTGGACTCCGGCCTCGACCACAGAGACGTGGTGGTCTTCCGCTCCGCCCTGGAGGGCTTTGACTTTAACCACAAGGCCATGGTGGTCTTCCGCTCCGCCCTGGAGGGCTCTGGCCTTGACCACACGACTGTGGTGGTCATCTGCTCCGTCCTAGTGGACGCCTCAACATGTCCTTCATGGACTTATGTTTTGTGTTTTTTTTGAGTTCTGTTTCTGTCTGTTCTTTTTAGTTTAGTCTGGCCCTCCGTCCCTCCCCCTGTACCTCCTCCGGTCCTCCTCCCTCCTGGTCTCCCGGTTTTATGTATCATTTCTGGTGTTTGTTCCCCTTGTGTTCCTTTTCTGGCCCTCCGTCCCTCCCCCTGAGCCTCCACCTGTCCGCCTCCCTCCTGGTCTCTGTGTCATGTTTTGTCTTTAAGCGTCTGGTAGCCGCTCCGTAGAGGGGGGGTACTGTCACAGTGTCTGGGTGGTTGTTCCCCGGGGTTCCACTAGATGTCCTCCTTCTCACGGTGTCTGTCCCAGATCACTTCCTGTTCCCTTATATGGTCACCTTCCTCCTTGTTACCTGATTGATTGTTCACCCCACCTGTCTCCTGTTTCCCAATTATCCTTCTGTGTATAAATACCCAGTCTGTCTTAGTCTATGTCACGGAGTCCTTGTCTGATGTCATTGTGTTCAGGTCCATCAGTCTTGCTTTGTCTTACCCTATGTGTCTCATTCTCTCGTTCCACCAGACTTCCTCTACCTTTCCGTTCTTCCGAGTTCCCCGTTTCATCCGGTTCCCTTTTTGTTTGATTTGTCTCTCATGACTGTTTATTTTGTATTTACCCCTCTGTTTAAATAAAACCCTTACCTGCATTTGGATCTACCCTCTCTTTGTGTTTTTCCCCAATACCTATCGTGACATGGTAGAGCAAATGACATCATCATCAGGCTGGGCAACTGGAAGTGCTGAGACAGATTTTTCTTTATGAACTTGTGAATGTTAGCACTATTTGTTATTACTGTTATCACTGTGTCGTTTTTCTTTTTGTGTGTCTGTCTTTTCTTCTTCAATGACACATTGAGCCTTAAATAAACAAATGCATTGACGTGGCTGTTAGCTTAAAAAAATGAATGCCTTAAATCTATGCAATATTATTATATACTGTATACACACACCAAGTCATTTAAACTTCAGGGATGTCAGTCTGTCCAATTATAGGAAGCATAGGTGATTGTGAATCAGTTTCACCTGTTTTGGTGCACTGGAGGCAACAGCAGGACAATCTCCAATAAGGGAATCATTAAGGTGGTGGCCACACACAGTTGTTTTTAGTTTTGTTAGGGTCCTTGTCGAGATAAGTTTTGTCTGTAGCATGAGGCAGTACCCAATCAGGTTGCACAGGTCTCTAGCTCCTCCAGGATGACCAGACCTCCATGTGTTAGGAAATGGTTCTCTTACTGCTGTTAGGTACCAGGATGAAATCCTCAGAGCCGCTGTCAGATCTTATGCTGGAGCAGTGGGTTCTGGGTTCCTCCTGTTGCACAATAATGCACGGCCTCATGTGGATAGTTTTTAGATGACCAGTGCATTTATGCCATAGACTGGGCCACACATTCCCAGACCTGAGAACCCTAACCCTAACCCCTATGTTTCGGAGCATCTGAAGCCACAGACTGTCTGGGCTCTCACTGATGCTCTGATCCAGGACTCAGGACACCATCATAAGTGATGTACTGTACTTCATGCAAGTTGGATCAGCCTGAAACTTCAGTTTTATTTGTTCATGGATTTTTGGTGTGATTGTGAATCCAGTCCTCAATTTGTTGATGCTTTTGGTTTCCAGTGACTTTGTCAAACAAGTTTGTTCTTAAATTATAAAATGTATATAGATAATTTTCAAAAGTAATATTTCATTAAAAAGAAATTGTGATTTAAGTGTCACCTTTTTAGCATTGTATAATATCTCAAAGGTTCAGAATTAAGTTTTATTTTTTATAAAGTATGTATCAGTCAACTTTTATTTATATAATATGTAACACTTTTCCAAACAAATTGAAGCAGTTCAACTGCTTTACAGGCAATTGTATTTGGTTAAGAAGTTATTATAAATTTTTACAATGGCAAAAAAAAAGAAAGAAAAGAAAACAGTTTTCTATTTTAATATATCCTAAAATGTTATTTATGCATGTGTTGACAAAGCTGAATTTTTTGCCTCATTACTTCAGTCTCCAGTGTCATATGGTCCTTCTGAAATAAATCGTTTAATCATTTTAAAGGGAGAACTCATCCACAAGAGGGCGCTATTGCATTTTTGAAATAAAAAAAACGTCACTATGTTTGGACATAGACCGTGTGTGTTTGGACAACATCACGCTTGTTGCATTCATTCACTAAAGAAACAAACCCCGAAACAGCCAAATGGGCGCGTTTTATTGCTCTATCTGCAGAAAAACAACACATTTATGGGAAAAGCCACCAGAGCAAACTTAAAGTAATTCTCGTCAAATTCGTGGAAAAGGTAAGCGTGCTAATAGGACACTAACGTTAGCTGAAGATGCTGCCACCACAGTGGCTCCAAATGCGATTTGGACACACAATGATTACACTTTATTGGTAAACGCATACAATAATAAAACATTAAATTAAGTAAGCATTTTTTGCAGTTCCTTTTAATCAAGTGGTGTCAAAGTGAGAATTGGAGGATGAGTCGATGACCTGTAAATGTTTTTAATGTCGCATGTTTTTTTGTTTGTAACGTTATAGGTTTTGTGCATAAAAGTTACATTAAGCTGCTTATCTTTTAATCTCCGATATGTTTCTCCTGGTTAAATAAAATTCAGTGGCTATATGAAGTCAGTTCCGTTCACCAAACTAACTATGAACTACGTCAGCTGGTTGACAACCACAAAATGTCATTTATATATGTATATATGTTTGGTGCCATGAACAGTAATGCCCGTATTTGTTGCTCTTTGTAATAACATTTATTTATGTTATAACAGGTCAAAAAAGCGCGGCGGACCATTAAAAATCCTCAGGTGGAGAAATCCAGTCCCCATCACGAGGAGCAGTTCTGGTGTTACTGCTGCGCGCTGGAGGTGCAGAAGCACGTGACTGACAGGAACATCAGCGTGCTGTACGGAGGACTGCTGGAGCACGTGAGCTCACATCAGAACCCGTGAGAAACAGCGGAGTTGGCACTTCATACACTCACCGCTTCTCATTTCAGCCCAGAGCACCGGACAAACACACACAAGTTCTGGTGGGACAAGCAGAGCCCAAACTGCGAGAAAATCATAACAGAAGAGGAAACTGAGAGGTCATTGCTTGCTTATTTATGTTTGGGGACATGGGTGTGTTTCATAATTGCTGTTAAAGTTTGCAGATGTTCTACAAAGACAGAAAGAATTATATATATATATATATATACACATATATTAGAGGTGGACATAGATAAATTTTTTTAATCTAGATTAATCTCACTGTAATCTTGGAATTAAAGATTGGATCTAGATTAAAATGGATCATCTGAATTCTGCCGAAGGCATTCAGAATATGTGTGCTACCCAAATAAAATAATGACTAAAAGTAAGTCTTTTAGAACGGGTTTCTAAAGCCAGGTGGTGCATTAGACCAGGGGCTCATCTCCTGTCTCCAAAATGCATCACAAACTGCTTGAGAAAGCTGTAAACTAATTCCACATTGCACAAGGTGCAAACAACCTTACGCCTGTTTCACACATACTCCGTCTGCAGTGCGTATGTGTTTTGTATTTTTTTACGCACCCATGTTAACGGATTCAAGCGTTCACGCGGCTGCGGTCCGTCAGTGTGTTCCAGGAGCGGTGCGTCTGCAGCAGTGCAGCGATCGTTCACGTACCGAGTAGCAGTTTGCAAACGCGTCCTGTGTGAAAGCACAATGAGTCCTGCACTGCACTGCAGACGGAGTATGTGTGAAACAGGTGTGCATCTTGTCAAGGTTTCCATTGGGAAGCTTCTTTAAAATAAAAAATTCCCTGAAGCAAACCCGGCGGCTTTAGCTGCGTCCATGTTAGCACCTCTCGTTTGATGTGGTAATTTATTTCACAGTAGGCATACACACAGGTTTGAAGGCTGGACGTCCTTCAGTCATTATCAGAGGTTTGTTTTCCTGGGATGCTCCAAGCGTATCCTTATCTCAGCTCTCAGTTAAAATTAAAAAGCTTACAATTATGAATTAAAAATTAATAGGAAATGTTATTTGTGACTCTGTTGCTAGTTAGCCTTTTTTTAAAGCATGTATAAATTATGATGTTTAAAAGACATGGAGTATTCCTGTTGACTTTCCTGAATCAAACTTAGCCTGATCCAGAACTGGTCCAAGCTGCTGAAGTGGACCTGCATGCAGCCAGGTAAAAGAAATGCAAAAATGATGTTATCTGAACACTGTTGCACCGATACCTCTCTCTCTATAAATCCATTCCAATACACTATTATTCAAAAGTTTAGGGTCAGTAAGATTTTAATTTCTTTCAAGAAATGTAAACTTTCGTTCAGCAAAGATCCATTAAATTGAACAAAAAGTAACGCAGAGACAAATTTATAAAATACATTTATAATGTTCATAAGAACATAAACTTATTTCAAAATATTAAATTCTTGCCGACCCCAGATTTTGTAATAGTTATTGTATTTATTCGGTATGAGAGATATATTGCAGGTGAAAGAGTTTAACAGTAATGACAGTACATTTGTCATACAAGACTCAATTGTAAAAATCTCAATAATAAATGCATAGTTGTGTCCAGATATTTTACTTCTGCTAATACAAGTCAAGGTTTTAATATGCTGGTTCCGGTACTGATAAACAGAAATTACATTTGATTAAATTTCTTCTTCATTATCACAGAATGATCAGATTTATTTTTTCTTCATAATCTGAAACTTTTTATTTTGAGTTTCTAATGAGTTTTGATGTTTGATAGGAAGTTCTCACAGTCGCTTTATGAAATGGAGGCACAACCCGGGCCGAGCCGCGAGGATTTCAGCTCACACAGTCAGTGGAATGAACCAGAACTCGGCTTAACTTTCATTGGTTACCAGGTAATCTTCATAAATCTATAAATTATATAAATGCAACAATTATTGATTAGATTAATAAAGAAGGTCAAGGATCATTTAGGTTTGCTACTCCTATTTGCAGGACTCAGCCAGCAGTGGAAATGTTCATACCGGTGAGTAAAATAGACTTGGTTTGGGTTTATTCTTTGAGAAGATACTGAGCAGATGGTGTTGAACTGTAGGAGCTGTACCGCCGTGGCTTCTTGAGGAGCCTGATGAAGCCTGGAGCAGTGGACAGCAGGACATGGGCCCATCACTTCAGGAGTTCCTCAAGCACAGTGTGTACTCCACTCTCATATTCATACTCTCCGTCTTGGGCTTTTTAAACACTTAAAAGCGATGATTCAATCATTTACGCACCCTCACATCGTTCCAGACCCGTATGACTTTCTTTCTTCAGAAGAACACGTTATTTGAAAGAAAGTTGGTAAATGAGCAGTTTCAGTTCCCATTGACTTCCATTGTATTTTTGTCCATAAATGTAATACTATATAAAAACATACCTGTATTTTTCTTAAAACTGAATCTTATTTTAAACAGAAGTAGTATTAACTTAATATTTTAATGATTTTATATTAAAGCTTTGTTCCACACTATATTATTTGGCCTCGACTACAATGTTCTTCCATTTAATAATTTGATACAAAGCACTTACCGTATTGTGTACATGCATGTTTTTACATTGTACTTATATTTGAAAAATATTGCGTGTAAATACATCTGTAATATAATTATACTGTTGACCCACCCTTACACCTATGAACACAAGAATATGAACACAATAAGTACATTATACTTATTTTTGATCTAAGTAAATGGTAGTTAATGTAACGTGGGACCTCTTACCATTTTGATCTCACTATTTATGTATGTTAAGCCAGTTTAAGTAGTCAACCAGGTTTATGTTCATTGCAAGTTGTTTTGCGTATATAACTGTGTATGTTACAAATAATGAAACTTGAATTACAGAAGAGCAAGAGCTTCCGCCCAACCGAGTGTGTGCAAACTTTGACCACGGCTCACATACTGATGCCAACTGGCTGCCATCGTTTGGACGTGTGTGGAATAGTGGCAGGCGCTGGCAGTCAAGGTGAGCTCGAACTACTGCACATTAGCAGGTTCATTCACTTCTTGTTCTTATTGACACTTGTTTTTTTCACCCTCAGGCATCAGTTCAGAGAAGAGGAGGAAAAAACGAGGGGGAAGAGGGAAGATGTTGGGAAAGCAACAAAGAAGCAAAAAGACCTGCGTAATGGAGAGTTATGAACTGGATGCCCCACATATATCGGCAGTATGGGAAAGGTGGTGTATACATTGGCTTTCTCATATTGAGAACTATTTAAAAGCAAGCTTCAATTTGATGTGTTTCAACTTGTGTATTTCCAAAACAATCATTATGAAGGGCTTTGCACAAGAAATGAACATCACCATTTGCATTTCCAGTTTATTTAATACATTTTGCTACAGATGTTGTGTGATTTCCTTTTTGGTCATAAATCCAAAACCGAATATTCCTCCCACTCTCCTCGAAAGGTAAAGGTGAAAAAATGAAGACATAATGTGCAATATCTTCTTTCCATTTTGAACAATACATCAGTTCATTGAAATTTAATAGAATCTTGTCTATTAGAGCTATTTCATGTTCTCAATGGAAAGCCAAGATCATATTAATGTTCAATAATATAATAAAATACCTCAGACGTCTAGACGGAATAATAAAAATACAGATTACATTAATATTAAAGGATACCTTGCAGTCTTTTGTTTTTCTTCTTTTTTTTAGTAGTTTCTGTTAAAATAATACATGACTGAATGCTTTAGAACGCAAAAAAAGAAAAGTGTCTCTGTAAGAGATGCAGTGTTGGTCATAACTGTACAATACATTACATTTAAAATGGACCGTTAAGGGTCTTCATGAAGCTTTTTTCTATTTAACTTCATTCTCAAAACCAAGAATATCTGAAAGCTGGATCGGGCCGAGCTGCCCGAAACGTGTCGCATGAGCTCGACCCGACGACATTACGAAAGGTCCGGTCTTCCCATGGCCGCAAGCCAGAGAAAACACTTTCAGTAGCTTCATTAAATAGCGAATAATGTGGTTTATTAAGAGAGGAGGAATGAGGAGAGACACCACCACCATCATCAGCCCATCCTCAGACCCTTTACCTTCATCATCAGTCAGCAAACATTGCCAGTTCCTCTCTGAGACGTCTCATTTCAGGCTCACGTGACTGATATTCTCCGCACATGCTCTAGCGGTACAGGACTTCAAGCAGAAGTTTTTCACCCCACTCACCAATGTTGTCAAAAGTGGTTTCTACATCATAAAATCACGTATTACACACGCCGTATTGAATTGGAAGTCGGGTCAAAGATCCGTTTAGCTATCTTAGTAAAAATCATGTGACCACTCATGCTGTACTGCCATTGGTTAATATCGACTCTAATGTCATCAAACTTCATGAAGAAATGTCATGCAACCTGGAGAAGTTTTGTAGATCCACTGAGTTGTGTAGTTTACCCTCAAACCTCTTGTTTTTTTTCCCCATCCATCCTGGTTTTGATAGTGACGGAGGTTTGCTGCTGTGTGAATGCAGCTGGTGGAGCGAGAGGTGAGGAAACGTTCTTACATGGCAGTCTTTCTCAAAGTACCAAGACCATGCTGGTGTGCAGATGGACAGAGATTTGGAGTGAGTGATTGGGGTCGTCCTGTATATTGAGCGTGAACAATAACTCCAGATCTCCTGTCTATTCTGTCTGTCTCTGTCCATGCAGGAGCACTGTTTGAAGAGGAGCAGGACTGCAGCAGCCCAGGGTCTCGGTGTCTCCTCCAGTCTCAATAAACAGAAAGAGTGCTCTGCTTAACTAACTTTTATTTGAGAGAGAGAAGGATAAAAGAGAAAGAGAAGTATGAATGAAAGCTCTTAGGGCAGCACACCACCAAACCACAAAAGGTAGAATTAAAAGCACAGTACCTTTGTTTTCCTCTGTGTCAGTAGCTGTTTCCTCTGAAAGCCTTTGGCGTAGCTGATTATACTTGATTTCTGTATCCTGCAAAACAGATTCAAGTATTAGTGTTTTTGTGTGTGTTTGTGTGTGTAAACCGATAAGACGGACTTAAACGAGATAGACACTAAAGTCACTTTAAAAGGTATGAATGTTCTTGCATTAAATCAGTTAAAAAAAAAAGTATTCTTATTTAAATTTAATTTCTATTTTAGGAAAGGGGGCCCTTTCAAGGGAAATATTTATATTGGGGATATAATGATACTATGCCATGATTTTACATAAGTTAAACAATTGGCAGTCAAAAGCATTAAAATGTTTTCTGGACAATATTTACAGTAATTACAGCATATATTTCTTTCTTTTTGTTCCTATTATTGGAATATTAAAATATTTCAATAATTCTTTTTTTTTTTAGCTCTTTTCACAATAAATTCCAAATACCCGAACAGCCAGCAAGCGCAACGAGAGATTTAATATAGAAAAAACTTACTTCTGAGAAACAGTCCACAGCCCCATTTGTAAGCATATGCCATTAAGTTTTGACGTAATAAAATTATATAATATTATTCATAACTCGTATAATTCAACAAAACTAAAGCATTATATACATTCAAATAATTTTTGGTCATTGTCCCTAAAAAAACTGGTCACAGATAGACAAATATACAAAAACACGTCACCTTCAGATGCTGCAGGTCGGCCTGTAGTAGACGTATGTGTGTCATGATCCGTCTGTTGAGGTTTGGTCCTCTGCTGCTCTGAGAGGAGGAAGACAGGAGCTTCTTCAAGTCAATGCCTGAGTCTCCCCCGGCCACTGGCTCCCCGCTGCTGCCCTGCACCTCATCATCTGTGCTGCTCTCGCCTGAGCCGCCACACACCTCCAGCACCATGTAACTGCCTGCGGAGACTGACACAAACCAGAGGAAGGCTTACTAGACTGAAACTGGTGTATATGTAGTCTAAATGTAGGGTTCATCCAAATGTGATACTGCCCTACTATAAAGTAAGTTGTAATTTAAAGAATATATATTTTTTCAATGATCTGAAACATGTGACACATTTCAAAGCAACTTATATAATGCAATTAACGTCCAGCATGTAAAGCACAAATTTGTGGTACATGAACACTAGATTCCAGGATTTTTCTCCATATAATGGACTTCAAAGGAGATCACCGGGCTGAAGGTCCAAACTGAAGTTTCAGTGCAGCTTCAAAGGGCTCTTCACGATCCAAGCCGAGGAATAAAGTTCTTATCTAGTGAAACGATCGGTCATTTAAAAAAAAAGTATAATATATATATGTATATATATATATATATATATATATATATATATATATATATATATACACGTGTATATATAAACATGTAATATATATATATATATATATATATATATATATACATACATATATCTGTCATTATATGATATATATAATAGCTCGACTCACTAGCTCTTGACGCTCGTCTGCAAATTCATACATTACGTAGTCATGATGGAAAGTTCACACATAGGCGAAAAACTCTATCTCATTTTCTCCAACTTCAGAATCGTCGTACATTATCTTTTTTGCAAAGGGCATTTGACTTTCTTTGCGTGTTCACTTTGTAAACACTGGGTCGTTACTTCCGCCTGCATCTTGGTGACCATTCCAACATGACTATGTAATGCACGAAGTTGAGCTAGTGCAAGATGAGCATTTGTGGTTAAAAAGTATGTGCATTTTTATTTTTTAAGAAAATGACAGATTGTTTCACTAGATAAGACACTTATTCCTTGGCTGGGATCTAGTAAAGCCCTTTGTAGCTTCACAGAAACTGCAGTTTGGACCTTTAGCACGTTAAGTCTCATTGAGTCATTATATGGAAAGAAATCTAGGAATGTTTTCCTCAAAAACCTGAATTTTTTGCGAATTAAGAAAGAAAAGACCTGGGGGTATAGTAAATTATCAGGGAATTTTTACTTCAGAAGTGAACTAATCCTTTCATTTGTAACAGTCTAAACATAGTGTTAAGTGAGAAAATGACCATTTCCTGATGACTTGATAAAAATCAACACACCACAATCCTCAGACGTCTCAAAGAAGCCTGTGTCTCCGGAGGGCAGTTCCTGTGCGTTCTCGGCCCTGTCTGAGCCGTTCGCAACAGTGGAGCTGATCGCAGTGCTGTCCTCTGATCCCTGCTGAGAGCCAGTCCTAGCCACATCTTCCTGCTGCTCTCGTCTTTCACCATCTCTGTCTGTGTCCTCCTGACTGGACATATGGTTGATCAGGAGCTGCCTCAAAGTTGCCACTAAAAAAAAAGAATAATAAATGAGTGGACAAATGGACAGACTAGGAGGCTTACAGTGAATCCAAGACTGTTGGATTTCAGTAGATGTCCCTACCTGTACGATTTTTCAGTGTATTAGCAGAGAGACAGCTCTTAGCAGGACTACAGTCATGTCTTCTACTCACGTGTTCTGAGAGCTTCGTCAGCTCTGAGTGGCTGGAGCTCAAAGGCCTCGGCCTCGTCCTCGTCTATGGCGATGCCCAGCCTCGAGCGCTGCTTCAGGAATATCAGGCGATCGGTCACATCGGCCGCCTCGAACGCTTCATCATCCTCAGCTTGATCCTGTAGTGAATTTTCTTCTTCATCCTCCTCATCAGATTTGGTCTCAAATGGGTTGGTGCTACATGGTGGGGTCGGCATGACCTCAGTGCAATCTTTTTCTACAGAAATACACAGAAAAACTTGAGTCATGCAAATATTTTGAAAGATATTTTTGAGGATGGACACCGGACGTGTTTCCAGTCCCATGCTACATCAGTTGAATAACTACTCTATATGAATTAACCACTTTATTGCCAGACTATTATTATGGTATCAGTTTTATATTTACTCTCAAAAAAATAAAAGAAACAAACAAGTTTACCTGGAGGCTGAATGCTCACTAAAGAAATAGGCTCAGAGTCTTTGTTTAGTTTCTGAACACCAGAGTTCATCAACTCGACCGCTTCCCGTTCCCCACTGCAAAACATTTAATATGTTTAACATCACCTTACAGCTTATAAAACACTTCTCTCATATTATAAATGATATAGAAACCTTAAACTCACTCAGTCTGAGGCAGTGGAATGATGTTGAGTAGTTTGGTCTTCATGCAATCTGCTCTTTGTGTTATCAGACACTGCCACCTATTGATTGGAAATCCAAACAAACATTGCAAGTAGTAAACAGAAACCGAAATATGTTGAAATGCTAAAATTAATTAAAAAAATTAGTTTAGAAATAATAATAATAAAAGGAAAGCTATATGGGAACACATAAAAAATTAAATGCTACAATATTTTATAAACTAAAAATAACACTATAATATAAATAATTAAATAAAACTCAATTAAACAAAAAAAAAAACTATTAAATAAACATTCATCCACTATTAATTCTGTTTTAGAGGTACATTTTGTTCACTTTTAATAACCGAACACTCTAAAAGCAGATCAAATGGAACTATGGGTAAAGAATGCAGCACTCACGTCTTTTGCTCAGACACAGTCTGGGCCATTAGTTCATAGATCTGGGCTCCATTATCAGACATAGAGATCACAAAGAATGACCTGTTGTCTGCAAAGCATTCAGACAACAATATTAGTTCAAATTACTCTTGAATATACTTTGTTTCCATCAAGAAGCAAATAAACGCCTTTTATACATACATCATGAGGTTTTTGACAAATGTATGATCGGACACATTTTTCCCCCACTCTGTCTATCCTGTTTTTAAAAGCAGTGCTTCTTCTTACCGGTGGCGACGGAGCGCACCATCACAGTGCTGAGTTTGATGATGGGGCTGAAGATGTGTTTGGTCTCAGCGGTGCCCGCCAGATTCTTACTGTGGCATTTTAAGATTAGCTTCTCATCTTGTCTTTGAAGTAGCACCAATATATCCTCCAGCAGCAATGTGTACAGCTCTGGAAACACACACCACATCATATGAAAACATTTCGCAATAATATAGCATTAGATTTTATATCACACACTTTTGCAGCATTCAATTTGTGCCCCGGTGTCAACTTATAATGTCAGTCGTGGTTTCTTGCACCAAACACAGTCATAATTTAGTTTCTCATGACCATTTCCGCCTCAGAATTAAACGGTCTGTTTTGGGAATGCATCTTTAAGAGATAATTAAGCAAATAATATAATAATGATCTAAAAGTCAGTTCTCTAATATGAGTTTGGGCCACGGTGAATTCTGTGACAAGCCACACCCACCAATCGTTTTGTCTTTGTTGACCTTCCAGGACAGCGGTCCATCATGCACCATCTTCCTCTTAGTCAAGTCCAGGTTCTAGATGGAGAGTACAATCCATGTTGTTTATAATAAGCGGTCAGTTACAGGTTAATTATAAATCGATTTCAAATACGAGGTCTCACCTTAAACTCGGCGATCATGGGGTTCTCGCTCTGTTTCAGTGAGGACAGGTCCAGTCGTCTCTGGTAGTCCTCCAGCCTCTGGGGGCAGCAGAGGATCAGAGATCAGGTTAGCATGTTTTAGATTAGCACTGATCTGCGGTCAGGTCCCACTGTGGTGTTGACTCACCTGTTTGTTCTCAGCTTCCTTCACCTCCTGGTTGACGTGAGTCAGAATATTTCGGCAGCATTCGCCAGCCTGTTTCACTTTCCTTCTCTCCTCAGGATCCTCTGCGGGCAAAAACCAGCAGTCAATCATTCACAGGTTACAGACTAACCCCACTCACAAATATTACATATTTACTGTACCCGATAACAACTGTCTGATTCAATTGTGAGAATACAGAGATCTATTAAAGGTTCCTAAGATATCTCTAAGGATTGGATTAGATTACGATTCAGGGGGATGCGATGTGATGATAAAACGATTATCAATGCTTCCTGACAGATTTATTTTAACATATTAGGTGTCTTAAGACATAATTGACTGTCTACATAAATTTTGCATCATACATAAAAGCAGTTGTAAGTCATGAGTGCATTAAACAGCTAATGTATACTGCATTCCAAGCAGCATGAAGTACACGTTCATACAGCATTAGGAAGTCAAAAACTGAATATATGGGAAAAGCTAAACTCAGAATCGGTTAAAAATCGTTGATTTGAATGCTGCTGATGAGATCGTACCTGTGTATTTGGCGATGTTTTCCAGGAGCAGGGGATACTTTGTGAGTCTTTGAGTCTCCACAGGAATAATGTCCTTCAGCTGCAGCCTGCGACAATGACGGTTACTCTCCGCCTCCTGAAATACAAACACTTTCATGTTAATATTACATGTATTATCTTTGCCATCTGTGGAACAGCCAGATTGAAAACATACACGCACGTTCGAATGCAAGTAGAAAGCAACCACTGTGCTATTAAGCCACTGACCAGTATGAAGGAGTTGAAGCGCTGGTCTTTCTTCTGTTTGCTCTTGATGAGTTCCAGGGCGAAAGGCTGATTACTGCAGTACGTGCCTGCAGCTCTTTTGATCTTCTCCTCCTCTTCCCCACTGAACTGTGGGTAAAGACACAACTGAGTGTGAAATATCACTGCTGGGTAGTCTAATATTAACTCATTTTAGATGGATTCTAGCTTGTTAAAACTAGTTATTTATGATCATTAGCTGGTCCAACTTGGATTAGTTGGTAGATAAAGCCAATTTGTAAGAGAAACAAACCAGCTACCATGTTCAAGCTACTCCCTTAAGCCAATATGATCAGATTTTTTGGTTTTTATTTGCAGGAAGCTTTCTTTAATGTATATTTGCTGCTTCTTACCCAGGAGAGCAGATCATCTCCAATTGAGTCAATGAGCGCAGTCTCATTTTTCTTCCGAACTGCAGTCATTTGTTCCGTTAAAGACACTGAAGTGAAAAGAGAAGAGGAATGCATTTAGATGAACTGTTTACTTTAGAGGTGTTCAAGGATTTAGGGGGGTTGTGAAGTCTTGTGTTTTACCGTGCAGCTGAACGATCTCCTCAAGGTTGCTGAAGATGTTTTTGATGTCTGCAGGAGGCAGGATGGCCTCTCTGATCAGCGGCTGGTAAAACACATTTTCCAGAACCTTCATCATTCGAACGTGTGCTCTCTCTGTGTAGAACAACTCTGTGAAAGCAATGGCAGCAGTTGTGATTACTTTAGGGAGACACTTCCCCACCACTGCTCATACAGTCCACTACACTTGTCACTCACCGTTGATGACTTCCTGTCTCTTGATTTCGTGATTGGTAAGTGTGGACAGGACGTCTCTGCTCACCAGCGTCTGCCAGTTAGGAGTCTCTAGCTCCACCTCAACACACTGATCATCTTCGCTCTGCACCTCTCCAGAGCCCAGCGGCTCCATCCTGCTGGACAAACACAGCAAACGCTCGTCAAACCACATGTCTAATCATTTCAACTCAGAAAACGTTGAAAATGATTAGTTTAGAACATCTGAAACAATAATTTTTTACTGTTGTACGATTTACTGCTAATTAACAGTAAAAACTGTGATAATCAAATTAATTCTTACAACTAACAATGCAATCAGCGTTATATATATATTTGTGTGTGTGTGTGTGTGTGTTTTCATATTAATGCCTATACTGTCTGAAAAGGCCATGAAATGATATCAGCCTTGACCACTGAAAAACCTGCACTGGTGGAGCACAGAAGAAGCCTCACCTCTTGTCAGACCTGGGGGTGCCGGTCTCCTGCGTCCTGTAAGGGAAATCACATTCCAGTTACCCTACAGAAGTAAGAATCCCAACATCCCAAAAGCTGCATGTTCTCAACGTTCCCTTTCTCTTCTCAAGAGCACCAAGTCATGAGGCACAAGCTTCATTCTCTGTGTCTGTCCCAGTAAGATCATTTACAGAGCAGAGCACCACAGAGCAAAGCTTTGTTTCAAACGCTGCGTGTGCATCGTCACTATAGAGACTTAAGGAACAAAAATAGCTGTGAGGCCTGTATGGTGGCCACTGAGACAGATGAGACCGCTCTTACTCTTAACAGTCTGATTAGGAGACAGCGACTGCTTGTCTTAAAATGAAAATACAAAGTCAGTGTAGAAGCATTTTGTCCAGTCAGTATTAAATGTCAGATTATAGTCTCATTCAGAATGCAGTAGAAAGAGACTGAGCAAACAGAAAACAGATGTGATTTGATAAATCTGGATTGTGCGCAGTGAGAAAAAGTGATTTTATTCATATAGGATCACTGGATGTGATCACATGACTCACTTTTCTGTCTCAGCTTCCTCCTCCTGTAGATGCTCCAGTGTACAGGGGCTGAAGTCAAAGTGAGTGTTTGAAGAGGACGAGTCCTGCGATTCTCCCGGGATGACACTGTCTCCCAGTCTGGGAAGTGCAGAAAAGGGAGGTCCACCTAATCAACAGCCAGAGAGAGAGAGAGATAGAGAGAGAGAGTGTGTCAGAAAATGAAAAGCTCTTGAAATCAGACAACTTAAAAACTGGTCTTTGCTGGGTGGGCTTTTCCTATTGAAAGTTGAAACAAAAACAAAAAACTATACATTTATGCACACAATGAATGAAGTCTCCAACTGAGTCACGTAAGAAAAAAATCCCTCTCTCTAAATGTGGGCACATCCGATTTGACCATCTCCAATTAAAATGTAAAGTAAAAATAAATAAATAATTTAAACTGCAAATTATTCTCTGACAAAGGTTAGTCAGCAGATCTGAGCCATGACCCTGATAACCAGGAGAGCACTGGCATAGCTCAGACAAAGCAAACCAATAAAAACATCTCAAATCAAACCTGGGGCAGTATTACTGTAACATCCTAAATTACAATCCATGGTTATATGCCTTAGAAACTAGACTTTATTCAAATCTTGAGTCAAGAAATAAGATTTGTTTTTGTAAAACAGCTGCAGAAAATTAGTGGAAATATATTGCAAGGAAAGGAGAGAAAGAGGAATCATTAAAGGGCAGATAACAACAAGAAGGGACAATGACAGTGGAGAAAAAGAGGAGAGAAAGAACAATAAGGTCCCATGAGTTAATATTAGTTAATGCAGTATTTATTTTTATTTAGACATAGTATGTATTAATCCTAGGCAACGTTAATAAATGTACAACTCACTGTTAGTTCATGTTTACTCGGGTCTATTAATATTAACAGATGCAACTTTAGATTTTAATACTGTTGTAGCAAATGTTCTTGGTTCAAATTGTTGGTTCATGTTCACTGTTAGCTAATTTTAACAAATGAAACCTTATTGTAAAGTGTTACCAAGAAAATAAGTATGGCTGATCTTCACTGGCAGGATTTTCATTTGATTTCAATCTTTAAATGACTGACCATCCCAATAATAACCAAAAAGATTTGAAAGAGGAAAGCAGACCACAGACACTTGACAGGAATGATGTCTCACCAGTCTCCGACTCTCGGCTGAAGCTGTCTGTGCCCTGTGCTGCCGGAGCGCTGTTAGGGGGTAACGTGACCAGGGTAGCGGTGCCATCTGGGCCCTCACTGGACTGACTGCCCCGTACGGGAGGAGACGACCCGTCTGCCTGCTCTCCAGCGCCCAATGGCAGCTGAGGCTTCGTCGGACGCTGCCTCGGCTCCAGAGCCTTGCTGACTGCAGGGAGAGAGAGAGAGAGAGAGAGAGAGAGAGGGTGAGAGCGAAAGAGAGAGAGACAGGGAGAGAGGGTGAGAAAAGACAGAGAGAGAGAGAGGGAGAGAGAGAGAGAAATCAGTGTTGGGGCCGGGTCAGTTTGAAAGACTCTTGGGACAGCTGACAGAATTGTTCGTTATGTTTATGTGATGTAAAGAGCTTTACTGACAGGTATATTTACACATACAAGGAATTAGTTTTGGTTCCACAGCACAAACAGATTAGAGTGACAAAACACAGAATAAGTAAAAAGGAAATAATAATATACCTCAAATATATAGATAAAAATACACAATATACAAATATATATATCCATTTTGGAAGGACTACCTTACGTGATTTCTTCCTCTGTTGCTTGTAATTTGTTCTTCTCATTTTATTACTAACCGTTTACTCGTCTTTACTAATGCTTAAACTTGTAATAGTTAGTAGTTGTTCCTGTGATATCGAAACTGGAATCGAGAATTGACAACATTTTGATATTTTGACAACATTATTAAAAATCAAAACCAGCTATTTATTTATTTGTTTGTTTGTGCGTGTGTTGCAGACCCAGTAGGAAAAAAGACTTCACTTTGAGTTCTGCATGGTATGTGTCCCTTCAAAATATAAAGAAGATTACAAATAGGTTGTTGTCTGTATAAAATGGTCACAAATACGGAAGTAAAACAAACCAACAAGGAGCTTCACAAGGAACTACATAATACATAAACTGAAACTAAATCTTTTCACTGAGAAATTAACCCGTTTTTTTTCCCCTTTAGTTGTAAGACTAATAAGTAAACTCAAGTTTTCCTGAGAAATATTATTTAAATAAGTTACTTTTTTAAATACTATTTCACCATCTGTAAAGCTTAGAATTAAACAGATCTCTTTTTTTGCTACTGTACCCTGAAGACTCATAAAGCTACATGTAAACGAGCTCTGTTATGATTAGCTGACATTTCCCCTACTGACTGCATAACTACAAAAATCATTTTGTGTTGTAACCCAGTGGTTTCTCAAGGCCAGATTACTTTAAAATGTAAAAAATCATATTAAACACACACACACACACACACATCAAGATTTATTTTGCCCCCTCAATAACAATAGTACAATATGGGGACCTTTTTCGATGGACGATGGGGGCCTTTGAGGGGGCCACTGGTTTAACTGTTAGTGAAATGAACCATAAACTTACGTGATGAAGGGTCAATCCTGCTCGGCCTTCTCTGAGGAAAAACATTTGGAAATCTTGTTTTCTTCGATTTCTCCTCATTTCCATCTTTCTCAGGCTTCTTCTGTTTAGGAAGCACAGAGACATTGGTTTGGTTTCATGGAGTCATTTGGAGACAAAAACTAAGGATGTTCGCTGAGAGTTTGTACCGTTTTTTTCTTAGGGAAAAGATTCATTAGCTTGGGCTTGTGCTTCACTTTTACACCGAGCTGCTTCATATACGACAGTATCACAAACTGCATGGTGCTACTGTGAAAGAAAATGACAATATGAGAAAAAAATAACACTTGGAATTTGTTCAAATCCCTTACTTTAAGTATGAACAACAGTAATGCATTCACATTGCTTTATTATATATGTATATATACCCAGGTGTTGAGGATTCAGTCAAAACTGAATACTAGCAGATATATAGTTTTCTAATTCAACCTTTGCCTTCAACTAAGTTTCACTGCTGTAGTTCTGCTGAATCATTATCTGTAACTTCCAGCAGGGGAAGCAAGAGCTCCGTTCAGTCCATGCCGAAATACTTTATAGTGTGCAGAAAATTATTCTGACAGCTAGGACCCCAGCTGAAGAACTTCCAAAGCTGTTCTCACAAACACTTACAAGCCAAACAGATGACTTGTACAATGCGTAACCGCAGTCAGTGCCAGAGCAGAAATAGCCCTCACAAGCTCCTGTCAGAGGCTTCATGAGGCTCCACTCGCTTGCATGCCATCTGGGTGGACACACAACGCCTCAATCCCTGCTGCTGCTGCCCATATGGGCTCCTGATTGATCATATGCTGCAACTACACACCACTCACAAGACTGCAGCTAAAACTGGGAGGGAAACTATAGGGCTAGTATGATTTGTAGCCCGTATTTGCCTTTAAAAAATGTACCTTTTCAGACTTAAATGTTTGGTTTTACTACATTATAAAGTACCGTAAAATTGTGCCATTTTATTATATATACAATTTCTATGTGACCTTGAATTTATTCCTCAAGCTATGAGGCTGGACAGTGTTTCGGGGTTAATCTAGGGTGATATAATTTGTCATTTATGGAAGGAGAGGACATGAGAATTCCCCTTACCACTTGTCTTCCTCTGTGGCCTGTGACGTCAATCTGAAACCAAAAAAAAAGTTGCACATTTAATGAAGTGTGAGAGACACACACAACTTCCAATGTTTTACTTCTCATTTGAAAGGTGTAAGGTTTAAATATTATTTACCCATTTTGGTTGGTATATGTTAAATATGTTAACATAATCAGTTTAAACTCAATGCTATCATATTAGTCTAGGTTTAATCTTAGTTCATCTAACTATTCAATACAATTCAATTCAAGTTTATTTTTGTATAGCACTCTTTACGATACAAATCATTGCAAAGCAACTTTACAGAAAGCTGTAAATGACTCTATAAAATAATAGAGAGACTAACTCTATAAAATAATGTAACATTCTGTAAATCAAGTAATTTTGTCAAAATGACATCATTATCCTCTGAGGAAGTGAACACAGCTAAGAAAAGAAAATGCTTCCTCTTTGTTCCAACTTTATTTTCATTTTGTTATATTCATCAGTTGGGAATTTTTTTTTTTTTATTTAAAAGTCTATAAAGTATTTAAATCAGCATTACATTAGCATGAATTTCTCTTTTTAAAAAGCCCCTTACAAACTGTTACGAGTAACCTATTACCTTTCTCAAGAAATACACAATTCTGATCAGTTTACATACTGGACTCTTGCAAAATTTACATACTCCTTAAAAATGTACATTTATATAAAAGAAGAGGACCAAGAACAGAGCCCTGTGGGATACCCTGTGTTAGACGAGTATTGCAAAATTTGAAGTCATGGACAGCAATTAAGTGTTCTCTATTAGTGAGAAGCTGTATCTTTTATAAATATATTTTAGGTGGCTTATATAGCAAGTATATTCACATACATTTATGTCAGAATTGCACTTACAGTACATCTTCTATCTTAGAGATGATGTGCTCTGCACAGGATCGCTCTTTTTCCAGAGCCACACGGTCTCTTATTCTCTCTGTATCCAGACGGGTTAGCTCCGCTTCAGCTAGGGTCAAACCCATACTGCGCTTGTGCCTGAGACATACAAATAATACATGGGTGAACATACTGGAAAAGGTGGATTTGTCTGACACTTGTGCTGAAACAGAGTTGTAGAGTGTGTTTGGAGGGTTTTATCTGATTTTGTGTGTGTATTAGGTAAGTGCATTTCACCTGAAGTCTTCTAGGTTCTTCTGGATGTCAGGCAGAAGTGTGTCCTGCAGTTGCTGCACATACTGTCGGTGGACATCCTCTGAGTTTGGTTCCGGCCTCTTCCGTTCCACATTTACTGAGTGTGCAGTACGTTCTACATTCACACAAACATTTATAAAAGTCATGCAAAGTTCCACTGTAGTGTCACTAAAATGAGATGGGTGGCTTTTAAAAGAAAATAGATGAACAACATATATTGTTAATCAGACGTTTTTCCTCATTTACCAATAAATCAGTCAATACAGATTAATTTAAAAGTAAAAAACTAAATACAAAAGATCATATAGTTAAAATGTTTTAAACAAGTGATATTTTGCTGTTTTCCTTTTTAATAACAAAAGTTTCCACTTACCCAGGTCAGAGATGATGGATTCAGGCACTGTTACTTTCAAGCTCTGTTTAAGAACAAAATGCAACTCTTAATCAGAGACCACATCATCTGTGACAAGCTAAACAAGCCGAGACTGTTTTAAAGTTCCTCACAGCTGTTTTGTCTATGAAGAAGGTATCCATGAGGATTCGTCGTGTCTCTTTGGAGCTGGTCTGTTTGTAAAGTTCAGCATAGAGGTAGCACAGCTGCAGAGCGAGAAGGGAAATGAGTGATGAGACTCATCTTGTCTGAGACCAAACCATAAGCATGCAAGAGAGATTCATGGAACATGGAAAGTAATATATATATATCTTTTTAGATGCCTGGAAATTACAGGTTCGTGGGTAAGAGGGGTGATCGATCTCACCAGAGGCGCAGGGTCAAACTGAGAGACCACGTGATGGATGAAAGCTGCCAGGTGAGCAGGCCGAGACTTCAGAAAGTCTATGCTCTGAAAACAGCTACACTGGCCATTCATCTAGAGACAGAGGGAGTACAAATTAATATATAATATTCAACTTTATGATTTAATGCTAAACTTAAAGGCATTGCTTGGGTTGGGCCCAGACTGGATTGAGGTCCCGGCAGAGGGATTGCCATTTCAAATGCAATGTGGGCATGTAAAGCAACACAACACCATTGAGAAAAGATACTCAGTGATTTTAAACAAATGAGAAATTATTTACTGCATAAAATTCTAACAGGAGTGAAATTTTAATTGTGTGAATGTTTGTGTGAGATCAAACCCTTACAGATAGAAACAAAGATGTCTCACCCATATTACTATGACTGGGAGAAATGGAGGGATATGGTGGAAAAGGTTCTGCCTTCTAAATACAAAAGCCGATCAACCTTTCCCATAGAAACTTAGTGTTCTGAGTTTTGCTCTTAGGACTACACATGCATTCGCTTGAGCAAACTGAAATACCTGGATGCTTTTTAAAACTATTTGAGCGTAATGTTTGTTTTCACATTTATTGTTTCAAATTTAATGTCCAGTCATTACAATACAAAATATACACAATTAGGAATTTCGTGTGAGGGCAAATGATTTCCATACAAAGTAATAGTAACGTGTTAAAGTTGGTGACAACGATTCACTGTGCTGCTCGGTTTTAAAGTGATTTCTGTGAGAAGTCCACTGAGGTCAGACACAAGTAAAAATACAAACACACTGGAGAGTGCTTTATGCTGCTTTATGGTAAAAATTGAAGTTATAAATGGCACAACACTCTTTTTTCATGTTTCATTCTAGGGCTGGACCAGAATATTCGATTATTTGATAATCGTTCGGTGGGTTGGCATTCCATGTTCAATTTTGAGATTTGAGTATTCTTTTCATTTCTTTTTTCATACACCTGGCATCCCCCACAAAACGGTTCTCATTCTCAACTGCTGTTTTCTCACCACCATCATTTCTGTTGTTTTTTTTGTATTTTTTTGCTATTGAGAGGAAAGCCTGCAGCACTTATTACAAATTATTCTAAACTCTCAGCAGCATAGCCAGCGCTGGGAGGTTTGCTTGCAGTATACCACTGTTCAGATATTTCAAACTTCTTTTTACCCCTAAGCAAAGAACAAAAAATAACTTTGTTGTGAATACATTAGGGCCTTAGTTAGGCAGCTCACTAGTGTTTGGAGTAGAGCCTGTGAGTCCAAAAATGAAAAGGAAAAAATAAACATACAGACAACAACTGAGCCACGTCACACCTACCTGTTCCTGCTCTGTGTCAAAGTCTTCATCTTCAGCACCAATGATGTGTGCTACCGGACGAGAGGTGGGGGTCCCCACACTCGACTGAGAATCCTAAATGAGAAACATTCAGATCATGCACAGCACGGAAACTAAAAATGAAGGCATGCTGTCAAGAGGTCACTCACAAGGTCAGGTGTGTCTTCAGCGTCCGGTGAAGGACAGGAGTTGAGGCTGTCTCGGGGGGTGGTCTTTGGGCTGTGGCAGGGGGTCTCTCTTTGGCATGGGCTCTCTGGGACAGGACTGGGAGTGACCTGCATGGATCAGTTGAGAGTAAATGTCAATCACACAGAGGAATCACAAATCAGCATCTAAGCAAATGTGTGAAATGTGGAAGGTGAAGTTGATGGGGAGCAGCAGTTCAGGAGGTGTACTGACAGGGGTTGTGGTATTGTTGGTCCATGGTGGCTCCAATCCAGCATCACCCTGCCAGGAAGGGGGCCGATCCGAATCTCGCCCTCCATCCTCCTGCTCTCCTTCTCGTGGCCTTGGAGATAAGGAGCCATCCTACAACAAACACAAACAGACATTTAACTAACTGAGAAACATAGAAACTACTGTATGTTTATGAACCCTGGTATTTGGTGTCACCAATTTCTAAAAAGGTGTCTTTTTTAATGTTAACCATGATTTTTTTTTTTACTTAAGTTAAGTTATTATAGTACTACAACTTCAACTAAACAAAACTGAGAAATGCTGCCAAATAAAATGTTTTTTTTTCTTTTCTTCAGGTAATGAAAATGTTTTTAGCTTTAGTTAACCCTAGACTACACGATCTAAACGTCCGATGGAAGCTGAACCAGGGGTTTCCATTTGAAATATGTTACTTGATGTCACGTTCCACATGTTTTTCTGACAAATAAAATTTATAGACATTACTAATTCCAGCCATTAAAGAGCCAAATTACGATGTAAAGTGATGGTTAATTTTCTCAGTTGCCTTCACACCTGCTGTTAAATACAGTGTCACTTGCAAAAATGTATGATTTAACATGAACAAACTCAATAAGTTTTCCTTTAGTTTCAATTTTGATGAACTTGATATTATAGCTGAGAGTGTATTTATACCAAAGAATACCAAATAAATATTATTTGTGATTGGGTGAATTTCATGAATATTTCACCTCACAATATTAATAAAGAAAATACAAAACTATGTTTTGCATAAAAGAAACGAGGCCCTTAAGTGCAAATATGGTAATTTCAATTAAGCACATCTAATAAATGTAAAAAATAAAAATAACCCAATGTATTACTGTAATGCAAAGATCTCACACATTTTTTAACATTACATTAGCATGTGTATATATAGAATGTATTACAGTATTTCTCTTTTATTTCACATTTCAGAAGTGAGAATTCCTCTGAACCACAGCCTGTTTGTTGGTTCGTGTGCGTGTGTGTGTGTGTGTGTGTGTGTGTGTGTACGAGTATGTACCTGTCCAATCCCAGTGGGCTTGCTGAGCTGCTCCTGGTGCTGTGGAATGTGCTTCTTGGCGTCCTGGATTTCCTTCAGTAGTTTAGTTGTAGGGTTCCTGCTCTGCTCCTCCGTCATGGCCTGTAATTTATCAAACATCGCAGCAGATCTGATTATTCCCACGTCTCTTGTCATAGAGGATGTGAGATTGAACACTCAGAGAGTGCTGTCACGACATCACGTGGTTGATACAAGTGCACTTAACTGTATGAGCGCAGTGACGGCCTTAATCACACATCAGTCAGTCTATAATAATAGCTTCAGTTCTGCAAATTAAGTCAGCAAGCATGCACAATACAGAGGAAAGAAACTCAAAGGTTTGGAACAAGAGAAGGTTTTTTTTTCTATTATTTTACAAAGTAAATATAATATAAAAAAAGAAGTCCCAAAAACAGCGATATATGGACGATGATCAGATATTTCTGTTTATATTACACTTGCATTACCAAGGCAACAACTGACACATTTGTATTTTATTCCACAGAGCTCCATTTTGAGCACCACAGTGGAAAATGAAACCATTTTCTGTCACTTTTGATCAATTTGAAGCATCTGTGCTGAAAAAATAAAAAATAAAGTCAACCTAGTACAGCAGTGTATAATTGAATCCATTATGAAAGGAAATAGTCCATTTAATAACCCAGGAATAACTTTTGTTTGCTGTCTGTATGAAAGCATGTGACTGCTGTTGCTGTTTTGCTGCTTTGATGCTTTAAACTCAACCAGAAAAACACATGATGAGTTACTGTAGTTAAAAGGCATACAGTGCTATGAAAGAAAGAAGGCAGATGATATGAGGCTGAGGGAGATCAAGGCTGTTTCTCAATGATCTGAGCTCTTACCCATACAGGAAGAGGGTTGAGTTTGCGCTCCGAGGGGCTGGGGGAGGAAGACGAGCGGTCTGGACCGATGGGCCCCGGGGAGTGAGGGATGGTGAGCGAGAAGAGAGGCCCCTCCTCCCCCTCGCCGTCTGAGAGGGGGATCTGAGGCAAACCCGGCGGTCTCCCCAGCACAGTTAGGGCCACGTAGGAGCCCGCTGTACACAAACACACCAGCAACTGTACAGTACTGTTCATTTTAAACCTGAATAACTTTAGTAAGTGTATGACACGTTACTTACATTTTATTAGCTTTACAACTTCTACATGATTTGAATGTGTAACTAATGTCCCATTGACCTGCATAAAAAACACACATTAAACACGCTGATTAATGGAAATTCATAGATGATTCTTAAGAAGGCACAGTGTTACATTAGTATTTTTTTTTTTTTTAACAATTTTATTAACATTTTTGGTAGAGTGTTTTTTTAATGATTTCTATTATTGATTTTTTAAATACGCCTATATTGTTTTTATTTATTTGTATTTTCGGTTACTCTAGTGAAAGTTAAACAATGAAAATGAGACGTTGCTCTGGTACCTAGCAGAAATAAGTTTTGTTTTAAATATTTTATTTCAGTTAATGTTTATTTTATTTAGTAGCAAACTTTTTTTTTATGGTTTGAGTTTTAGTTATATAATATGATATGAGCATACACTACCATTCAAAACTTTGGGTTTAGTAAAAAAAAATTTAGTACTTATTATTATTACTTTTATTCAGCAAGGACAAATTAAACTGGTCAAGTGTAACAATAATAACATGTATAATGTTTATATTTTAAATAAATGCTTTTCTTTTGAGTCATCAGTGAATCTTGACAAATGCTCTGTGATATTTTTTCATAAAACAAATAACGGTAAGAAATGTTTCTGGAGCACTAAATTAGTATTTTAGAACGATTTCTAAAGGATTGTCTGACACTGAAGACTGGAGTAAAGATGCTGAAAATTCAGCTTTGCCATCATAAGCACAAATTACGTTTAAAAATATATTCGAACAGAAAATAGTTATTTTAATTGGAAAAATTAAGAATTTCAGTTTATTTTTAAGCAAATAAATGCAGCTTGGTGAGCATAAGAGACTTCATTCAAAAACATAAGCGTACAGTCCCCAAACTTTTGAATGACAGTCTACACATCACACCATAATTATGATTTCTGAACTCATAATTAAGACCAGAGAAATATGTAGGGCTATAATTCTCCATTCAGTCAGCAGGTGGCAGAGCACAGCAGCGGAGACATCCTGGACATCAGGTGAGTCTGTCTGGAGAGTCTGTGTGTTGTAGCTTCAGGGCTTCAAGACACAAGCCTCAGTAACAGTCTCTGGGGTTGGTCAGACAGATTGTGCTCATTTTGAACCGAATCGTGCCATTTTCTATTCAAATCGACTTCTCTTACTAATAAATCTGAACTTCATCACGGTGGAGCCCCTGATGATCCTCACCTTTATGATCCGGTCGCCTGTCTGAACACCAGCTCGCATGGCAGCTCCATCTACATGCAAAAGAGGAGAAAGAGAGAAGAGAGTCATGCATATCCCACGGTGCCATCTGATACCGTCGTTGTGCCATGCTACTGCCACAGTACAGTGTATGTAGCTTGAATACACATTCTTACTGCCTCACTGTAGTAACAGGAAACGCAACTATGTATTTAGCACTGTTAGTGTCGTAATTATACTGTACTGTGGTGTTACACAAACAGATAATTATCCATGCCTTGGTGGTTGAAGGAGACAAGTGTGTATTTAAGTCACTCGTGAAACTGTTCTGCATGTGCATGTTATGAAGGGCAAAACAAGAACGATGAACAACAGGGATTTTGTCTTTCTTACCCTCTTTTACAAGCTGTACAAACACAGGGTTATCGCCGCTCACTGTCAGCCCAAAGCCATTCTCATCTCTCTGGATGATAACACAACGCTGCACAAGCCCTGAGAGACAGACAGAGAGGGAGAGAGGGGGATAAAGCAATGGAAAGATATGGGGGGTGCAAAAAAGAGGACGAGGACTTGGTAAGTAGCAGTCAAGGAGCTGGATAGAGTGTGTTCACGTACAGTACAGTGGTTGTGTGTGTGTAGTACCAGATCAAACGGCTGAGAGACAGTAGATAACGCACCCAAAAAAGATTTCTTAAAAGGCTTGGAACATTCCAGATGCACTCAGTCAGCACAGTGCTTTAGAAACTACATCAACAACAAATACCTGTTTCTTTTCTGGCATGCTTGTGACTTCACAGGAAGTCTATGTGAGAAAATGTGAGAAAGCTACTCAACCATACACAGCTTATCAAAAGTGCTCAATAAGATAAAAATAAATAAATAAATAATCTAATAAATTCATGATTGATAATATAAGATGTCTACTGAGCACCCAATCATAATTAAAATGATTTGTGAAGGATCATTTGACACCAAAGACTTGATTCTATGGAAGCCTGTTTCCGCCACTGGATTGAAAAAAAAACACAAAAAAAATCTGAATATATATATATATATATATATATATATATATATATATATATATATATATATATATATATATAAAAACGTACAATTCTGACTTTTTTGCAAAAATAGTACAAACTCACAGATGCGAGTTATAATGTCAGAATTGTGAGATATAATGTCACAATTGCGAAATAAATACTTTTTTCTGCGAGTTTATATCACGCAATTATGAGAATTTTTATTTTTGTATTTTTTATTCAGTGGTGGAAACAGGCTTCCATATGATTTAGCTCTGGCATGACAGGAATAAATCATATTTTAAAAGATAATAAAATATAAAACATTCATTTTAAATGGTAAAAGCCACAATATTACTGTTTTGCTGTATTTTTGATTTTAAAAAAGTAGCATTGGAGAGCACAAGAAAGACTCTTAAAAATATTTTATTTTTAATAATGGTAGCATGTGTGTAAAACGAAACCTCATTTGACGATATAAATGTGCTCAAGGAGAAATTCAAGAGATTGTAGTATATAGCAAAGTCTACAAGAAATGGTGTTCTCAAACTATTTTACTTTTGTAATCAGACATATTCCTAAATTGTACAGATTTTCAGCAAAAAAAATGATTAATAAAACATTCATAATAAGTATTAGTAGTAGTAGTACTAGAATAAGCAACAGAACTTAACACAAATTTAGAAAATTATGGGTCGTGATGATACCAAAACGATGGATTGCAAAATCTTTTGCGAAATATTGCAAAAATACTTTAACATGTTAACAAAAATAATGTTAACATGTTAAATCACAATTTACATATATATCTTGAAAGTGTATAAATAAAAAATGAGGTAAATTTTGATTTCAAGATGACTGTAAAGTGGGATATCCTTACACTACTATGAAGAGTATATACTTGTAATAGACCTTTTGTACAGATCATAAATTAAGCCGTACCCTGCAATCAATCAGGCACATTTGTGTCAGCATCATCACATAACAATAAATCTCTCAACTTAACTAAAATCATAGTCCTCGCAAACAGATAAACATCGAGATACAAAACACTTGTATGCCAACTAAACAGATTAAGATTCAAGCATACTGTCATTCAGGATCTGACAATGCAAATGTGTAGCACAAAAAAACGTTTGACGCCTCTGCAGACTGGTGTCTTTTAATGTTTTTACATGGACACTGCTTGTGTGAAGTGTGGATGTGTGAAAGAAAAACAAGAACATGTCAGACAAGTATCTCACCAGACTGGATCTGTCTGCAAAGTGTTTTCACGAAACACTGTGGTGTAAGTTATAAACTATTCATGTGTGATGGCTACAAAAGTGCATCTTCTTCCATTTGTGCTACTAACACAAAAACAGGCACCCGCACACATTCACACACACTCTGGCTGAGTGTAGCCAATATATTGAAATTGATTGACTGGTGTTTTCCAAATTCGTGACAACTACACTAAATAAAACACAACCAGACGACCTGCCTTTGGTATTGTATTGCTTTATGGACGTGACATCTGGCCTGGATGAATTGAATGTATGCATCTTTCAAACCTCCTGGAAACTGTTGGAATGATTATATCTCGTTCTCATGCATTATTAGAAAGGCTGATTCAAGAGAATCACTCATTTGAAAGATCGTTTCAAACTAGTTGTTTTACCGGTTGTATTCAGTGTAAATGTATGAGGCTGTCAACCTGAAAGTAATAAGAATCGTCTCCAAAAGTAACTCAAGTAAATGTAGACAACATTGTTTGTAAAATGTAGCGTAGAAATGGGGATTTACATTTTATTTAAGACAAAAACACCCAGATATGTTGATTCCCCTGTGAAGAACCTGACCAAATTAAAGAAGCTAAATATTTTATACTGTGTGATGAAAAATAGCAGTATTTAAAATTAAAAATTTATATTTATTGTGCTGAAGCCAAAAGCAATGATTAAAACATTATCTGGAAAATATTATCATCAATAATAAAAAGAAAACAGTATTTGAAATTGAAATTTTAGATTATCATGTATGTAGCTTGCATAAATTACCATAGTTATCTTTTTTTCTTTTTTACATGTGAAATATACACTACAGTTCAGTATATATATTTTTTTAATTAATATTTTTTTCAACATGGATGAATTAAAAACTTTTTAACTTTGATGCATTTGCTTTTAAACTTTCTGTTCAAAGTTTCCAGAAAAAAGTCACAATTGTTTCAACATTGTTAATAATAAAAGTTGTTTTGTGTGTGTGTATTTTTGTTTTTATGGTAGTGTACACATTTTATAAATTGAAACATCCTGCATCAATAATATTATATAAATCTTAAATATAGACTATCATCAATATTAACATAAATTTATATGAAAAAAAATTAATCTGCATGTAATCTGAGTTGGTTATAAATTTTAACCCAAATGTACAAAAAAATTTAATAAATGACAACTTAAGCTTAAATCAATAAATCCAGATTTTTGCATGCACAAAAAAAACGTGTCTATGCCGGTTCATGGATGAGAACCCATGTTACAAAACTAGTACGTTGTGTTGGTTGTCAAACTACTTTATAAAAAATAAAAAAATTTATTTAAAATAAATTCTTAGTTAACAACTTGGGCTGAGTGCACTTGGTCAAGTCACCACAAAGAATTGGCTAAATGTTTCAAGCATCTGTTCATACATTCTGTTCACTTACATCAAACAGATGTCTGTAAAGTAAGTTTAAAAGAAAACTGAAGGCATGATAGAATAGATTAAAAGAGCCAAACAAAGTGAGCTAGAAAGAGACTGCAGAAAGGTTAAGGTGTGTGAGGACAAGGCACAGCACGCCACCAACATAATGCAAACGGTTCAAGATTGCTGACAATTAAACACCTTTGAGCAAGTGCAGTTCCATCAAGGTTCAGCCCGACACCAAGACATGCTAAGAAATAGATGCAGGTCAAGTCTGATGAGCGGCTGTCATGAAAGAAAAACAATGAGGCTCACACACACACACACACACACACACACACACACAAACCACAGCAAATCCCCAAAGCAGCGGCAGTGACCCAGTGACTCTTACCGCAGGACTCTGGCCTTCTGTCGGATACTACACTTTGAACAGGCAGTTCTGACAGCAGAAAACATGCGGCACACACACACACACACACACACACAAACAGCAGGAGAAAGAATATGATTATGAAAAATCACAAAAAAAGAAAAGAAAAAGTAACTAATATTAAGGTTTTATATGGAAGCATTATGCAAGATTCAAAATGCAAAAATGTTTCAAATAAAAACTTATAATGAATAATAATAAAAAACTAAAACACAATAAAACATTAGTTCTTAATCTCACTATCTCTTGGGCTCACGAAATCAGCCACACTTTTACCAAATTTGAGACGCTTTATCCATGACCAACAGACACCGCTTCCTTTTCCTCCCGACTCAATTTATAAAACGATGACTCAGACCCATCTGAGACACACCCTGTATATCCTCCTTGATGACTCAGCTAGATCCCTAACTCTAATAAACCTCCATCCTCTCTGATGGGCGCACAGTTGTGTGTCCTCGCAGCAGGATGAGAGAGAGAGAGGGATTACAGCCCTTTGACAACATCTGGAGCTTGTGATGAGATGGGCCTCCCACATAATGGTATAACCAAGCCGCTAAAACGACATCAAGCCCAAAGCGCTGGGAATTAAAGAGTTAAACTTCCATACTGCATGGCAACATGGGCTCTGGTGTGCTTGATTTGATCACTTCAGTCATGTCTGGTTAATCCCAAGTAAGATTATAAAAGAGTCATGATTTCAAGCCCAGGTTTGAAACACAGATGTGAGATAAGTTCCCTTCAGTATACAAGGAGCAAATTTTCACAGCTAAATGATGATAAAACGAAATAATACATTCTCATGGAGCTTTTTCCACTGAGTGTGAACACTCAAACTGTGACAGTGCGCCATTTTGTTTTTGTTATCTGTTTTTGTCATTTGTTCATGTGTCTGGAATCAGCATTTGATATTGCTGTTCGCCGAGTAAAACAGCAAAAAGCATAAAATATATAATGCAAAAAAATAATAATGCACCAAGTAAACAAAATAGAAAAAAATATAGAAATATAAAAAATTTATAATTAAAGATCCTCTTCTTTTTCTTCTCTGTATTTCTCCTCTGCTCTAGTTTGTCTCCTAATCCAGTTTTATCTCATTAGACTGAATGTAAGGGCCTGCAATAATGCGGTTTGACCAGTGTGGCGCTCTAGAGCAAGACCGTGTATTTTCAAGACGGTGTAAACGCAGCCCAACCAAACCAGACGCTGCTGACAGCGCCATATGAATACGTAAATATGTGCTGCACGCTTTCCTCTCAATAATGAAATAAACGCAACAAATATAACAGTGGTGAGAAAACAGCAGTTAAGAAAGTATCTGATCATAGCGATGTGGATAAGTTTGCACCAGCTCGGCAATCAGCACTCCAGTCACATCATGTTTATTTATATAGCACTAAGATTGATGGTAAAATGATCATGATAAAATAATGCTAAAATCTTTTTATTAGTAAATGCAAAAATAAATAACTGAAATAAATAAATACAAAATCATATTATTACATTAAAGTGATAGTTTGGTTTGAATATGTTAAAGCCTAATCTAGCTATACACTATAAGGTGTTTCAAGTTTTGAGTTTTAAGCTAATGTTTTGAATAAAATAATTTCGAGTCTAAAAATAAAATGTCTTATCACTAGGGTTGTAACAGTATTTGTTACAAGTTGGTTAGAACAAGCAAGAGTATCATACCGTGAACATTTGCATTTACTACAGTTGTATAATAATTATAATTTTACAGTGGCATATCAACGATTGTATAATTATCGTAATTTTACAGTGGAAATATAATTGTTTGACATTTTCAAAAGCTGAAGTAATTACCTTGTTTTATTTATTAGTTAGAATGTGTGTAACCAACTGTAAAAGCTAGATAATAGAACAAAGCCTACTGATTAATATGTGATATGTCAATTAATCATTATAATGACTGTTAGAGTAATCGATTATCCAAATAATCATTTGTTGCAGCCCTAGTTTTAAGTGGTATTTTGGTTCTCTTTTTAGGCTTGGCAACCTAAGGTCTCATTCATTTTCATTTTATGGAAAAGGTATTTGTTATAAATATTTTTGGATATTTTCTCTGCTGCACAGATTTAGAATATTTCTGTAAGGCTGTATTGAAACAATATGTATTGTCAAGGGCGAACTGAATTTAATGGGTTATGTTAAGCCAAATACTTTTTAAAGCTTCATATGTTTTATGTTTTTCATTGTCTTATTCTCATTTTCATATGCCTCGATTGAAAAGTTTGTGGTCAGTAAGATTTTTGTAATATTTCTGATTAGGTCTCTGCATTGAAGGCTGCATTTATTAGATAAAAAAATAAAAAAATAGTAATTTTCAGTATCACATAATACTTCGGATATCACTGTCATTTGCTAATTCGGGGCTCAAAAACATTTCTTATTATTTTGAAGAATGTAAAAGTAAGAATGTAAAAGTCTTTCTCACTTATTTAATACATCCTTTCTGAATAAAATATTTATTTCTTCAATAAAAATAAATAAACAAATAAAAATCGTACTGACCCCAATTTTTTAAATATTAGTTGCCGATATGTTTAATGCCAGGTTCTATTGTTTATGGGTAAACAATCCCTTTAAGAGTTGCACATCAGCAGTGACCAACAGTCAGTGTTAAGCTTTTAAACAAGGTGCTGCTCCAGCATTTAAATGATGATTGAGGCTCATGTGGTCCCTCTGAAGTCTGGTCCTGCTGTAATTAACTTCATACAAACTGAAACAGTCCAGGAGCATACACCGGGTCTGCATTCAATCTCACCGCCACAATAAATCTACAGGCATACAGTTCACTGGTCTTTAGAGCAATGTGCACTGTATCTGCACACTAACCAAGCTGTCACAACCCAGATATATGCATTTGACTATAAATAACCTGATTAAATTGGTCAGTTACTTACAGTTTCTTCTTGTTTTGCACTACAAAATATTCTTGGAGTGTGGAAAGAGACAGTTGTGCATAACTGAGATGCCTTTCAAAGAGAGGTTCTTACCTGTGGGGTCAAACTCATGCGAGGAGGGGACTGACGCCTTGTCGCTTTTGGGTTTTTTGTCTGGGGGATGGTCCTTGCTGAGAATACTTCCTGTCCTGTGCACAAATACACACAAACGGGAAAAGGGTCACCGTCTCTGCCACATCATGCTATTCTTATCCAGCAGCACAAAAAACCAGACAGGATGTGTGGATCCACTTACAAAAGGTCACACTTGTGCACCCCGTCCAAAAACAGGCACAGATAGAGCAGACAAAACATTTCTGACCAACACAATGCAAACTACTGTTGACTGTGAATTTGATGGTTACAAAGAACTATCATGACTAGGGATGGGTCAGGATGATCAACTAGTCATCCTCTGATCATATTTTGAGTTAAGCTATAATATGGTACTTTAAAGAGGATGAATTTAATAATGACACTTTCAAGACCAGACTTCAGCATGCTGACACATCTGATCAACTTACTTAACCACAATCTTTTGAACGTTAGTGTAAATTCAGAAAAAATAAAAAATAAATCAATATTTTCCACCAAGTAATTTGTTTAAATTCATCAGATTAAGATTTTTACAACTTCATTTTAAATATTTTAAATATTTAATTCCTAAAAAGCTAGTGAGCTTTGGAAACAATTTTTTTTTTTTTCACATTTGGCAAGTGTACGTTTTGGACCCTGCACACACGCAAATAAACAAGCTGAAACAGCAAGAAAAGATAACTGTCTACAAGCATGTAGAACTTGAGTTAATGCTGTGGATCTGAGCGTTTTACTATCACATGTTCATATCAGCGGCAGCATCAGTGTTGTGTCTACGCTCAATCTGCTCATATCGCTGTCTGCAGAAAACTGCCATTAGCTGCCTGTCTGGCTGCTGTGCTTCTCTCTGGGGCTATGAGGGCGTTTCACTAGGAAAGAGCAACAGGAGGGAGGCACTGCACTCACCTGCTCGCTTTTTTGGGAAACCTGAAAGACAAAGGAAGTTTTTTTTTTTTAGAAAAGATGTTTGAAAAAAAAAACACGCTAATAAAGAATAACAATAGTAATTTGATTTCCACAATACCATTCAAAAGGTTGACAGGATTTCTTTTTTTAACAGTGACAAGGTCTAAAAAGAAGCCTCTAAGAGCACCAAGCCTGCATTTATTTAATAAAAAAATACAGTAAAAACTATTGGTCACACTTTATTTTAGGGTCCAATTCTCACTATTTACTAACCATTAACTATGACTTTTGCCTCAATTAACTCCTTATTTGCTGCTTATTAATAGTTTATAAGGTAGTTGTTAAGTTTAGGGTATTGGGTAGGATAAGGGATGTCATGCGTTATATGTACTTTATAAGCACTAATAAACAGCCAATTTGTTAATAATAGACATGCTAATAAGCAACTAGTTATTGGTGTGAATTGGACCCTATACTAAAGTGTTACCAAACTATTTTATAGTAAACTATATAGTTTTAAATAATGGTTTTCTATGTGAACATATTTTATTCACAATCTTTCAGAAATCATTCTAATATATTGATCTGTCACAGTGTGGTGCGGGAGAGAAGAACTTAAACGAGGAAGATGATGATGAAACAAAGTCTTTAATCATCCACAGAGGGGAAATCCATAAGGAGATGGCACAGACACACGTACACAACAAAACCGGAACAACCAAATTATAAGGGGAACGTTTCAGTATAACACCTGAACATAATGACATGATCAACACAAGACTAGAAACTAAGTCACACAGAGAACATGAGGAATGAAAACGGTTCACGAGTGTGACAGATCACCCCCCTCCCGGAAGGCGCAACCTTGTGCCGTGGAGAAGGAAGGAGATAGAGGGATGGCCAAGGGCTGGCATAAAAACCATACAGGGGAAGGTTTGGGCAAGAGATGGGACCCAGTCCCAGGAGGAGGATGACCAACAGAATCCAGGGAGTTGACTATGGAGGGAGAAGGCAGGAAGATGACAGGAGGGAGCTGGCGCAGGAGGAGGAGCCAGGCCGGACCCAGGCCACAGCCATGATGGTTGTCCACGGTGGAGCTAAAAGGCGACAACTCCAGGTGGCCAACCGACGGTGGCGGAGCAGGTGGAGGAGGAGCCGAGGTGGAGACAGAGAGCCGATAAGCCAGGACGACAAAGAGGATCCGGAGGGCCAAGGCGGAACAGATAGCACCAGCGACCGAGGCGAAGACGGGGATCAGGAAGGCCACAGTGGAGCCGGAGCGACAGAGGACTGAGGTGGAACAGGAGGGCAGGAGGAACATGACAGAGTCGAAGGTCAGGTCAGGGTCAGAGTCAGGATCGAAGAGCCGAGGTGGAGTCCGGGACTCAGAGGCTGGAGGTGGAGACAAGGGATCCTCAAACCATGACGCTGATGGAGAGTGGCAGACCCATGCCGAATCCAGTGCACAGATGGTGGGCAGAGGGTGAGCTCATTGGCTGTCAGGATACAGCGGTGACAGAGCTGAAGCATTAGGAATGATAGGAGGAGGCAGGAGAGGGAGGGTGGGTGGGAAATCCAGGCATGTATACAGTTCAGGGTAGCTAGAGCGCTCAGATGAAGGCGGAAGCAGAACAGACATGTCTGCATATATATCCAGATTAATAAAATCATCATTACTGTCCATAGAGCGCTGCTCACCCTCGGCCATGATGCAGTGGGCGGAGCTCTGCTAAAGAAACATTTCTCATTATGTTGAAAATTTCAGTAACACTTTACCATAAGGTTCTATTAGTTAATGTTAGTGCATGTATTAACGAACATGAACAAGCAATGAACAATACTTTTGTTACAGTATTTATTAATCTTTGTCAGTGTTAATGAAAATACAGTCGTTCATTGTTAGTTCAGTGCATTAACTAATGTTAACAAGCACAACTTTTGATTTTAATAATGCATTAGTAGCCTAAAATTTGCATCAACTAAGATTAATAATGTAGAAAGTATTGTTCATTCTTAGTTCATGTTAACTGAAGTAGTTAACCCATGAACCTTAATGTAAAGTGTTACCAAATGTTCTTTTAGGATTCTCTGATTAAAAGTTCAAAAGAACAGCATTTATTTGTAACAACATAAATGCCTTTCACTTGCTCAATAAAATAATAAATATAATTGACCCCAATCTTTTGAATGGTAGTGAATATGTGTGATATTAACTTTATTCTAAAATAACATTAAACATGTTATCTCCGTGTCGGCAGGAGTTGTAGGTGGGCGGAGTGAATGAACAGTGCTCTCTTCCTCCCTCAATACCCATGGCTGAAGTGCCCTTGAGCTCTGGATATATAGCTGCCCACTGCTCCGGGTGTGTGTTCATGGTGTGTTCACTTCTCACTGCTGTGTGTGTGCACTGGCATGGGTTAAATTCAGAGCACCAATTCTGAGTATGGGTTACCATACTTGACAAATGTCACGACTTTCACTTTCATATAAATGTTAATAAAACATATTAAAAGTTGATAAGAAAAACCAAACATAATCTTACATTACGGTAAGGGTAAATAACAATACAGCCATTTCTGTAATTCAACACAGAAAAGTTTTATATACTTTTTAACTATTTAGAAAGGACTATTTATTGATAATCTAGTGAATTATAATTAGCACAAATAAACAGTCTAGTGGAATCTCTACTGGAAGACATTCTGTCCTCAGCAACCACCACTAATGACTTTTTCCAAACATATCCAAACAAGCCCACGAGGGCCATGAAATATTATTTTTCTGTCTTGTTTTCTTAGGAACATTACATCATTATTTTTGCAGTTCTGTTGGTGCAGAAATGACACGCTCTGCTTTCCCTCACTATTATGTTGTAACCGCCTATATACACTGTATGTGCACCACTGATGGTTATTATTGCATAATACATTTGAATATTTGACTTTCCATCACCCTAAACATTCCCCTGACCCATGTGCAGCCAATAATCTGTTTAGTGTGTCTTCATATACTGTACCAGGATCAGATTCAGCTGTAAGCACTCTCTTGTGACCCAACATTACCTTGGACAAAATGTCTTTCAAAACACAAGACTAAAGGCTCATCCTCTTCATAAAGGACATAGATTGCAATTGCTAAAAACATTTTGGGTTAGTGGTACATTATAGCTACAACCAGTTCCTAGTAAATGAACTGGTTACATGGTTTATAGTTGGACATTTACGGTCATTAGCTGCTCCAAGCTGGTCTACATAGTTGATCAGATGGACTACCAGATTGTGAATCTTGTTTTGCCTGGCAGATCATATTGCTCAGACTAGATAGAGCTAACAGACAACCTTTGACCAGCAGGCCAACTACCATGACTAAAATAAGGGACAGGTCACAGTGGTCGTCTGGTGGACCACAAGTCAGTTGGTGAAGTTGACTATTTCAGCGGTTTTCAAACATTATAACAAACTTGAGGATTATATTGTGAGGGATTCACTTTCACTGCATGAAAAAAAAATCTTTCATTTTGTTCTTGCACTAAGGCCAAAACAAATTATTTAAATTTCTGTAAAATATAACAAATAAACATGTCTAGAACTGTATCATATTCATTTCTTAAAAAATGCATGTATGTGTGTGAATTTATATATACATATAAATACACACAGCACACACACATACATGTATATTATGTTAACACTACATTTTATTTTGGAAGTGATTGATCTCAATTAATCCATTTTTTAGGGTTATTTATTTGTGTATTTTTTTTAACCCAAATGCTGGGTTCAGCCTATTGGTTCATTTTATCAGGTTAATTTTTTTTTTGTATTTTTTATTTTTTTGACACAGGTAACTGTAACTCAGCTGTTGGGTCATTTTTACTGTCAATACAAATGATGAACACCATCACATAAACCAGCATCGGGTCAGTGTAACCTAATGCTATCTGTGCCAAACCAGTTAAACTGGATGCATTAACGGTAATTTTGTGTTCTGTCCTGAGAGAAAACTGCCTGAATTAAATTAAGGTTTTACACAGTATTTATATCAAATTCTTACTGAACAAATACTGTCACACCCCAAAAAGTTTTCTGAATGTTTTTGAGTATTTTATGATTGCAAAAGACTGACTTGCCATTGAATAGAAAATACTGTACATGATTTGTACTTGTCCTATATATACAGTACAGACCAAAAGTTTGGACACACCTTCTCATTCAAAGAGTTTTCATTATTTTCATGACTATGAAAATTGTAGAGTCAAACACAGCTTTTGTTTGGGGTGTTTTTGTGAGTTCCGTCACGAAAGATCTCAGAGGGAATGTCAGCCACATTAAAAAAGTTAACAGCATAAGTCATTTGTGTATTAATGCGTATTGGAGATGCGAACCGTTTAAAACGATTCAGTTAGATTTGGTGAACTGAATGATTCGTTCGTGAACCGGATATCCAGACTGCTTTGATTTGAACTCTCTCTCACAACAGACACGGAAGAGAAGACAATGCTGAATAAAGTCGTCGTTTTTGCTGTTTTTGGACCAAAATTCATTTTAAAAGCTTCAAAAAATTCTAACTGACCCTCTGATGTCACATGGACTACTTTGATGATGTTTTTCTTACCTTTCTGGACATGGACAGTAGACCGTACACACAGCTTCAATGGAGGGACTGAGAGCTCTCGGACTAAATCTAGAATATCTTAAACTGTGTTCCCAAGATAAACGGAGGTCTTACGGGTTTGGAACGACATGAGGGTAAGTTATTTATTACATAATTTTGCTATCTGGGTGAACTAACCCTTTAAGTCTCACCAAAGAACAATTAATTGATTAGGTGATTTTGAAAGTATGTATTCTTGTACTCTACTACTTCAAAAATCAAAACAAACAAAAAAAGCATGAACATGTTAAGCTGACATGATTTTTCCAGCAGGGATTTCTGCTCATGACCACAGAGCGGAAAAGACATTGGTTATGTACAGTAAAACTTTCATCAAACACACAAGTTTTGATGTTTCCATGGACATCAGATCCTCCATTCTCAAGAGCCACATGTATTTTTGACTTGTGCGTCAGTCTTAAACATGGCAGACTCCTGAGATAGATCACAGCGATAAACTCTGCAGCTCAACATGCAAGAGTCGCCGTATCTCATCAGCAGAAAGGGTACCACTCTTGGAGAAGGAGCCTCTTTACAGAAATAGCTCAGACATCTCGTCCTCCCTCCCTCTCGGCTTCTTCCTCGGGTGTTTTTTGTTTTTGCTGCTGTTCCTTCCCCTCCACAATGGAGCTCCAAACGGGAACAATAGCCTTCACGTCAGAGCTGGCCCACTACACAGCAGCCCTGTGGGCCTGATTCCCGGAAACAGAAAGGGCTTCTGGCAGGGTCCCCTGTTTCCTGAATGTGTGAATGAGGGAGGGAGGGGGGAAGGGGCGTTTGGGGTGGCTAAGAGTAAAGGCAGGGGGCAGGACTGGGCCAAAATAAAAATTCTCAGGGCTTTGCTCCCTTACGCTTCCTACTTCTCTCTCTTTTCCAAAGCATGGCTTTCTCTTTCTCTCGAAGAACGTCTTTAAGCTTTTAACGGCCAACAAACAAAATCACAGCTTAAACATGACTGAAACCTGAAGCACTGCCGATCCAGGCCACAACAAACAAGGTGGGGATAAAGGAGAACATCAATTCTCCAAGAAATCAAATGTGAGGTTTTTTCTTAATGCTGTGCGAAAATTAAAGAATTATTGACTCAAAAGAAAATCTGAAAAGTTATTAAATCTGATTCAGTCTGGCCTCTGCTTTCGATAAGAAGGGAAAATCTGTAGGCCTAATTATCTTGTGTGCCTTTGTGGAAATGGGGAGAGCTTCATAATCTAGTTCAAAAGAAATTTGATAAGAAAAGAGAGCATTAATGTCATACTTTAGTCTGCGTGATGATTCAGCTGAATCACAAAATGATTCAGACTGTTTAGTTAACCTGTTTATTGATTCATATATATAAATGAATGATCCAAATAACGATTAGTTCGCATCGGAGCAATGCTGGTTTTGATTCTAAACAGCAAATAACAGACCGATAAAATAAGACGTGACTGAAAAGATATTGTAAAAGAAAATGGTTCACTTGGTCATATTCCTCCTCAGACAAATATTTGATCATTAAATCTTTACTTATTATGCAGTAAAGAGTTTAAAGGACACCCACACAAGATACTATACTCTGGTTAAAAACTCTATTACTGTTCCCTCATTATATTTAAATAATATATTTGTCGACTCCAATATCTTGGGCTCCATAGACCATAAATTTATTTTTTTTTTTAATGTCCAAATATTCTCAGGGATATATTTTAAAGAACTAGCTATGAATGTCACAGATCTGCGAACAGTCTCTATATAGAAGACATCACAGAAACAAACATGAAACACATCCAAGTGTATAAAGTGACATAAAGCTGTGCTACAACCTGTTACCATATAGCATTTGCCATATATTTTTAAATCACTAAGTGTCTGTCTGTCTACACACATATACACACCTGGTGCATCATGCATCACTGGTCATAACAGACACAATCAATTAAGATTAAGTGAATAATAAAGATATAAATATTGGTCTATTCTTCAGACAAAGGTATCGTATCACAGAAACCGTAGTAGCGACAGATCATTTCTTCCAATATCATATATTATGACGTACATCCAAAGGCAACATATAATGGAAAAAGAAAAAATGTAGGGTGGGAATTGAAAGATCTGAAAGACAGCTTGAGGTTGTAAGAAAGGGGTGGGGTAAGCACATTAATTGATTTGGATATTTCACCGTCATACAGAGGTCTGTCATTTCATGGGGAAAAACTAAAAATTAAACATTATTATTAAAATTAATATATTATTAATAATGCATTTGGTAGATGCTTTTATCCAAAGAGACTTATATTGCTTTGAAAAGTAATAACATTTTATAACTTCATGCATTCACTGAGAATTGAACCCATGACCTTGGCATCACTAACACCATTCTCTACAGTTTGAGCTACAAGAATACTGAACACATGAATGGACATAATTGTCTGAAATAAGATCATCAATATACACGTAAAAAAAAAAATGGAACGAATTTCCTTTTCATGCCTACTTTGAGACTTGTGAACATGCAGCACAAGTTTTGGAGCACAGTCCACTTTCGCTGTAATAAAAAGAGCAGCTTGCACATTCTGAAAAGTTTATCCTTTTACATTCCACAGAAGAAAGTCAGTCACACAGATTTGAAACAACATACGTGTGAGAAAATGATGACAGAATGTTCACTTTTGGGTGAACTATCCTTTTAACACTGCTGTGCAAGTTACTCAAGACATAAAACCATTTCAGACAAACAAACTATGGGACAATCCACAATTTCTAAAACCCTTAATCCATTAAACTATTCCTGATCCCAAATCAGTCAAACAGTAGATGGTTCCCAAGCCACGTCTCTCAAAAACACCACCAGCAATGTAGTAGTACTCAACAGTAGCAGTAGATCTGAAATATGATGCCATTGTAACAGGGGAATAATGATTATGCTAAGCTGCTCAGAAAACATTTAGCACCTAATTTTTCCTTCGTTTGATGGCCAACAGCAGCCTTTGGATTATAGAGTAATTTGCGTGTTTTTGGTTGTATTTGAAATGATTTGTGCATCTTTGCCTCACTGAGCTCTTAAGCTTGTTAGTGTAAGACTGGACTTTAACCAAACAAGTTATCAATGAATCGCACACAGGAGCACTGGTACACAGTATTACACACATATGCACCAACTATGTTAATTCAAAGAACCATGTAAGAAAAAAATAAACAAAAACGTGTTTTCTATGGTAATAACATGTTATTTTAATATGGAACAATGACAATGTCTTGACTTTGGAAGTGGTTCCCCTTTACAAAAAAAGTACTGTGGTGAAACAATGGCAAGTGATTTTTTCAGATGGTAATACCATGGTTGACATACCAAAGCTTTTCCCTGGTACTCTACAGTGCTTTCAAAACACTACCATGGTAAACGCCCACCAAGCATAATAATACCATGGGAATTTCTTGTGTAACATGGTAATACGCTTTTTATTAAGATATGTGTTTGATATCACGTGTTTCTGGCCTTGTACCATAGAAGTACTGTGGTTTTCTTTGTAGTTTACTGGAGTATGCAGTTAATAACACGATACATGAATATGTTAATCAAAGAACAATAACTATCAGATATCATCACTGTACCATGGAAAAACCACATATTTTTGTCTATACTGGAGGAGGTTCTCCACATTAGGTTCAATCAAAAAAGAAATCAACTAATGAGGAAAAAAAACACCATTGGATTCCTTCCTTCTTTGTTTCCATCTATTTTACGGGTAACACTCTTCTCGAATCCTATTGGCAGGCAAGTCTTAAAATATGTAGGATCACAGCAGAACTTGCCTCAAGCGTGATGGTAACAGTGACCACACTTTCTGTCCTATTGCCCCATTTCACGGTCTCAAAGTGCTTGAAGTATGGGGTCTCATCTCCAGAGCAAGCTCTCATTCTGCCCCAATAAACCCGATGAGAGCGACACAAGTGTGCTCGGGGATGTACATTTCTTCACGCTAGACTGTCTCTTCACGTTTTATTATGATTAGGATGGGCTGGTGGGGGCAGGGACTGAGAGGGTGAGAGGAATATATATATATATACACATACATACATACACATACACACACACACACACACACACACACACACACACACACATACATATATATATATATATATATATATATATATATATATATATATATATATATATATATATATATATATTTGGGATGTTCATTTTAAGTGGTTAACAGTTAACCGACCGTTGAGAATTTTGACCAATTAATACAATCATAGTTAAACAATTTAAAAAGTCATTTATTTATTTTCAGTAATTTATCAAAATATTTAAAAAGGTTTGCTGCATGGTTCAAATATGCTATGGGTATAAAATATTTTGTTTTTAGAAAAAAAAAAAAAAAAAAACATAAGTCACGTATAATAAGTCGCATTTTATTATTTCATTCAGAAACAAATGTTAGTATTTCTAACGGGTCATGACACTTATTCTTTCTAATTGAATTCAATTCTAATTTAAATAATCAGTCATCACCACAGTTAAAAAGTGTGGGATTGATCTATTTTTATGGTTTTAATAGAAGACTTTTCTGCTGACCAAGGCTGCATTTATTTGATCACAGACACAGTAAAAACAGTTAATATTGTGAAATATTATTATGATTTAAAATAACTTGTTTTCTATTTTAATATATTTTAAAATGTAATTTATTCTTCTGATGGCAATGCAGAATTTTTCAGAAGCCATTATTCCAGTCTTCAGTGTCATGATCCTTTAGAAATCATTCTGAAAAATCATGCTGATTTTTTTTATTCAAGAAACATTTCTTATTATTATCTAGGTTAAATACAGTTGTGCTGCCTAATAATTTTGTGGGAACCATGATATTTTTCAGGATTCTTTGATGAACAGAACATTGAATGGTACATTATTTGAATGACTTTACTGAATGTGCGGAACTTAGTCAGAAAGCTGTAAAGTAAATGAGACTGCAAAGATAATTAATAGTTTGTGTATGCAACACTATTCGATCACTTAAATGAAAGTGATTCTGAGGTCGGGTGACTTTAACGTAATGAAAGCTGAGTTAATATGAAAAGCCCTGTTTTGATTCTGCTTTGAAGAAGTTCAAATGATTATTCAATTTCACTAGCTTCCAATTGGCAAGAGAAAGTCTAACAGACATGATACTGAGAGTTTATGAATGCAGATTTGCTTTCATCACATTTGTGTGGGAGTTGAATTGTGATTAAAAGGAGACTTCGGTGCATTTTCGGCCTAGTTCCTTTATTGCCATTGTCAACAGCGCATGCAAATGCTGCGGTCCTTGACCATAACGCATCTTTAAAACCATATCAAGGATATTTTAAATAAACACAGTGGACGGCTCACAGAGGCAGAAGCTGAGATAATATTTTCATGAAACTCTTCATGAACCTCTGACTGCAGAAAAAATTGATCAGCACTGGTTTTACTTGTACTGGTCATATTGTCAAAATCTACCTGCAAATGGCTTACTTACTTAATGACTCTAGATATTAAACTACAAACAGCAATTTAACCTATTTTAACATCAAAAAATGTGCAAACATAATGGTAGGTTAGGTCAAAGGTCAAAGAATATGGATGAACACAAGCTGAGGCACATAGCATAGCAGTGCAGTCTCAGACTTGAGATTCTCCCTCCAGAAAACAGCATTTCTTCACCGATCACAAACTCAATTTACTCACACAATTCCTCGCTTTAATCCTTTTAAGAACGAGTGCAAAAAGACTCCGGGCTCCAAACAAACACGATTTACACTTCAGAAGATACAGTCTGGTCACAGTGGTGTGAGAAAGATTTATAATGATTCGTGAGTGTAAAAGAGCACAGTGTTCATGACAGATGCAGTGGTTTCCTCAGGTCAATCCCTGAAGGCCTCAATCAACTCTTTAATTGACAGCGTACATGCAAGAAACACGCCTGACATGAGTCGAGACTTGCTCTGTGCACCACTCATTAGAAAACTGAAATGACTTGAGATACATCATGGTTAGACTCTATGTCTGCCCCCTGGCTACTGTTACTTGTTGAAACTAATGACGCATATAGTAAAGTATGGTGAGACAATATATATTATAATTAGAGATGTTCCGATACCCTTTTTCTCTTCCCGATACCGATTCCGATACCTGGGCTCAGGGTATCGGCCGATACCGAGTACTGATCCGATACCTGGGTGTATATCTGTATATACAGCTGTATATACTACTAGCCCTGTGTAAATTGCTAGAATTTTTTTATGGTGTGCTTCAGACAGATCCCTCAATAAAACATGAACAAATACATGGTGAACTACTGTATTTATTACAGTATTTTTATTATCTAACATGAATTTGACAGTATTATTTATTTTCTTATGCAAAAAAGAACTTCAAATGCAGCCAAAAATCTAACACCGCAAACTAAAAAAGGTATTTAAGTTTTACAATATAACTGTATAAAAAAACTGCAACAAAAAAGATCTATTAATCAGATAATCTCTTTACAACAAAACAAGTAAAAAACAAGCAACCATCTAGGCATAATTATTATTATTATAGAGACGTATTATTATTACTGTAGGCTACAACAGTAGCTTTATATATTGTCAATTTACTCATGTAAACCAAACATTTATTTTAATGGGCTGCCATGAAGATCTTTGAGTGTCTGTGTTTATGATATGACAGTATTCTCAAATGAAACGGTAAATTCTCATGAAGTGACGGTTTATGCGTTCGTGTCCTCATGACACACAGCAGAGACTACAAAACAGCGAGCTCTCGCGCATCTGTGCCAGTCACCCACAGAGATGTAGATTTTGCGGGAGTAATATTTAAATAGTATTTTGCAGTTTAATATTCACAGACACTAGTATATATTCGGCTACTGTCTGGAGCCCTGCGCTTTGACTTACACGGAAGCGACTGAACGCAGCTGCCGGTACTGAATATACTCGAGAGTCTGTAACTACCGGTACTACAGAGACATACTGCTAACCACTGATCTATAATATAGTAGCGGCTTCACTGTGTTTTGGCAGTTTAGAATGTGATGAGTGATCCAGTCATATATAGATAAGGGCTGCTAACGCGTTTTCATTTCTTCTTCGCTGCTCTAAACAGGGGTTGCTTGTGGCAACACAGCACAACTTCCTGTGTTTTCAATGCATTTTGAGCAGCGAAGAAGAACCGTGCAGCGGTTAGGCAAAGCTTGCGGTCATAACTAGGTCTTTTTTAAGAAAATGGTATCGGATCGGTATATGGGTTCATGTACTCGCCGATGCCGATGCCAGAATTTGTTGTGGTATCGGAGATATTTCCGATACTAGTATCGGAATCGGAACAACTCTAATTATAATATAACTTTAATCATTACAGGCAAGTAAATAATTGAGCCCAGATGTTATAATAGTTAAAGAATTTCTAAAGTCCCAAAAGTCAATATGAACCCTGAAGGAAGAATGTTTACGTAGACAAAACAAACAAAAATATTATTACTATTATGGAAAAATAAATAAATTTAATTTAATAAATATGTCTAAAATCTTTCAAAAAGATGTAAACAAATTTATTGTTGAGGATAAAGAGAGTTTTGATTGTTAAATCAGTTTACAATTAAAAGACAGTAAAACACTGCCATAAAAACAGACCAAAGAACAAATTCACAAACGTGAATGAAGCCTATTTGTTAATTTACTGAAGTTGTTTTTCCAAGCAATACTAAATATACTGGAAATCAGTGTTATTTTTAGTGGTCGACCGATATTGTTTTTGTTTTTTGTTTTTTGACAGCAGCTGCCGATATCTTGGAAAGCAGGTGTGTCGATAACCGATATAAAGCCGAGATATTATTATTATTACCATATTTTTCGGACTATAAGTCACACCTGAGTATAAGTCGCATCAGACCAAAAATACGTCATGATGAGGAAAAAAACATAAATAAGTCGCACTGGACTATAAGTCGCATTCATTTAGACCCAAGAACCAAGAGAAAACATTACCGTCTACAGCCGCGAGAGGGCGCTCTATGACTTCAGTGTAGACTACAGGAGCACTGAGCAGCATAGAGCGCCCTCTCGCTGCTGTAGACGGTAATGTTTTTCTCTTGGTTCATTTCTCTTTGTTCATTTCTTTCAGTTCATGTCAAATTAATTTTGATAAGTCGCACCTGACTATAAGTCGCAGGACCTGCCATATTATGGAAAAAGTGTGACTTATAGTCTGGAAAATACGGTATATATATATATATATATATATATATATATATATATATATATATATATATAAGAAATTTAAAATAATTTGACAATGGATTAAAAAAAGAAATGTGTAAAATAACTTACTTATACTTTAGACGACAAAGTATTTTTCACAAAAAACACAGCACAGCATAATTTGAAATCATGAGTTTAAATTTGTAAGCATTAAAACGGGCCGACCGTCACACAGAGAACGTGCAATCATGTCACATGCACACTTCACAAGATCTCACAACTGGATTCAACTAAGTTTGCAAGTTTTGTGAAATTAAATGTTCATTAGTCATTCAAACATTTGTTTAAATTATATAAACGTGTGTTTGCTTAATGGTAACTTATTATAATGTTTGCCTTTCTATTACTAACAATATCTAATCAATCGTTATAATACTTTCTGTATACATTAATTCCTTTGTTTAAACGTTCTATCGTACAGACTTCTATCTGTATTAGACAGACCTGTTAATGACGACAGCGAACAAGAGGGAGAATGTGAGCACTGTGTGCTCTGGCGCTGGCTTTCTCAACACAGTCAACAAAAAACAAAACAAAAATTACCGGCTGATGCCGATTTTTATAAAGTGCCAAATATCAGCCAATATATCAGCCTTGGCGATATATTGGTCGACCACTAGTTATTTTATTATGTATATATGATTATGATTATATTTATTAATATTTCGAATGAACTTTTATATTATATTTTCAGCCTTCATTTTAATTTTAGTTTCGGTTTTAATAATTTTGTTCTGGGTTTTGTCATTTTATCAACTTTTTCACATAAAATATAAATATTAGTGCTGAAATTAGAAAGACGAGCGAGAGGGCGTGAGAGAGAGAGAGAGAGAGAGATAGAGAGAGAGAGAGACATCCTCTCTGACTGTCAGTGTCTGTTGTTTGGCAGCAGTGTGTGGGATTCTCCACATCATCTCACAGATCAATATTTCAAGCATGCTCCAATTACACCAACTCAATTATATCAGTCTCAACCCCATTGAACCATACAGTTCATTTAACCAAATGGATAAACCAACCATTGAGCGTCCAGCAGGGCAAAAAATTTGACACCAGTAACCAGACAGACAAAGAGCTCAATACAACATTAAGTGCCAATCCAAACAACAGTACACAGAGCCAGAAATCCAACTCTACCATAGACACATTAATACAGCAGAAGAGAAAGTTATTCATCTCACAAAGCATGCCAATGCAATGTCTTAATCAAATCAAAAGAACAAACAGATAGATAGATGGATGGATGGATGGATCACCTATCTGTATACCGCTGTTTTCACTGTCATAAAAACGGGCTGATGACTTCCTTGTTCTATGAAATCACTCCTTCAGAAATGCGTAATGAGTTCTGATTGGGCCAATGGTTCCTGTGTTGTGATTCGACAGCAGCTGAGCGCGCGCTGCCCTCCTGGAAACGCGATTGGGTTTGAACACACATGCTGGAGATGTACTTATAATCACAGGAGCCTTTTTACTGACGAGATGTGCATGAAAATTGCATTTGATTGTTTTGCACAGCCCTAACATCTAGTTAACAAAGCTAAACAGCGTTGGCCTTTGTTACACTTACCGGTTGTGGTCCATAAACAACGCCTTCTGCAAACAAAGAGGGAACTGCTCCATCTTTCAAGAATAATCTTTGTGCGCATCCGGCATTAAACTGATTGAGATTGAGGAAGTTGTCCTCAGCAAGCTGTCCTCAGCAAAATGTGCTGCACATAGTTTTACATGTGGATTATAATTTTCGGGAACTGAGTTAAACATAAATTGTAACCATTACTCTCCAAGTACAGCGTCCCTGGGAAGCCCAAACAAAGGTGAAAGGACTCAGAGATGAAAATAACTGCGTTTCGATGACATGGCGACAAGCGCAGCTCTCCCTCTTTTCTGTCGGAGTACAACAAGACCACGCCCCCTTTTTGTGAATTCATGTGGGCCGGGTTAGTCAAAAAACTGTTTTAGTGACGTCATTACTGCAGGAACTAGAGGGATGTAGTCCAAACAGGTCATTTTTTGTAGGCGAATTCTGTTAAATAAAATATCTCGCTTGGCATTGAACTTTGAGCTTTAGAATTTTAAAGATATTATTTATACTCTAACAACAACATTACACACTAACTGAAGTTTGAAACATGGGATCACGAAGAAGGGGACCTTGAAATCAACTGATAAAGGCATAAACTGAAAGGATTTTGAACTTCTCTAGCATCTCATGGTACATAGTAAATGAAAGTCTGGAGGCTGTATGCTCACAGTTAGCACAACTCAACAGAGACTGCACTAAAGAGCACTCACTAGATTCATGGTCAACACTCAAAGGACATAATTCTTGACTAGCTACTACACTCCAAATCATCAGATGGCTGCGGTCTCTTTTAGTGTAGAGATCAGCATGACATTTTCCTGGCATTGTCAGCATAAGAACGGTGTTTTAAGAGTTTTAGGACAGAAGAGAACAGATTTTGGATGTTTTATGACTCTGTATACCTGTATGAGTCTTGCTGCGATATGACCAGTCGAACAAAGAGTGAACAAGGGCTACAGTTTCCCACAGTGGTAAATTACATTTTTACGATTGTTATGTTGGTTAGTGGTGAGGAGATTCAAATGCAAAAGCTGTTAGTTTTGGACTGGACATCCAAAGAATAGGAAAAAAATGAAGATATTTCCAAAACTCAGAGAGACCTCAGGAACCATTGAAAGCAGTCATTCCGGTTCTGATGCCAGAATTCCCAAAAACCCAGGACCCCGCTCTATTTATAGCAACTTGATTACGAAAAAAAAAAAAAGGCACAACAACAATACTCTCATGTCCTGAATGCCAAAAATACCAGACAATTCCTGAGGGGTGATTCAAGCACTGGCCTTTCACAGCCTGGCGCTAGAGTCATATGCTTTTATCTACTCAAGTCTAACACTAGCCATTACAACAAAACCTTTTACCATTAACAAATAAACTAATCCTTACTTTCTCAAAACAGCTCTGCTCCAAAACCTAGAGACCTGCCTAGGTAGACAGCCTATACATATTTGACAGTGTGAACAGCCCAAACCAAATGGAATCTGATTTGGGCCACTTTCACATATTTTATCCTAAATCTGATTCAGGTCAGATTTAGCAATGCAATGCAACATAAGTCTGAACGGAAATATCGGAATTGATTTTTACATAATTCCACATAGATCGTCACATAGATCGCCACTTGTCATAATTCTGTGATGATGGGAGTCACTGCAAAGATTTTAGAAGTTCCTTATGACAGACAGCTGTGGAGGCAGTCAGTGAAGTGTTGTTATACTGTGTATTATAATGACAGCTCTATACGAGCTAAACTTAAGAAGTTGCACTGTAAATATTTAAAAACTTTACTCTTTATCTCTCCCCATCTTCTGCTCTCAAATTCACTGGCTTTTGCTGCAAATCAGCTTATAAATGACCATGCAAACTAGGGGTGCGCCGATCATGATCGGCCGATCGTTAATGCGCATCTCGTCAGTAAAGCCGGTTTCTCTAATCAGCAGTAAATTCCATCAGGTGCGTGATTTCACATAGAGCAGCTGTTACTACACAGAGCCAGATGCGCAAAGATGCGCAAATCCACGTTCATTTTCAATGTTTATTTGCGCATCTTCTCAGTTAACAATGGCTCTGAGTATTAACAGCTGCTATATGTGAAATCACGGACCTGATGGAATTTACTGCTAATTAGAAAACTGGCTTTACTGACGAGATGCGCATTAACGATCGGCTGATCGTGATCGGAGCACCCCTAACGCAAACTATTACTTCAATGGCCTCTGTGTTTACTTTCGTATGACAGCGCTCTTCATGCCGACTTGTTACAATTCTTGTGCGCAAACAGATCAGTTCAGCATTATCATCACCACACTGGAATCTGATATTGGCCACATTTAAAAATGATAATGTGAACAGCCATAATAAAAACAATTTAAAAAAAAATCAGATCTGAGCAATAAATCAGAATTGTGCACTTATGCCTGCAGTTTCAATTTAGCCAAACTGTCCACCATGACAGTAGTTGAACACAGAAGTTTGCATTTTCACTATATCACCTCTTGAAACAGCTGCAAATGCATCATACCTCTGTTGTGTTTTGATTAACTGAGGTCTGACAAATTTCTGAATGTTAACGATGCATGAAATCAGGCTTGAGAAGAAGCACTAGTATTTATTATTTGCGTAGAGCATGTTTCAGGACTGTTGCCCATGTAGGCAGCAGACTGCATTTTAGAGTAGAATCTCAGGGAATGTGGGACCTCAAAAAATGTAGCCTTCTCTGTTTCACAAATCACTACAGATTTCTCTGAAACAAAAAATGCCAAAAATCTTTCAACAACCAATAAAACTAGTGCTGCTTGATTTGAGTGGATGAAAACTGAAGTATGGATGGAGAATAGACGGAGCGAGAGATCTGAGCACAGAAGGAAAGAATGCTTTCAAGACCAGATAAGCCCTGCAGCAGGAATGAGATGGTGAACAGCGAGAGCTATACTGAATACCAAAATCTTTCAGTTCATGTCTCGGCTATGAAGTAGTTTCCAGGCAACTCCCAGGTCTGTCAGTAGCCTCTGCCTCCTCTAGTTGATAAATTTCTGTAGCGCAGGCATGTCCCAGTGCTGTAACACCGAGGGAGGTTGGCTTGTGCACTTTGTTGGGAGAACAAAAACAAAAGGCTGGGCTCAGCAGTTGCTTTTGTCACCAGTTACTTAGAGTGAGAGAGTACACTGAAATTTTAACAGTGCAATACATCTGGGGCCTATTCAGGTATAGAAACATACCATTCTCTCTATCTGCAATGTTTGATGATAAGGTTCAGTTGTCTGTTGATTTTTGACATTTGCTGAACTTAATGGAAGACATTTTAACCACGTGCCAAAACGATAAAGCTATGTTCCTGGGTTAAGATCTTTTGTTGCTCCTGAAACATAAATAATGTTTCTGACAAGCTACGTAATATCATGTTCATTGTCGCAGATGAATCGCCTTTGATAATGAATGCGATATTGCATAGCTTGACAGTGATCTACGGCTCTGTCTATTAAAAGCCGCTCCATTTAAAAGCAGGTGATGGCGATTTAGCGGTAATTTAATGGGAGCATTGAATCTTCTTGGAGATTGTTTCATCGTCTTGACTATTGTAACTGAACGCGACGTGCAGTTTGAATGCTGAATGGAGGATGACAGAAAGCCGCAGTGAAGAGAGTTTACGCAAACTTGAATTTAATGACTTTAATATTATCTGTATATCTGTCCCTCACATTAATCTATGTAACCCCTTCAGAAAACATGGAATATAGTGCACGCAAACTTTATGATGCTTTATGAAGTTTATGCACCTTTCACAGGCTTAAACAATAACACAGAATAGTATACGCACAATATCAGATTTGGATCCGTCTCGTCTGACCGATACCCGATCGAGCATAAAATGGCAGTATTGGAGCAATACCGATACCGAGTATCGTATCAGTGCATCCTTATAACTAATTACAGGAAAGGGGATTTGGGCAGGTTGGAGCTAAACTCTGAAGGACTTTGGCCCTCCAGGAGCAGAATTGGACACCCTTGCCCGTGTTGCCAAGTCTGCGGTTTTCCTGCAGATTTGGGAAACTTTTATACCTCTGCCATGGGTAGTTTTTTTAGCCTGCAGGTTGAAGCAAAACCCCCTGCCCCCATGGAACGTGATTTCAACAGAGATTTAATGCACTGGAAGCAGTTTTTGACCTCCCTGAACACAATTTTGATAGCGTGATAGCATTCCCTGGAATGTGGACTGGTTTTGAGTATCAAATGGGTTGGTTTTGTTTCGCAGACCTGGCAACCCTGACCCCTGCCCTAAAATCATAGCTCATCAAGTTACACTGTTCTCACATCTCATAAATACAAAACAGTTGCAACAAGCTGTTAAAACGAAAGCAGAGATTTCCTGTTAATTACGGTCACAAGCACATTCTGATGTTCCTGGCAGATGTCAAGCCAAACCTGAATCCCTGAGTCTTGCCGTCATCTGGGAAAGTCCTAGAGGGATGGAGCAGGCAGACGTGCAGTGCTATAGTTCTGTGGGTTTGGTAATGGTCTGCTGGAGCAGGAAGCAGACGGGCACGGATGCTGAGTGGAACGTGTGGCAGGGTGGAGCGGCCAAGCCCATCTTATCTCCCTCTCAGAAGCAGATGTTGCTAGCTGTGTGGAGCAGAGATAGTGATCGGGGTGCGCCTCCTGTTGAGACTCGCTCCAATGGACTGGAGAGCCAAGAGGTGGGGAAAAAGCGGGATACATTGGGGATACAGCTTTACAGGCCCAACCACTGATTCTGACAGCAGAGATTCTACTGAGCCCACAGCAGGTCAAAACTGTGTTTCTTAAAATATTTAACATCAATCTGATGCTGATTCAAAACCAATGATAAAAAAATGCCATGTTGAACATAATATGAATCATATCTCAGCCAATTTCAACATACGATAGATTTTTTTAAGTGTGCCACTTGAGATGACTTTTTGAGATTGTCTGAAAACATGTGTTCTCAACTGTGTACTTCACAACTGAATCATCAACACAAAGGTACACAAAAGTACAACAAATTATACTGACTGTATGCCATGTTTTCTTTTGGGTCAAATGAAATGCGTCATCTACCCCTGAGCCAAGTCCATTAAAATGCTTCACATTTCTCAGACAATTGCCCATATGATGTACAACTCACAATGGTTTAAGAAAGCAACAACTGCTGTCAACATGATCAGGTTCTTCTAAAGCTTACTGTACATCAACACCTCTGGAATGAACAAAAGCATAACATTTTTCCTTATGTGAAACCAGTTTTTCTGTCTGTGAAACTAAGAACTGACTATCATATAAATGTCGGCATATAACAGCAACATAAACAACCTGTCTGGAGCAACCTTGGGGGGCCTTACTCAAGTGCACAATGGTTATAGATACTGAACCAGCAATCTTGCCTGTCTGTTTGACAGAATGGTGGACAGGGCTACTACTACTAATAATAATATTATTAACATTTGTGTTGACAGCACCATCTCCACTAGTGAAGTATGCTGCTTTCCCAAAAACACCAGTGCCCTAAAGGCTCTACTGAATGACAAGAGACCCTTAAAGAAGGGAGACAGGGGAAAAAAAACTAATGTTTACAAAGAAAGCTTAAACTGAAGTTGAGGGAAAGAGTTCAGGGACACCGAACAGTAAGACTGTTTCGGGAGCAGCAGAAGAACCTGGAGATGGCCAACAAGCTGAACCAGTTTTTAAATAGTATTTAGTCAAGGTCCTCTTTGGTTCACCACCCAACCCCCATGACCTACAGCTCCCTGAGACCTCACAGCTCCAAATGCTTTTCACCTCAAAGATTGTGACACAGAGATTGTGAATGTGGCATATACTTACACAACTTAATTAAAAAAATAAGAAGCAGAATTTAACTAAATACTTACACATTTTAAAAATGCCCACAGGGAAATGTTTGAGTGACGAATTGACGTAAGCTGCTGCACTGGAACTTTTAAACAAATTGACTTCCATAAATAAATCAGACTTGAGGATTGCTAAAATAAATTTCTCATTTGTGCCTCTGTCTGCTTGAGAGCGAGAGATGAATACACAAGTTCAGTTTTAAATTCTCCCTTGCCTCATAAAATTAGCCCTGACTGCACCAAGAAATATCATGTGAGTTTATGCAGATACTTAGGCTAAATGGTATGACATTATATGAAAGTAATAAATAACAAAAGTGGTACTAGAAAAATTTAAGTTAAGGAAAAAAGTGGCTCCAAGATCAGTTCTTGTAAGCTATTTTTTCCCATTCTCATATTCTTACATACATTGATTGTTATAGAAAGTGATGCATTAGATCCCTCTTGAGTGACACACACTTTTGTCCACGCTTTAACAAGTCTGATGTAACTGACCTTTCACAATCTGGCACGCTGAGGGAATGCCACAATTGTAAGACAAAGTTGAAGCATGACATGCAAAGATGATCAAAGTCGTACTGCAGAAAATATATTTCAGGAACAAATAAGATAATGCTTGACTGAAAATGCATTTTTGCAGTGATATGTCTTTTTCCTCCCAACTTTCACAACAAAAACACAGAGATCTGGAGTAGATAATTGCAGTAAACAACCTCAACAACCACCTCATCCCAAAGACTGTAGTGTGTCAGCAGGTCGACGAGCTGTATAGTCGGCCTGTCCAAAGGTTGGATCTGTGAAGGTCAATTTCTTTCCTAACTACTCGTCTGGCACAGGAGGATGGGAAAGCAGCAGCAACATTACTTGCAGTTTCCAAGGTGATGCAGCTGGGAGAGTCAAAGCGCCTGTCACGTGTGTGTAGCACGAGGACTCTGTGTGCTGTTCTGGCTCCAATAACTCCAGCCTCCAAAAGCAGACTGGCTCCCACAGCCACTTCCTACTTTTTCAACACGGGTCTTTAACCCCGTCGCTGTCTCTCTCGCTCACTCTCTCTCCCCAGCCACACTTCCTGTGGGAACTGTAGGCAGCAAAGCCATTTAAGAGATTAACATCCTTCAGTCCTTTCAATTTAAACAGGCCTACTACTTTAGTTATTAAACTCATGTTAATTACACTGAGATAGCATTAAACATACTGTCAGTTAGTTGTATGGTGCAATTGTGTATTGGCCTCAGCTCTTCCTAAAGAACAGTTATCCGTATTAAAGCTTTTTTTTTTGTTTAGTATATATATTCTAGCAAGTACAAATGGACCAAAAATGCTGCTAGATTTGCAACATGTCAAATTTGTTTGGCGGAAACATCGAGAGGTGCATGTTTCCAAAGAACTTCAGAATTTATCACTTGAGAACCGGATCCTTTTTTCGGTTAACCGAAAACTGGATCAACACAATTACCAAAAACAGAAGTTCGGTTTTCAGTAAATCAAAATTCATTTGAGGCATACAAAATGCCTGGAAATTGCATTTTAGTGCATCACTACTAGATTGCTTTGAATGCTGCTTAATGACACCGTACAGCCTTGTGTGTGTGTGCATTATGCAAATCCAGTGAGTATGTAAGTTATGGGAGTAAATCGCAGTAACACTTGCACATATCCTTTTCAACCATGCAGTCTGAAAAACTGATCGCTCATAAATACTGGGAGAAGCAGCGTATGTAAGAAATCACAGTGTTTAATAGTCTAGTTTAAATCACCACAGCTTTTAACACCATGACATTGTGTCACTTCCTGTTGTACTCAAGCTCCACCCCTCCCCCTCCACTTCAGTGCCATGATTCACTATGGCCAGAGTCTGAGAGTCTCTCTATTTGTTTCCTTAATTTCTCCCAACTCTTTCCAATAGCCCATTGGAAATTTGTATTATCAAAAGCTTTCTGAAAGACATTTGTTCTTAATTTAGAAATGAACAGTAAGTCGTATTTGGTAGGGAACTCTTCTCCTCCAGTGTCTGGTTCGCTGGGGTGTGGGCCGCCATTAGCAAGCTGAGGCATGTCAAGCACAGTAAGAGGGGGGTATTTAATTAAATGGGCCAAAATTACCATGTGGAACTGCTCATCTATTACTCATCCTTTCTCATGTCATTTGTGTTCACTGTAGGTGAAATGTTGAAGACTGCAGGTCTATATTTATGTGGTCATACACAGTCCCGAAAGGGATCCTCATTACTAATAGGCAGCGCTATCACCTCCAATACACGGATGCAAAAGTTGTTTTTAGTACACTATATATATATGTATTACATATAATATTTCTGCAGTAGTACATTGATGTCATATAAATTTAGATTTATTTTGCAGTAATATAATGTTGTATGCCTCAATTTAATACACACTGATTGACCTTTTAATAAGCTGTTTCTGTTTTTGATCGAAATGGCAAAAATTGGATTACAAAAGCTACCATCCCTACCCCACAGACGATCCTAAAGATTTAATTGGTCATGCCTATAACAGTGCTGACTGCCAACTGCATGATCGAGTTGACCAGTGAAATTGGCTGTGGGGTGGTGTTTAAACTAAAAATAGCTGATAAAATAGGAGTAAGTACAGTATGCAGTGTACACTATTATTCCTTAATGAACACAGCTGATTTTGGGTCCGAATTATAATTATAACATTTAATGTTTCTGATTGACTACTGCAATAAAGCAATAATGAATGTTTACAACAGTATTTAGAAAACATAAATGGCTAAGATCCCTTAACAAATCAGAAATGGCTTTGCCATCAAAACTTCAATTAAATGTTTGAATAAAAGTGGAAAACTAGAAATGATCTGTCTCTGAGCAAGAGAAATTAGAAAGATTATCTCATGGTATTTAATATATTATCATTACAGCATTATTCAGCACATCTGTTTTTCAGGAATTTCTCAATCTCTCACAAACACGCTCGCACACATTTTCTGCACAGCCAATGAGAGAGGAACATAAAATGCTGACTAGGCCTGCCGACCATCAGCTGACCAAACATAGCAAAGCTTGCCTTCCACCAACAAAACCATCCTAGCTGGGGAAAGCCTGGCAGGTGGCCCTGCTCCATACATCTTCTCCATTCTCTGCTATTTTAAATCCATAAAATTAGACAAAGACTGAGCCCTCATTAGGATGAACCTAGTCTTGCATACCTTCAGACTGACAGCTGAGGGTCTGCAATCTATGGCAGCTTTCATTGGCCAAGGCCCTCCCATGACAACCAATGACAGTTAGTTTCATTCAGTGTCACATTTCAGGGTGTGGAGATGTCACCACAATAACAGACTAGTGTGTTCAATTCTCGAACGTATATATTAAAAGATTCTTTATATATTTGACTATGAATATTTGACATAGTTTTGAATATCCGGCGTTTAGTTGACTCTGTTAAGCGCTTGTTGTCACAGTTGATAACTCGATGGCTTTCTTCTTTCTTGAGAGGGTTTGGCGCCACAGCATTTTTGTTTCGAGGTGGAACATTAATGAATGCGACACACACATCTCCCGGAAATCCTGTATAATTCAACCAATCCAACGACAACTTCAACACTCCTGAAGTGTTTCCACTTTTGTGTCCCATATGCATCAGACGTTCAGCCAGCGGTCTGTGGGCATGACATCCAAGCCTATAGACTAGGATGAACCAGATTCATATCAAATACACCCCATGTCATCCGTCAAATTAAACTGGTTGGTTGTAAATCACCACATGAATATGAGTCTAAAAATAATTTTTCAGAAACTAGGGACAAGCAGACTTGCAAGATTAGTGTCACTATGAGTTTATAGGGAGCGAGCACCTGTAGCAGAATGTACCTGATGGTAAAAATCAGGACAGACACTTAAAAGCTAAAATGCCAGGGTTTTTTTTAACAACATTTTTTAGTTTTCAACAACATATATGCAGAACATAATTATTATTATTTTGATTATATATATATATATAAAAAATAATCTATCTATTTGAAGTATTCTCAAATTTTATAATTCTATATTAAAACTTGGGGTGGGGGGGGTTAAAGTAAATTTAAATACTTTTTTCCTGTTTTGAGCTGATATGGGATAAAAAAATAAAAAGTACAACATAAAATATTTGAGATTAAAATGTGCCAGCTCATGTAAACAATTAGTTTTTTGAAACTGTAAAAACCTGTTATGAACGTTTCTTGATTAAACAACAGCCCACTGTTAATAAACCATGCTAAGAGTTTCATGACACTGTCAGCTCAAGTATAATCAGTGTAAAATCATTTATGTAAATGCACTTATAGAGGCTGCAATTTGCTAATACTTTTACACCAACATAAGAGCCAGAGCCAAGATTTTTTTTAACAAACACTAAACCTTTTCCCGTTGTTTGACTTCTCCAATGAAAGATATTTAAAGTGATGTCTAAAGAACATGTCTGTATCTTAAAGGAGACATATTGCATATTGTGCTAAATAACAAATGTGTGTGCTATTCTATCTATAACTAAATGTGTTTGCTAATGGCCTGTGCTTCACTGTTGTTTTTTAATAATGAAATACAGTGTTTATGGTACAGTTTACAGTCCTAGGTTGACACTTCTGACGTGATTAATGTAGCAGTTTTATTGGGCTGCTCAGACCAGATTTTGTTTGTAAATGAATTAATCCATTATATATCTTGCTGCAAGGAGTCCTTTAAACAGCCCCAATACTTTAAAAACCTCAACCTTCGTCTCGGTCTTGTTTCACATGGTTAATGTAATGCTAATATTCGTTTAAAAAATAATAATAATAATAGTCACTCTTTCTTAAAAGACATACATTTTAATAAAAGTATACAGATATAGATTTACACACAAAAATTAATTTCTGAAAAGAAAATGCTAAAAATAAGCTACAGCGACTAACTTCTTGCTTTAGAAAAACAGAATGGAAAGAACATTCCCCTAAAAGCCATTTTAAACTGCCTATATGGCTCTCTTATGAGAATTCATACAAAACGGTCATATCATAAAGTAATAAAGCATCTCCAACTTGTGGCCTGGCCCAGTTGACAGACATTGTTTATGAGTGATGTCACCACTTCCCAAGAGGGGCTCGTACCGACCACAGATCAGCGAATTGCTGTGACAGAGAGCAAGCTGAACAGTACAGCCTTCAGCAAATGTTCAGCGCCATCAAACTTGCCACAAGCTACATGAATTCACTACTACAAATAAGATCACAGACATTTTTTGGTGTCTGTTTAGTTAATGTTAGCGTTATAAACTAACAGATTTCAGCTAACATTGCAGTCCTGGAAGATTATGAGGACTCACGGTCATATTTGATTGGTTTTGTAGTTAATATTTAGTTGTTGTTACAGTACAGACTACAATATTACACATCCACAGCAGGCTGACAAGAACAAACACAAACAGGTTTTTCTTTTTTTTCTTTTGTGAGGTTCTTTTAGAAGAAAATGAAGGTGAGTAAATGACCATTTCCATTTTTACGTGAACTATTCCTTGTGTCCTCTCATTTTCCATTCAAACATTTTTCTTCAAAAGCTATAAACAGTAGAAGATTCCAAATCCAAGATCTAAACAAAAGCACTGTTAAAAATGTTGCTTTGCTTAAAAAGAAGTCAACTAAAACACTTTCATTTTTTTCCAACTTATGATATCTTGCAAGTAATGAATATTATATTATTTAAACATTTGCTTGGTTATGAGTAATTGCTTCTTTAATTTGTTCTTAATCATTAAATGTGAAGTTATGTAGACTGAACCTAGTTTCCCTATTAGGTGTTTTTACAAATATACACCTGTTTAGTCATCAAGGCAGTTTCGGACACAGTTGTTGTGTTACTATGCAACCCAACAGATACATAAGCTTCTTTCTCACACGTGCACTATTTTTGAAAACATAAAATGCTTTTGGGAAGCTGTTGAGATTAAAGTGGTGATGTATAAAAGATTTCAGAATAAAAAGGCTTCTGACTCACTCACTAGTGGCAGACGCATTTACTCAGACAAATGACAAGAGCTGAGCGGAGCTCACTGGAGAGAAGAGACTGGAGAAGCTACCTGAAGAATAATTCTCTTCCAAAAATGACCACATGCTTTTTGAACTCACTGTCAAAACTCCAGTTGCCCAGTGGAGGAAACCAATGTACCACTGCAGCAAATAAAAGCCATCAATAGAACATCTTATTCACTGTCTTATACATTAAGTCGTTTTGGCTATCTACACCAACAACACTTATGCACATGTACTTACAGTGTATTACTGACCCAGATCTACATTGACCAAAGTCTTATTAACTTAGCCAATAAGTTATTATTATTCTTTTTTTATTATTTATTATAGTTATTATTATTTCAAAACACTGCAGTGTAGTGATATCCGGTTCGCAAACAAATCATTCGATTTAAGCGGATCTTCAAATCAGTTCGATTTGGTGAACTGGTTCAAGAAGATCCGGTTACCGAATGATTCGTTTGCAAACCGGATATCACTACACTGCAGTGTTTTGAAATCTCACAACAGACCCGGAAGAGAAGACGATGCTGAATAAAGTTGTAGTTTTTGCTATTTTTGGACCAAATTGTTTTTGCGATGCTTCAAAAAATTCTAACTGACCCTCTGATGTCACATGGACTACTTTGATGATGTTTTTCTTACCTTTCTGGACATGGACAGTAGACCGTACACACAGCTTCAATGGAGGGACTGAGAGCTCTCGGACTAAATCTAAAATATCTTAAACTGTGTTCCGAAGATGAACGGAGGTCTCACGGGTTTGGAACGACATGAGGGTGATTTATTAATGACATAATTTAGATTTTTGGGTGAACTAACCCTTTATATTAATGCTGCTCCATGTGAAAGCGCGCAGGTGATGGAGATTTAACGCTGATTACAGAACCGGCTTTAACGACAAGATGCACATTAAATATCGCATGCGATTTATCGTGCAGCCCTAGTAAAATGAGAATGAAGTCAAAAATTATATCTTAAATAGATTTACTTTATCAATTAACTTCCATTAACTAAATTAAATCAACATTTGGTGTGACCATCCTTTGTGTTTAAAGCAGCTTTTACCCAAGGTGCCCTGTCTCAGGTAGCTTTGTAGGTAGGTTGCTTGAAGCATCTTAGAGACGTTGCCACAGTTCTTCTAGATTTAGTCTGACTCAGTTTGTTCTGTTTCTTCATGTCATGGCAGACAAACTCGATGATGATCAGATCAGATCAGATCTCTGTGTGCAGCACTGGCTGTTGTCAGACAAAAATCTCACTGGATTATTACAATTAATGGCAAAATTAATGTTTGGAAATGTAAACTGATATTTCCTACTGACACAGTGTTGTAATAATTTTGGTCACCACTGCATATATATACACCAGAACATATATAAGCTTTACCGCACCCAGAACATCACCTTACCAAACCAGCCAGACCCTGCTCAGACTCTGACACTGAGAGAGCTTTAGTCCTGCTGTGCACCACATATGCATTCATGCAACTGGCACAATGGATATAATCAAAAAAAGAGTGGGTGTAAAAAGACAGAAGTGTCAAACAACATGTACCAAGGCGTAACTCCGTACACAGATGACAACACATCAGCTTACCCAGCATGCTTCTGCGTTTTGTTCTTTGAAGCATATGTGACTGGTCGAGTAATTCAGGTAACAACTCAAGGGGTGGAAAACCTCAACAAGTGAGTCACATCGAGGCCAGCTGTGCTCTGAAGAGCAGCATTAGCAGAACACAGCGAGATACCTGGAGTGACATACTGACCGCATAACTAAAGTGCTTCCTGTCATGAGCTGTGTGTTCACAGGTGTGTGCAATCAACACACATCCAGGCAGACTAATGCATCGCCAAAACAAAACAGCAGACACAAACCAAAACATCAGAGGCTATAAAGTGTGTAGATTCACATACATTCACATACGTTTATCTGAAAGACAGTCAAGTACATGTGCAGCAAGTAAATAAGTATTCTTATCTACTCTACTAATTTGTGAGAAACAGGTTTGTAACTGCATTTAAGACCAGACAGAACGACTTCAAACTAAACTCATAATAATGTTATCCATCATGATCTTTAAGATTGTTTTGGCACTAAGCACTGAACATTAACTTTGGTTTGGGTTCTGTATGGGGATATTTACTCATATTTCAACAGGTGACTCACGTGCACTACATAAACAGCACTGTGGCAGAACTATGGTACAGTAATGCCAAAACCATGCTGTGTGATGGGATACTAAATGATTGTTACACTAAAAATACTTGTACAATCATATTTACATGGTAATCCAAGATATTTCAAAGAATACCATGGTTCCAATACCACACATGGAAGTACCACAGTACATTTCTGAAAACTTTTGAGCTCTTTTAAGAAAACAACCTTATGAAAAAGTATAGTGACGGACAGTGCCGTCATGGTAAAGTTATAATATCGCATAGTAATACCATGCTATTTTATAGTAAAGAATGACAGCTATTCTAATAAACCAAAGTTTGTACACAGCATCCCGAGGTAGTTATAAGAATACCATGGTATTACTATGGTAAATGTCCAAACATCATGGTCTTAACCATGGCACTTTGTAAGTGATTTGTTTCTGTGTGTATTCCCACTTGAACAACAAAGCATTCATCATATATTTTGTTAAAGGCTGCCAGATAAATCTCAACAATAGTGTTTTGGATATGTATAAACAGCTTCATAAACCTAAGACATGTCACTATCATTATCATAAACACAATGTAACCTAATATATATATGTATAATGTCATAATTTACCTCTCAGCAAGCGTGGACTGTGTGCCGCTCATTGGGCTTTCCTTTCTTGATTTTCTTCAGCTCTTATCCAATTAGCATTTTACCATAGTAAAACACCTTTGTATAAAACCAACAACAGCCTGGTGGCACTTTTAGATTTTGACAGTTCCGTCTTGATGTGAATGGTGAAGTCTCCTCGTGAATGTAACAAGCTTATGTTTTATATTTCCACGGATTGTCTATGTTGGTTCCCGTAGTCATTTGACTGTAGCCCTACAGGACACAAGAGTTAGCGAAGGAAACCGACGCTAAACGCAGACACATAGATGATCAATGAAGCAAAACGCGTGTTGTCTGAGAAGCTTCATCATTATCCCAGCCAAAATGCCTCCACGCAGACCGACAGGATTCCCTCGTCTCTGTCTGGATACTGGATACAGTCGTCTTTGTCAATCCCAAACCACGGCTGGAAGTAAAGCCAGAGAAATAATCTTTTGTTAATATGTTGCCTTACGAATGAAGGAGACTGTTCAAAAGCTCGTCGCTCATATTACAGTCCCGAATGTTACTTCGTCCGTCTCGACGGTTTTCTTTCATTTCTCTCACTGAAATACTTCCAACTCGGCATTCCTAAACTGAACCTACTGAAACGCAGAATTTTCTGTACTGTAAAAGTTCACAGTACAGACTACAACATCAACTGAACCGCTACTGTAAGTCTGTAAACTACATATACATCCTTTTTAGGCCCCTTACACGCTGAATGGACTTTTTCTCCAGAAGAATGTGTATCCTGGCCACTTCCAATGTGTGGAAATCTGGGGAAATTCACTCAACGGATGGATTAAAGCATCCGCACGGTTCAACCGTTCATTGTAATCCCTTCCCCACATAGTCCAACTTCCAGAATACCCATATTTTCCACTCCAAAATCGGGAAATAACTTTACAAATCGTTTGATGTTTGCTCTAGAGGCAGCGGTTTAGTCCCCAGTTCAGGAATTCTGCTCAAAACAGCTTCGTTTCAAAGTGTAATAAATACAATCCAAACATAACGGATGTGCAACACATAGTTTCCTCTGGCGAAATGATTCCCTCTGTTCTTGCAATAATTTGTTTGTAAACTTTGGTTTAGTCGGGTCCTTCCCTTCTTGTCTCCATGTTTTCCGAAATTCAGTAGTTTTTAGCCGTTCTTTTCCCAACTATATCTGTACACCAGTGACTTCGTCTCTATACAAACGCGGATTAAGAAAACACACAGATGTGCGTTGTCACACGTGTCAGTTTCGCGCTGTACGAAGATTAAAAACGCAAACGCAAAAAAATCACAAAAATCCTGATAATTCCCGATTTTCAGTAAAATCACATCCCGGATCCCTACGCCTGCGACGCTTCACCACCTTTTGGCGTATCCTTCCGCGGTCAGCATATCGCCTTCCCAAATGTTGTAGACTAACCTACTGTATAGTTGTCAGCGGTTAAGTACTGACAAACTATAGGTAGTAAATTAATAAAAATTAGCCAGAATCTGTAAAAAAAAAGGTGTGTTCTGATGAAGAAACAGATCAATATTTCAATATTTATGCATATTAGAAAAAAAATTTAACTTCGATATACACAAATATATTCAGCATAAACCGCCGTATTGAAACATTCAATAAAGAATCTGGAAATATGAACCGTGAGAGATAAGTTATCGTTTACAGGCCTAAAAGAATTAGGATGAAAACAAAGATTAAATTAATAAAAGCAATACAGAAAGAAAGAAAAAAAAATCTGGGAATTAAAGACTTACAGAGTAAAGTTGTGATTTATTTGTCAATAGTTATCAGGAGCATATTTAAATCTTTTGCGCCACCTAGCGGTTTATTCCTACTGGTGTAGAAACTAAAAAACAAACTAAACAAATTAGTAATTGCCTTGTTCAGTAACATTTATCAATAATCAACTATATATATATATATATATATATATATATATATATATATACACACACACACACACACACACATTGGATCAAATGACCAAAACCGGACCAACAAATAAGCTTTTGGTAACTTACTTAACAACTAACTTCTTCATCTGAATCCACAAATATATCTTTAGTATTTTATATATCTTTACAGAATTTTGTTTGTGCAGCAAGACTTTATTCATATGGACTCATGCATACTGTCTAAAAGATCTGCATAGTAAACAGCCCTATATACAGCCTTCTTGCATTTTTTTGCCATTTTTAAATTTTACTGTGGATACATTGGCTATTTCAACCAATCACATACATAATGCTTCCTGCCTCCTGTTTAGGGTCTGTTCTTTAACAAAACCATTGCTTTAGGTAAGAGAGAAGAGTACCAGTTCAAACAGATCACACAAAATGTTTAAATGGATTGTTTGCCCCAAAATGGAAATTCTATTACAGTTTACTCATATTTGGTAGCCACTGACTTCAAAAGTATGGTAAAAAATAAAATGGAAGTCAATTCTAACATCAACTGTTTGGTTACCAACATTCATTAAAATACCTATTCAGCAGAAGAAAGAAACTCATACAGATATCAAACAACTTTTGTGAGTAAATGATGACAGAATTGTAATTTTTGGGTGAACTATCCCTTTAAGTTGCTTAAATCTATTCTTTTAAATCCAGCAAAAATAACTCATCAGCTTTGAGGATAAACAGGTATGAATTATACAGGAAGCCAATAGTCTTGCAGTGCTACAAGAAACCACTTGCATTTGAAAATCCTCAAGATCAAGATGTCAGTGGTGAATTGAATTTGAAGCAGACATTCAGCAGACATGCCTGAGAAGAAACTGTGTGAGTGTGGTTAGTTTGGGTTACTTTCAAACTTCTGCTAATTTGAAGCAGCATTGTATTTGGTCTCCAAATATCACTGAAGTTCCCTTCTGCCTGCTGAGGAAATACACTGGTGTCTTTTGCAGTAACAGGCAATGACATTGAGCAAGGACACCTTCTCCCACTGACAGACTCAATGGCATTAGAAGATTTGTTCCAAGAGTGTAATGCCTTTATACTGTTCTGTCTGAGGAAGTCCTGCTTGTTTTGGAAATGTCATGAGAACTCATAATATCTTAATATTTGATAGAAAATTCATGCCATTTAATAAAATCTTAATATGAAATCTTAATAAACCTTAAAAAATAAAAAATCTTGATATGTCATTGGAAAGTAATAAAAATGTAAATTAATAAAATCTTAATATGTGATGTGAAAGTCGTGAAAATTGAAATCCTATCATGGACAATTTGTGGAAATTAAAAAATCTTGATTTAATGAAGGTCATGAAAATAAAATTCTTAGAGTGTCATGCAACAGTTGTGGAAATAAAAAAATCATAATATGTCACCGAAGTGAATAATATATTAGTTATGAAAAGTAATGGAAATTAATAATATATTAATATTTAGTGGAAATTAGTAATATCATAATATGTCTTTGAAAAGTCATGGAAATTAGGAAAAATCTTTATATGACATGGGCAGTTTGCAGAGTAAATCCAATTTGAGAAAGTCAGAAATGACAGGAATAGCCATACTGGATTTACATTTTTGTAGGTATGTTTTAGATATAGAGAGTTTTTTAAATATCCATTAAAATGTAACCCTGTTAAATTAACAAAATATTTTTAGTTATATCAGCAAAAATTCTATTTCCCCAGTCCTAAAGCATAGAAAGGCCTATCTGACTTTAACAGCATGTCCATTAGCATCATTCAACTTGTACTGTTCCTTCCATCGCCTGTATTTGGTGCGAGTTTTCTTGCAGGCAAAACGTGCAATGTCTATCATGAAGATCCAGGAGAGAGTGTAAATAGCCACTCCACCGACTTTCACGACGAGCGATGGCTTCAGAGAGGATAATTCACAATAGAGCATTCTGCTCCCAACACCAATCCTCACAGAGGCAAACAGAAGAATGAAGAGCAGGTCCACCACGTCTCCTGCTAAACTCTCATAGCGGCCCATGCGCTTGAGGAACCAGCGGGCCTGCAGGAGCGGGTTGGTGATCTCACTGCCGAACAGGACAGCACAGGTCTCGATGCCCGACTCTCCCAGCCCTAGTGCAAGCACGAGTCCAAAGATGCTCATGGTGTGGTGGGCCAGCATCACCGGACCCTCAGTGCGGAAATACACACACCAAGCCATGTCAAAGAGGAAGTATCCTAAGCTGAGCACAAGAGCCAAGATCTGGAGAGATGTGTTTTCAGTACCTGGAAGAGAGTCAGAAGTCACATCCAATGAATCACTTACTGCACCAAATTGAATGTATCTATTCAGACCTGGCCTCTGAATGAATGTGTTTTTTCCTGCAATATATACAGTATGTAAACCTGATCAAATATTACAATCAAATAATGTTGAGTACATTTTTTCTCATGTTTATTTATTACTGTTTTGTTTAAAAGGTTCAATAAACCGTTCCATTTAATAGAAAATGTTTTGTTGTTGTTGTTTTTAATTTCGAACTATTATTTAATATGTCAGGCTTTAGAGGGTTTTCCAAACAGGACAACTTACCGGGGTGTGAGAAAGGCCATGGCCCAGCAATGAAGCCAATGTAGGCAGTCACACAGACGATCAGGATGCCGTGGAGCAGAGTTACCAGTCTGCAGTTCCACTCACAATCTCTCGCTCTGTTCCAGTGACACAGCAGCACATACAGAAAGAACCAGCCAATCATGCTGCAGCTCGTCTCCACAATCATCAAAGGCATCTCTGTACTGAAAAGACAGAATAGACATATTAAGATGAACAACTGTGTAGCAAATATTTGAAATTACTGACTGCATCAGGGTATTAGTTAACTATAACTAAAATCAAAAAGACTTGAAATCAAATATGCATTCACCGGCCACTTTATCAGGTACACCTGTTCAATTGCTTGGCAGCAGCTCAATGCATCTAGATGTGGTGAAGACAACTTGCTGAAGTTCAAACCGAGCATCAGAATGGGGAAGAAAGGGGATTTAAGTGACTTTGAAAGTGGAATAGTAGTTGGTGCCAGACGGACTGCTCTGAGTATTTCAAAAACTGCTGATCTGCTGGAATTTTCACGTACAGCAGAAGACCACACCGGGTGATGCTCCTTCAGCTAAGATCAGGAAACAGAGGCTATAATTCACACAGGCTCACCAAAATTGGACAATAGAAGATTGGAAGCTACTTGCAGCAGGATAATGCACCATGTCACAAAGCTCAAAACATCTCAGACTGCTTTCTTGAACATGACAGTAAATCACTTTACTCAAATGGCCTCCACAGTCACCAGATCTCAATCCAGTAGAGCATCTGTGAGATGTGGTGGAACGGGAGATTCACATCATGGAGGTGCAGCCGACAAATCTGCAGCAACTGAGTGATGCTATCATGTCGATATGGACCATAATCTCTGATGTCTGATACTCTTGAGTATTATGCCGCCAAGAATTAAGACAGTTCTGAAGGCAAAAGGGGGTCCAATCCAGTACTAGCAAGGTGTACCTAATAAACCGGCCAGTGAGTGTAATTTAACTAAAATGCATTTTTTTAAAACATATTTAATTCAGTTAGATGCTGAGGCCACATTCCTCATTTTTATGTCATGTAACTTGATGTACAAACAAAACTCAAATAAAACATAATGATCACTATATACATAGGCTACTTAAAAAAAGCATAACAAAGCAGAATTAATAAAAAATTAAGATAAATAGAAAGTTTAATAAAATATAAATTGTGTTTACCAAATACTTACAATTTCTGGCTGCATCATAGTTATTATAATTAACTAAAACTAAAACCATAAAATCAAGTTGACACCATTCCCCATTTTCATTACAATTTTAAATATGGATACTAATTACAAATATTAATAATAACTATAATGGTATCTAATCTAATAGTTTAATCTAATCTAATCTAAATGTTTATCTAGTTTTAAATTTTACAATATGTTACACCTTAGATAAGAGATAAGTTATAAAAAAATGCTTAATATCATCTCAGTTGAGTGTCTTAATAGTTCAAATGCATTTTGCAAAAAACTCATTTACAAACCTCAGATACAGCTCATGCGTATGGACCTAAACATCCTGGTAAATCCATGAGGTAGCTCCAGGCCTCTCCGCAACCCAGTGCATTCTCAGTGCATTACAGATCATGTCAGGACATCATCCATGCATGTGACATCTCCGACAGAAAAGTCCTGAAAGCGGTGTGACACGACAGACACAACCACGGTGTAAACTACAATGCTTCTGATCGCTCACTTCCTTTTCTCTCTGCAGCCTCAAGCCGCTTTAGCCTCTTATGAGATTAGACTCTTCACTCCCAATATACCCCCAGATAAATTCCACACTACATTCATCTGCCCATCCTATGACCTAACAGTGGGGTGATTTGTGCCCTCATAAACTTCCCACTTTAATTCCATTCAAGCTTTACTGTAGTAAGGGGGATTTGGGAATTGTGCCAAAAAGGGAAGTATTGTGCAACATCTTAGTCTCAGGTGCCTGAAGGTCATTACTTATAAGACACAGGATTAGTTTTATAGTCACAGTACACGCCAATCAACAGGGATACATTACTGCTAGTAGAAAAATAAAAGAGAACGGCTTGCGGAATTTGAAAAAAGTGATGACACAGGCTACATAAAGGTTTAGAATTTTTTTTATGGTTTTCTAAAGAAACTTTAAGTGATCAATTTTTAAAAGAACCACATTTTTGTTAGTGTAAAGAAAATTGGGAAAATCCAAAAAAAAAAAAAAAAAACTTTTCCACTATATAGTACCTTTTGTGTGATGGAAAGGTTCCATGGGTGTTAAAGCAACTGTATGTAGTTCTGTGTATTTTTGTGACTTTGGAGCCCCCTACAGTAAAATGAGTGGTATTTACTTCAGTAAACAGAGTGGTGGACAGCTGTACACAGTCGAGCATACTTCTTTTGTCACATACTGTTTTTCGCTTACTATATAGCAGGGTAGTATGCCATACTGAATGCAGCCATATGTTCTCCATAGCCCTCGCGGTACTGTGATGTCATACATCGACTGGTCTGCTACTAGGTATACAGAACAAATTATTTTTCTGTGGTCATGAAGTATAATTACTTCTACAAAAAGTACTTAAAAGAGAGTAAAATGCGATTTTGGATGCAGCCACAGTGTGAAGTGACGGGACTGATGCTTGTAGGTCACATGACAATGACAAAATAACAAATATTGTATTTCCAGGTTTGATTCCTGCCGTAAAGCAATCAACTCTTGCAGAATTCTCTTTATAGAAGTCAGTGTACCATTTGAAATTTTTTTTTAAAACATTTTCAGAGCCTAAATAATAACCTGTGATTCTCAAACGGAATTCAGTGGCATAATGTAAATGAAAACACCCGGATGCTTTCACTTTTCAAGTTCACCCAAGAAGGTCCTCTGATTTACAATGATTAATAATCAAAGTAAAACTTGAGGTCATATTAGCAGACATTGGTTCTGCCATCGTAAATGAACATTAATTCATTTATGCTCAGTTTTATGAGAGAATTGTAAACATGTCGAAAGATTGTGCTCTGCTGTCCTCATGCACATATAACAAATTTAAGTAAATATTAAAATATGAAACTTCACATTTTTAAAGACAAATCATATTTTGTTATTGTTGCCATGTACTGCCATGGACTGATTTCTAAAATCTGGTCTCAGTGCTGTTCCTAATTACTATCGTTTTGATTCTTGAGTATAAAGAAATACGGCTTATTGTTATAAATACATGATGAACTTGAGAAATGTCTGAAAATGTATTTATTTATTTATTTCTGGACAAAACGACAAAATAACAAGTAATAAAAATGGGAAACAAAATAACACAATTTCAACAAGTTTTAAGAAACAAGAACATAATTACAACAATTTTTATAGTTAATGATGACACAATTGAATCACTGGTGGTAACACCCCATATCAAAAACCTGTTCCTTAACTTTATCACCCAGGACATGACAATTTAACAAATTTATTTATTTATGTTTTTGTCCAGCAGGCCAAGCATTATTAACTATAAGCATAGGAATTGATCAACTGTATGATGTTTTGTGGGGTTGGTTTGTATTGTAAGCTAAAGTATAACTGTCAATCCTCTGAATGTCTTTATTCCATCTGGTTTAGTATCCTGTCAATCATCTTGCAATAATGTAAATAATCAAGCTATAATTAATAAAGTTTAAATGGGCTTGACCAGAGCATATTTCTGAAAGCCTGTATTTCTGCTAAACAATTTTAAATAATAAATTCCTTAAATAACAACATGGTAAGAGTTAAAGAGTTAAAGGGACTGAGCAGAAACAGAAGTGATCCACATGCACGGATGTCTGATAATGATAAATGAATCCTGATTCAAAGCAGCTCGAGACCTGTGTGTGATTTTAGTGACCTGTAGAGGGCAGCCTTCCTCTACATTTCTATCAGTTTGAAATGGAAACTATTTTGGGTTGAATTAAACATATTTCATGATTTTAGTCATGTCTTTCAGACATTTCTGATTATTGTCATAAGTAAGAATGACTCATGTTTTCAAATTTCATTATAAAAATGATGTGTCTGGTGAATTTCTTGAACTTCAGCACTATGGAATTAAAACTCAGAACAACACTAAAGGGGTAGTTCACACAAAAATTTAAATTTGCTGTGTTTTTTTTTAACACAAACCAAGATTTTAACTCAAACCGGTGCAGTCTGTCAGCAGGGCCGTGTTGTCCTAATGGGCAACATGGGCTGCAGCCCAGGGCCCCAAACACTAGCCCACTAACACCCGAGACAATTCTCTTTTACTAGCCCAAATAATAAAGACTTTTAAATATAGAAAATGAGTTAGGAGTGAAAATGGCAATCAAAAATATGTTTAATACACAAATATCAGCAAATATGAAGCAAATAATTGTATTTAACTATTTATAGGTTATCTGCAGAATTAAATAATAATAATAATAATTATGAGCTGCACAAGTAAAATGAACACTGCATGAGTGGTGTTGGACTTTGTCTATGGCAACATACAGTATTGAGCCATAAAATTACACGATTTACAATTCAGAAATAATAATAATAATAATAATAATAATAAATCTTATAGGCTACAACAGCATTTCAGCCTTTAGACCATTTTTATGAAAAAATTGATAAATCAAGCACATAAATTATGTCAATTTAAAACATGAACATTACTGTCTTAATTGTTTAGATTTGAAGAAGGCACATTAACTTCTTACTGATTTACAACTATATGTGTTTGCTGCATAAAAAAAAAAAAACATGAGTTGATATTTGCATTGATCTGACCATAAACAACAAGAAAGGCTTGTTGGGAATGCACATTCATTCTCTGCCACGAGGTGGCGCTTTAGGAGAGCTCAAATATCGCGGTTTCCCCGGTAACGGCTGTACACAAAGCAGCTCCACGCTCATCCCTTCAGATACATTCAAATTAAGACATCCGGGCTGCTTTTTGAATTGAAAAGTGCTGCTGTTGTGCCCAATTTATTTGGCAGGGGGTCAAAAATTGGGCACAACACATGTACTAGAAAAGCAGCCCACACTCTATATGTTCTCTTTCATTAAAAACATAAAAATAAAAAATAAAAATCATTTTCATACATTCATAGGCTACATATGTTGCCAGTATTTACAGCCAGGGCCACGCAGAGACTTAACGTTGCACTGTCTGTCAGTCATATAATGTAAGTCGATGGGTATCACGGCTAAAACACAATGAAAAAATACATACACAATCAAAACCAAATTAAACCCTACAGCTTGTGACGATACATTGATGTGTAAAGACACAAAACGATCGGTCTGTGCAAGAAACTATACTATAGTATTTATGTAGGTTTTCTTTTTGTTTTTACCTCTGATTCATGCAGTGTCCGAACTGTTAGAACTCTACTGAGCGCGTTCTCAGCAGCAGGAGCATAAGTCCTTTTCTTTTTCTTTTTGCTTTATGGCGGATCACAAATTTATAAGTGCATTACCGCCACCTATCTCTCAAATGGACCATTGACACTCTATCTACAATCTCAATAAGGAGTCTCAATGGTCCACTTGAGAGATAGGAGGCGGTCGCGTATGCATAGTCATGAGCCGCAGGGTTTAATTGTTTTATTTTATTGTATGTCTCATTCACTTCCATTATAAGAATGAAAGACTGCAATGGTTTGTGTTTAAAAATCTTCATTTGTGTTCTACTTTAGAAACAAAGTCACCTACATCTTGGATGCCCTGGGGGTAAGCAGATAAACATTTTCATTTTTGGGACAACTATCCCTTTAAGAACAATATGTTTGACAAACGCAAATGTGCCCTTCGTAAGTACTCATCTCAATAACAGATATCATGGAAACTGTGATTTAAATAAAACCAGCTTGGATCAGCAGATATTGTGATCAGTGCTGCCGGATGCTTCACTTGCAGACAGAGACTCTGTAAAAACACTCTTCTGTGCTTCTGGATTCAGATCTGCCAGAGGAAACACAACTGGACACCAGGAGGAAAGACCTGCAGTGAAAATGGTGTAACAAATGTGAAGCATTTCAAGAATGTTGAATGTAACATAACTTTATTTTTTTGGGCTAAAATGATACAAATAAAAAAATGCAAGCATCAAACGCATCAAACCACAAGTACTTAATTTACAACCATATGTAAAATCGAACATAACACATTGCGAACTGTTTTTGTAAACAGTCTACAATGAGAATGATAGTTTGCACTATTACAACAGAATTCGCTCAAGAGAATAAGCAGGGAAAGGTGCCAGTGTAGTATGCAGTGATTCGACAGTGTTTTGACAGGTCTCAAATGGCTCACACTAATATTTAGACAATGGAAAGATTGTTAAACAACAAAAAGAAAAGAAAAGAAAAGAAAAGGTGCCTGTGTTTCGGTTGTGAAGTGAACATGACTTGTAGAGAAAAATAAGCTGTACACAAAAAGACAAAATCGGCCTACTTTTTTTTTTTTTTTTAGCTTCTTTGATAGAATTTAAGCATAAAACAACATGAGAAGAATGCATGAGCTGAGCTATAATGAAATATGAATTGTCCAAGTGTGGTTTAGTGTTTTAACAATAGTCCTGGAGTTATTAGGGTCCAGTTTCCTCAAGCGCTGATGTAGATAACATGTGTCACGTCTTTATTGAACAAAAGTAAAAGCCAAAGCCACATTCAAGAACATGAAACAAGAAAACACTGCACATTAGAACAAATCACATTAATCGATAAATGACAGGTCTCATAAACTGTAATGGAACCATAGGTTTTTAGGCTAAAACGTACTGCTTCTCATGGCATTTAGGAAAACAACAAAACTTTCCCTTCACCAGATTCAAAGACATGCATGAAACAAACAAAGACAACACAAAGGTTTCAGTGTAAACTAACACTGATGTGAAAAAAGACACGTTTCCGCAGGCACTGCAGTTGAGGCAGAAACAGAGGGAGCTGCGATGGCCCTCAGCAGTCACCACACAAAGAGCTACAATGTCCTTCCCTACCACTATTTACAAACAGTACATGAGCTCCGCAGTAGTTTGAGTTGGACCGTACACACTATTAAGTGTTAGCTCAGTATCATTGACTGAATTGACTGAATATTTATGCCGTTATCCAGGCTGGATTGGGTTTCTTAATATCGTGAAGGTCTGTGTGTTTATGAAGACTACACATCTGTTATTCTCAATGTCTTTATGGAATGGACAGCCCTTCAAACTGAATTTGCATTTATTATTTGGTCCATTGGGGTTTTCTGGAACATCAGGAGTGACGGAAAAGGACTGAAAATCGCAAATATTTTCTGAACAGAGCTTAGAACGCACATCTGGAACGAATAAGGTCACAAGTAGGATCAATCGCTAAGCATATTTATAATATATACATTTTTGTGGTCTAAAAAAAGGACACCGAGCCTCATTAGTGAAACAAGCAGAATGAAAATCATTTGTAAAAACCAGTTTTATGCAAATGGTCAAGTTCAATCAATGCATTCATTTGTGCTTGAGGTGATGACATATTTTTGTAGGCCAACTCGGAAGTAAGCATCATCCTGTTTTTCTTGAGCAAAACCCAACAGGATTTTTCCATCAACTTTTGGGTTTCTGTATTTTGTGTCAGAATAATCCGTCAAAATATCCTGAGCTTGTATTAACCAGACCCCTTATTTCAGACAATACCAAAAACCATCGACTTCAGAATGATGGAAATTCGTTTCCAGACTTTGGCCTACAAAAAAAATGTCATCCCTGCAGCACTCTATTGGTTTTTGATGCAGCATGGTGCTCACATTAGATGTAGACAGGGTGTAAGAATGTTTTTACTCAGTCATTCATTTTGCTTGTGGTTAATGGATGGAGCTCGTGGTCTTGAAATTGGTCAATGGTTGAAGAAAAACAATGGTGAAGAGTAGAAAACAGAGAACAATCTTCCTTTATCGCTTGCGTCCCATGTATCCAAGCATGGATACTGCTGCTCACACACGAGATACAAAAGTACAGTCCATCTTATCCAGAGGTCCACAAGAGGTCCTCCAGCTCTTAAGACTTGATTTTTGGGTCAGCAGGGAGGTACAGTCGCCATCTTTAGTCGCCCACAAGTCTTCACTTATTTGCTAAGGGTGCGGTTCTTTATTCCAGGAAAAAGCGGCACATAATAAAGTTAAAGAGATGTTCCTTAGGTTTTCTGATCATGGTAACAAGAGTTAAGTACATCTGGTTACCTGGTCATTAGGAGGTTTCTTTTCCCCATTGACGCCCTTCAATAGTACGGACTCCTCCGTCTTCTTTGCCTTCATCTCTACTACGATGTCATCTTTGTTAGTCTTTTCCTTTGTGCTGTAGGCATTAATGCTGTAAAGATTAACACACAGATACACCACACTGCAATATTTGACTGAATAGATGTTTTTCTGTACTTCTGAACTGAAGTATATATGGCATATGCAATTTGCTGTTAGAAAGTTTCATCAAAATGCCTACAAGAAGTGAATCAAAAGTTGTTTCTCATGAAGACCATCTAAATCTAAAGTGAGAACATTTGTTTCTCTAAAGTTTATGCTCAAATGCTTATTTTAGCTGACAAATAAATTGACCCATGTATGAATTTCTATCTATAAACATTAGTAACATAACATGAAATAAACATGAAGCTTTACAGCATTTATTGATCTTGGTTAATGTTCATCTTCATGAACACTATCATTCAAAAGTTTGAGGTCAGTATATATTTTTTTATGTGTTCTTTAATTCAGCAACAATGTATTAAACTGATCAAATGTGACAGGAAAGACATTTCTAATGATACAAAAGACTTCTATTATTTCAATTTGATTTCTTTTTTATTAAAGATTCGCAGAATCTTTGAAAATTTGAATGATTTAAGACAAAATAAGAGAGAACATACGAAATTAATGTTATTTTTATTTAGTAATGTCCTTTTGCAGAAATTATTAAAATAACCCCATTCAAAAGTTTCTTAATAATGGTTCTTAATACTGTGTTCTGTTACCTGATGGTCCTCGACTGTCTTTCTGTTTTGTGATGGTTGTGCATGAGTCCCTTGTTTGTTCTGAACAGTTAAACTGAGCAGCAGTCTTCAGAAAAATCTTTAAGGTCCTGCAGCTTCTTCAGTTTTCCAGCATCTTTGCATATTTGAACCCTTTCCAGCAGTGACTGTATGATTTTGAGATACATCTTTTCAAACTGAGGACATTTGAGGGACTCAAACACAACTATTTAAAAAGGTTCAAGCATTCACTGATGCTCCAGAAGTAAACAAGATGCATTAAGAGCCGAGTGTGAAAACTTTTGAACAGGATGAAGATGTCCAAATTTTGTTGAAATACCTTTTATTTATTCTTATTAATGCCCTTTGGAAGCAACAGAAGATACTTGCATGTTTCCCGCAACACAAATTTAGAACAATTTACCTTGATCTTCAAATTCCAAAAGTTTTCACCCCCGGCTCTTAATGCATCTTGTTTCCTTCTGGAGCAACAGTGAATGAATCATAAAGTCACTGCTGGAAAGGGTTCAAATACACAAAAATGCTGGAAAACCGAAGAATCTGTAGGAGCTGGAGGATTTTTCTGAAGAACAGTGCTCAGTTTAACTGTTCAGAACAAACAAGGGACTCAAGAACGACCGTCACAAACAGAAAGATGTCGTGGTTCATCCAGGTAACCACAGACAGTATTAAGAACCAAGAGTTCCCAAACTTTTCCCAGACCATTTTTTGTCTTGTGGTCTATATGTAAAAATATCTTACTCAGGACAGTACTAAATGAAAAATAAAATTCATTTATGATCTATGATCTCTATTATTTTGTTTAAATAATTCACATTTTCATAAATTCTGCAATTCTCACAAACTTGCATCCCACTGTATATAACATTTAACATTTATAACATTTATGCATTTAGCAGACGCTTTTATCCAAAGCGACTTACAGTGCATTCAGGCTATCAATTTTTACCTATCAATGTGAGTATATACTATATATACTACAATACCATACTGTTAGACATATATATTATTCATTTTAATATATTCTTAGATGTATTTTAATCAAATGATTCTTTTATTTCCTTAATGTAATTTTTGTTGTTTACTTGTTATTAAATATTTATTAATACAGTTTTTCTTGAAACTTTCCCACAGATCCCCTAGCACTTCCTCGCACCCACTTTGAAAACCGCTGTACTAATGTTTACTAAAAATCTGGATAGAAGGGAAAAAGTACTACACACATTTCTTGCTTGCCTGAGCGTCCACAGGGTAACTTGCCCTTTTTATACAGGAAGTAGAAGACACTGCCCAGGACGGCCAGCAACAGGATGCTGACAATAATCACCACAATAATCACTCCACTGTTATCAGCTAGAGAAAAAGAACAACAGATGCCAGCATTAGTATGACTGACTGATATATAGTAACCAATGAACTATTTCCATTTCAACAAGACACTCTTAATTCATGCTGAAATCTAAAAAATGGGCTTTTTAGGCAAAATACAAATGTGAAATACCCTTCTTGATCATGAAAAGGGCTTCTAAAGAACACATAACACTGCAGTTTTTAACAATGGCTGCATCATTTGTATTCAAAACATGTGCCACATGACAAGGACACGTGTACTTTTAAATGACACGAGTTTGGTATGACACATATAATTAGGGTGTTTTAGTAAAGAGTCAAATAAAGCAAATTAAGGAGTGCCATTCCGAGGAAGCGTCATCAAATGCTATAAATAAACAGAGAGAGAAGAAACAATTGTCTGGGAATGAATTTTATGAGTTAAATCTACTCAGTAAAACAGCAGGCCGCCACCACAATCTTCACCATAGTAGTTTAACAGTCTCAGTTGCAGCCCAGCACTTCAAAACATTTGTTAAAATATTCAGATTGAACTAATTATACATTCATCTTGGAAAACATTCAGCACTGGATCTGCCCCTGCAATCTGAAGTAATGTCTGCTTCCATTTTTGCTTGCTTTCTCTCTCTCTCTCTCTCTCTCTCTCTCTCTCTATGACTTCTCTTCACACAGAATTTTAAATATGCCCAGAGGCCGACATGAAGAGCAAGCTAACCGAGTTGCTGTGGAGGCTTTGCCTTATAAAATCTATGAATTATTCAAATACATTAGATGAACTTTCATTGTTTGGTGGGGTTGGATTTTGCAGGGATGAAACGGACTGGGTGTTGATTCAAAGCATACAATCCTTTCTAACAGACATACAGAGTGACAGAAGAGGGGGGAAATAAAAGTTACCCGAGGTTTTTCTAGCCGTTGGAGTCTGGGAGAATGGAACTGGGAGAAAACAACAGACAACATTAACATTTTTAATTGCAAAAAAAATAAATGACAATATTAAATTGCATTAGAAATCTGATAATGAGACATGGTTTTGAGAAGTAAAGAGATTTATAACTTTACAAAAACATGTTAAAATAAGAAACAGCTCAACTGGTTTTAACATTGATAATAATAAGAAATGTTTCTTGAGCAGATTTCAGAATGATTTCTGAAGTACACAGAGGACTGGAGTAATGATGCTGAAAAATTCAGCTTTGCTTCACAGGAATAAATTACATTTGAAAATATATTCACATAGAAAACAGTTATTTTAAAATGTACAATTATTTCACAGTATTACTGCTTTTACTGTATTTTTGATCAACTATATGCAGCCTTGGTGAACAAACGTGATGTAGTGTACTTATACATTTTATAAATTAATAAAAAAAATAATTATATACATAGATAAAATAAGATAAAATATGTATAAAATGTAACAATAACCTAAGTATAGATAGTACATTTATATTAATAGATAATAATAGATATTACAAGAAATATTATGTTCCTAATTCTAATAAATGTGTATAATTAGAATACATTTAGTCTATTATATTCAAGTGTTATATTTAACATGAATAATCAAATATATTATAAAACAAATAATCATCATCATGATTAATAACAGTGATTAATAATTACTAATAATTATTATTATTTAAAGAAAATTATAATCAACTGGATGTGCCTTGATTTTCAGTGTTAGACTCTTACTGCTCTTGATGCTGTACGTCTTGGTCTCTATTCCAAAGTCATTTGTTGAATTGCAGACAGCAATAGTGTGAGTGCTAACTTTAAGAATCACAACGCTGTGGACTTGATCCTCCGTCTCTCTTTTAACCACCTCACGCCAGCTCTGAGACTACAACACACACACATAAACAAGACAAAAGCGTGAGTCCACAGCTCAGTGTAACACGAGCCGAGCGCTGAGAGGAAATCCGTGTTACCTGACTGCCGGTGATGCTCCAGGTGATGGCGGGTCTGGGGTAACCCCTCACCTCACAGCTCAAATTCACCCAAGCCCCGACTTTCTCCGTCAGCTCAATCTCCCTCTCCGCGTCCTTTATCTGAGGGGCGCCTGGAGGAACAGATCCAGTAACTCTTTTAGAAACACTAAAACTAAATATAAAGCTCTTTTGGTGAGGTCAGCACTTGATGGGCTCTTCCTCACCCTGTACGATGATATGGACAGAACCGCTGGTCAGCAGGCCTGGAAGAGACGGTACAGTCACCTCACAGTCGTACTGTCCAGCTGTGTCAAACGTGGCGTCCTGCAGCTGCATTATGTGTCCTCGTCCAACCTCAATCCCATCCTACAAACAAACATGTGCAAACACATGACAAATGGACAGAGTGAAGAGAGGGTCTAAACAGAATGTGGGAGACCGAATGAACGTGTCTAGACTGCTGGAAGATAAGTGAATCACACTGTAGAGTTACCTTAAACCAGACGGTAGACGTCTCTAAAGACGACAGGGCATTGCAGGTGGCTGTCAGACTCTCTCCTTTCAGCATGACCTCGGAGTCTTTGGGCACCACCACAGCTGGGTCCAGATCTAAACACACACACACACACACACACACAAATGGTCAGTAATTCAGAGTAAAAATCTTGTTGTGAGTCTGATCTGAATTATATCAGCTTCATTTGATCAGGGGGAATAAATGATGACTGTTTATTTGAGTTATTTCTTTCATATTGCTCCAGCAAAATATCACTTTTCACTTAAAAATATACTAAAAATTCACTTTTTTTAAATATAATTAAAATAAATCTTTTAATTACAATGATTAATAAATGAATAGAATTAAACCAAATGTATGTATTTAGCAACATAAACAGAAAATGTGAAAGTTTTTTTTTAATTAATAATAATAATAAAGGTTATAACTCATATTGCTGATAATATTTTTGTCATTTGTTTTCAGATTTAAATCCTTTTGAACAAAAGCATTTGTAAAATTAATTAATACAATTTTAGAGTCTGTAAGTTTTTTTTTTTTAAGAAATCTATTATGCTCCCCAAAGCTGCATCTCGAAGTGATACTGTGAAATATTATTACAACTGTTTTATATTTGAATACATTTTAAAATGTAATTTATTCCTCAATTTTCAGCATCATTACTCCAGTCATAAATGTCACATGCTCATTGAAATCATTCTAATATGTTGATTTGCCGGTCAAGAACCATTTCTTGTTATTATCAATAATAAAAGTTGTGCTGCCCATTATTTTAGTAGAATCCGTAATACATTTTTTGGTTTCAATATTTTTATGGATAAATAGAAAGTTCAAAAGATAAATCTTTTGTAACATTCTAAATGTGTCATTACACATACAACTAGTGTCTTTTTTCTTTTGAATGGTTGAGAAAATGTTAAGTGTCTACAAACTTGGCACCAGTACTGACAGATGATTCGATTACAGTGGTGTTACTGTGTGTGAGAACATGAGAAGCTGAAGGTTGGACTCACAGTGTACAGTGACCTGTAGGGTGTCCACCACCTCATCACGGTCCAGAGAGTGACATTCATACGCACCGCTATCTGCACGAGACACTTCCTTCAGAACCAGCAGCCCCTGAGAGGAATCCAGCTCCACATCTGACTGTCATGAGCAGGACACACAGAAGACTGTGAATGTTTATCATACTGTAATTAAGATTTCCTTACGACTCATTCAATGATATTTAGTGTGTTTGTAGAATTTAGAAGTGAAATTAAAAGTGGTCTGCCATCTGCATCATTTGAGAACCACTGTTGAAAAATCATCTTGTCATTATGTCATTAAAACAAATGCATATTAAACGTACTTAGAGCTGCTTAAAGTCAGTAATGGTACTGTTCCCTCTGTGCATATGAAGCACATTGCCCGGCCCAGACGTCCTTCTTCTGAATGCTTTACAGCCACCCATTCAGAAACAAACGAGTCCAAATAAAAGAGAAAAAAAGAGACTATTCTCACTTGTTCTCGGTTGAAAATGATGGGTGCTGGGGGGTTCCCATCGCCTTGACAGTGGATCTTCACTTTGTCCCCCTCTTTGACCAAGCCCTCAGGCCATTCTTTCCATATCTTCACGCTGGTCGTGGGGTCTATGTGACATACGCACATACACAAAGAGCAACAGGCCATGAATTTTATTTCATTCAAATGTATCTGGCCAAGGCAACATAATTCTCATACTCAGTTATTACTGTAAGTCAGTGCTGGCAAAGCAAAGACCTTTGTAGCTGTATCACAATAAACACAACTCAAAACAGAGTTTACCATTAGCAGTGACCAGTGCTGGGTACTAACTCATTACATGTAATCTGGATTATGTAATATGTTAAACAAGTAATTTGTATCGTTCACATATTAAATTAGTAACTTGCGAAACCCCTGAAGTTCTTAGAAGTGATATCTAATGCACTTCTAGTTGTTGATAGCAAACAATGGATCATATTTCCTTTCTCTTTCTTTTTTTACATCAGTGTGGTATAAATTATTCCTCTTTAAATCAATGTGACTTGAGTCAAAAGTAATCTAAAAATAGTCAACAGAAGTAGTCTTATTAGATTACCTAAAATGTGTAATGTGTTACGTTACTAACTACAATTTGTCTCATATGATGTTTAATCAGTAAGGGGCTATGTTTGTAAGTAATGTACCCAGCACTGCCTGTGACACACGAAAGCTATCTGAAATATAAAAAACATGAAACAGTCAAAAACACGTCATTTTCTACAAAGACATGTTAGATCTGTTAGATCTAATGCCATCGTTTAACCTTAGAGGGATTTCGGACCAATGAGATCTCTTAGTGGGCGGAGCTATTCAGCAGAATGCAGGAGATACAAAAGCCCAAGCATCCAAATGTTATTTAGCTTGTCCCAGCTGCAAAAATATACCACATTCCACTTCATCAAAAACTCATAAATGAACTTACAATGAACTGTAATATTGATGCCTTTGGACTCGGATGTCCTGACAGCTCCTGGGACAAAATAGCTGACTTCACAGGAAAAGTGGGCGTCTTTGTCTTCCTTGGTCACCTTGTAATGCAATTCACTCTGCACTGTATATAGACCACTGAATTCCTTCGTCACTAGTGTTACCACGTTCGCCACTGACATGAAACACGCACACAACCAGACATACATTCACATTAGTGGCAATATTTAAGAGGAAACATTTCCTAATTCTTCATATAGACTCTGCTGGAAAAACCAGGTCATACAATCTTTAGGAGTCTAGCAGGTTTTTTAACAGTGTTGCTTGTCCAGTGTGGTCTACCGGCTCAAAAGAGCTTGACCAAGATGGACTACCAGGCCAGTAAAGGTTCCTCCAGTCCAGCTGACCAAACAATGAACACAGCCCGGACCAGCTAATGACCTAATAACCAGCTACAACTCTGTCCACAACTCAGGACAGAATTTTCTTCATTGGGGATTAAACGGATTGTGAATAATAGATTTTTTAATCAATATAAGCTGATATTAGACAATGAATTGTGTATGCTCATTCACCCTATTTCTGCATGCAGATTTCCTTAATTGTCATCTAACACTCACTTAAAATTATACAGCTCATTGTTATCTTTAGCTAATCTCAAATTGAATATATATATATATATATATATATATATATATATATATATATATATATATTTCAGACTGTACATTATAATACTGTGATGCCTTAAATTCTTTTGTGGTATTTAAAATAACTTATTTTAGCTTTTTAGTTTTTTATTTTATTTTTATTATTATTATTTGGACAAGAATTTAAAACCAAAATTTGCACCCAATTTGCTATTTATTTATCTGCCATTTGTTGGTTAATGGCCACCACATATAAAAATAATTTTCAGATTAAATGTATTCAGCTTATTAGAATTTTAATATATCTACATCATAAGTCTCAGAGGTGAAAGAAGTTGTCGCATTTTGAAGTAAAATAACACATATAAATCCTTTTTTATAAATATATTGTACACTCATGATCCTTGCACAATAAGAAAAGAAAGGTTCGTTTTGATTTCATGTTTACTCTAGGCTAGATTTTTCATAATATTTAATAATAAAAAAACAAACATTAGGACGCTTGTCTAGAAATTTATTCATATAAATTAATATTATTATTATTGCTCGAAATTATATTAGAGCTGAATTATAAAGCAAAATGAATGATGATAATATTACAGATAAAAATATATAGATAATAAATGTGTCAGTGATGGGGTCTGTATCATTTCACTCACAGCCAGTGGTGGGGTGGATGGGGATGTGATCCCGGTACCATGTGATGTTTGGCTTGGGAAAGCCTTCTCTGGTCTCACAAGATGCAATCTAACCAAATAAAAGACGTGTAAGCTTAAACCCACCATACAGTATATGACTCACACAAACATAACAAATATCCATCTGTGATGTACCTTCAGTGGGGAGTCACCGGACACAGAAACTCCAGAGAGGACACCTTCAATCACAGGAGCCTCTGGGGGGTCTGAAAACAGACAGTTTTAGTATTTATACTTAGAAACTGAGGAAAAGAAGCAACGATATTAGGGCATGTAGTGAGAATGTTCAACTGACTGGAGTGGAGACTTACCAAAAACCTTCAAGAGAGTCCTGCCCTCTCCATTGCCTGCTGCCAAACCACTGACCTGACAGAAAAACTCTCTTTCATCAGACAGCTTAACGTCCTGAATGGTCAGAGTTTCTCCATCACTGTTTGATAGCACACTGATACGATTGCTGTAGCTCGTGTCCTCGTCCACCTTCTGCATGGTCAGGTCGCTGTAGGAGATCCTCACCCGGTGACCTTCACGCTCCCGCTGAGGATGATGGGAAGTTAAACTTTGACTTTTGAATAATTTTAATGTCAGCCAGGCAAAATGTAAAAATATCAGCAATTAAACTGCAGATATCCAGAAATATTAAAGTGTTAGCTGACGCAAAAATGTAAGATCTGTCATAATACTGTATATTCATCCTCATATCATTCCAAACCCATAAGACTTCCATTTATCTTGAACTGTTTCCATTCATATAATTCTAATATTCTTTCATCATTTGGTCCATCTATTGAAAGTCCATGCAACCAAAAAATTCACACACAAAAAAAACAAAGTACACGCAGTAAAAGACATTGTAAAAGTGGTTTAATCCAAGCCTTCTGACTTTATTGCAATATAAACATTGATTAACATACATAGAGCTCATCAAATATAGTAAACCAAAGCTCTAACATACTTGCTTGTTGTCACACAAACATGTTTGAGTTTCTGCAAGAAACAATGAAGTTTATTCTCAAACACCAAACAAGTCTAGTTGAGCTTCGGTTTATCATATTAAATATTGTCTACGCGTGCTGATCAATGTTTCTATGTGAATAAAAGCCTAAATTTAATCTGTTCTCCACATAAAGCGATTGCATCACTATAGGAGACTTGAATTAAACTGGATTACGTTTACAAATCTTTCAGGTTTCTTTAGAATATCTTAATCTGTGGTTGAAGATGAACACAAGTCCCTTTAAATCAAATTAGTGAAAGAATCTTAGAGCTTATAGGACTCACCACAAACCACTGGACCATGACCATCGTGGGCTTCTCAGTGAAGGTGTACAGGCAAGGGATCTCTGCAGATTCATCCATGTAAACCTCTACAGTGTCCTCCATCCTCAGATCCACTAGCGCCCAAGCTGCCAAAGTAAACACATCGAGATTGTGTGCTTGATGTCCAATGAGAACAACATTAACAAGCTTTTAATGCATTTTAGATTGCACACTAATGTTTAAGCCACAGCCTAAGAGAAAACTCAATTACAATCCTATTAATGTACAATGCACAGATCTATTTATAGCAAAATGCATATTCAAATTAGCCAATATATTTAGTAAACAAATACACAAGGGACATAAGAGGTCCAGAACTTGACTGAGGAATGTTTAAGTTCTGCAGAAGTTTTTGTAATTCTGCAGGCAGATTCTCTGCAGCATTGCTGATGACCCAGATTTGTAGATGCATTGATCTTGCAGAAGCTGAAGCCTAAATCGCCCTGGCTCAGCTTCACATGGCTGGCAATATTACTTTGAAGAATGCTCTAGGCCAGCATACCACATCAGCACTGACTGAATCACGGGAAAATAGGAAAAATCATTAACTCCATACAAGTCATTTTCCATATGAGCTATAACATGTTATGGCTCTTGAATGCATTTTCATAGAAAGCAGGAGATAAAACATGGCCCATTAGCTTAGTTCATAATGCATAAAGTGTATTATCTTTGCAGGAATATGAAAAACTATGAATGTACATTTTAGATGTTAAGCTGAATCTTACAAAAATATGTCCAGGTCCATTTTAGGAACAATACGACTGTTTGCATACAGAAATGTTTTGTGTTTAAAGTTTCATTTAAATGTTTGCCGTTTCCGTCTCCTTCCCGTGACTATGAAGGTTTTTATATATTGCTACAAAGACATTGTAAAGACATTTAACAAAAAAAAATTTTGTCATCAAAGAAATAAATGGCATTTTAATATATACGAAAATAGAAAGTAATTATTTTATATTTTAATAATAATATTCCACAATATTTATTGTATTTTAAATCAAATGAATAGAGCATTGGTGAGAAAACCTATTTTAAAAATCAATAATACATTTTACTAACCCCAAATGTTTGAATAGTATTCATTCATTCATTAAATTTCAATGTGACACAAAATAAGATGTTTAGCCAAATGTACCGAGCTGCTCTTTTCCATACAACAGAAGTAAACAGGGACTGGGTTGGTCCAATGTTTAATAGTACCAAAATATATGGCTCAAGTACTACATCTCAAGTCTTCTGAACCCAGACAATAGCCTTGTGTGTGAAAAAGACCAAAATATGAGTAAATGAAGACGTGGGTGAACTATTCATCTGGAATCCTCCCAGTCTTTACTTCCTGGCAGCCTCTTTTGTGGCAGCATTGAGGTTTTGAGGGTCAAACACAGACCTGCCAGCAGCTGCCACCACACCAACTGAAAAAATACAGACTAAGTGTCTTTGTTTGTGATGATTATATTTGGCAGCACACCTTCAATGAAGCACGGGGAAAGAACAGCATTTTTAAAAACAAGAACCAGATTTTGTAACCACAAGAATGATTTCAATCTGAAAATCTTTGTCTGACTCAGACATGAGCGATACCATTCATCTTCACATCTTCCATTCCTCAGATATCTGCGATCAAAACAACCGTCCAGCCACTGTGACTTTTCAAATGTCACTCTCTGCCCTCAACGCCCTTTTAATATCAAAAGAAAGTCATTTGTTCCTCCCTTCAGCCCTTCCGTCTCTCTGCAACCTGCTCTCTGTCTCTCTCTCGCTCTTTCTCTCAGCATGCAGTAAATAGGCTCGGACTGAAAGGCCTCCTTTTTAATTGGAAACATCTGGGAAGCAGGGAGCTGGACTTGTGGGGTGCCGTGGAGACGGGTTATTATGGGATTTCCACGTCCTTGGCGAGTGACTGGTGGAGGAGAGAGACGTTGGCAAGGGTTCAGGGGTGAAGCGGCTTCACAACAACCTCATCGCTCATCTCCCTCCCCTCAGCGGTATGAGGTCAGTGGCACAGCGACTGCTGGGAAGGAGGCGATCTGGCTGTCAACAACACCCGAGATGGGTTGCCCTCAGAGCTCACGGTGTGTTTGTGATTGAATGATCAACGAGACATTTGTTTTGTACAATTTCAGCTCAACACTGCTAAAAATCATACCCTTAATCAACATCTTTGTTCAAAAATCAATCACTTGTTCAGGGGTGAGTTTCCCAAAAGCACCATTAGCAAACAACAGTTCAGTTGACACCAATATAGTTCAACAATTATACAGTGTTTAGAAGTGTCTTGTTATCTGACACAGATTATGCTCTTGAGCACAGTAAACAAGCTAACATGCAGTACAGTCCATATCTTTTATTCAATTCTATGCATCCCAATGATACATTTTTGGAATTTGTATGTGCACGATTGTGCAAGGGAACCCTGGTGCATTATGTGGGACCAATGAATCAAACCATTAAATGGTTAGTTCCCCCAAAAAATGTTTCTTAAAAAATAAATAAAAGTATTGACCATAATGAAATATTAATGAATTAGGAAAATATTACCATAACATTTTAGTGGCTACATTTTTATTAAAACATTCACTTTATTCAATTTAATCATGGCCATGTTTTATGAATTCGTTCTGTCTATATATATATTTTTTATTTCATCCTTGCATGTTGTGTGTGAGGCTCCTAAGATATAACAATGGGTAAAGATGCTTTTTGGACCCAGATGTTGCAGCTAACAGCAGGGGCTAACAGCCATGCTAACCAACAAACCTCTGAACCCATGAATTTATCAAAAAGAGAAAACTGACCATGGAGGAAGACAGTTTGCGCTAACGCCTGCTATACTTCTCCTTGTGGCAATTCTGAGAATGCAACACAACACAACCTTCAGATTGCGTCATGAAGTCAAGCTTACATTTGAAAATAAAAATAATAATATCTGCCAATAAACCCAAATAAAAATACAATTATCATACTTTATTATATTACACCATTTCAAAACAAATAATTTAAAAAAATATTCAATTTGCTTATTGAGTAAATTAATTTAGCTTTAAATGTTTATTTAATTAATTTTTATTATTATTCAAATTTTTAATATTTAGTTTTTTAATTATGAACAAGCTATGGACTATAAACACATAATTTCACAGATACCTCAGTTCATATGTGGATGTTGCGATATTTTTAGTAAAAATCTGAAGACATACACGTTTACAACACATCTAATACCATAACCATAGTTTTTCGCCTATATATAGCTGATCGTAATTACTTCAGACTAACCCCAACCAACATTATGCCTCTAAAAATGAATTATTACATATTCAGAATTTTAAAAAACTTACTTTATATATAGATAATTTTAACATTTTTGCCCGATTTTGCAGCATTTTTGGACAATTTGGTTCCTAAAGTGCAGCTAAGTGAACCCCCCGACACACAAAGCCTTATTAAACTCAGTCACATCCCGTTGGTCCCATTCTGCATTCACAGCCCATTTTCAGGGCTGCTGCCTTCCTCCCTCACCCCCTCCCTGTAGAACCCCACCCCTGCCGAGAGCTGCTGCCTCACTCATTGTGACTAAGACGCTGGCCCTATTTGCTCAGACCTCTCTGTCCTTTAACACAGCTTCACTGAAGCCCCCCAACTGCGTCCATCCACCCATGGCCTTTCAATTACATGCCATTGTTCCCACACCTGGGGAACAAATCTCCTTCTCCCTGTCTGTCTCCATCCCTTATCTAAGATTAAAGCATCCTGAAGTATCTCACATTCATCCCTGTTTAAGTAGTCAGGTAAACAGAAAGGTGAAAAGAAGTTCATTGTGTGCCCCAAGTGGGGTTTTTCTTATCATTTCCAACAAACATTTTTGAAATAGCCTGGAACAAACAAGTTAACAATGATTTTTCCTTAAACATGGCTGGCTAATCGGATTAGCAAATGTGCAGAATATCTTGTCAGAGGAGATCTGAAGCAAAGACCTACATGATGTTTTCTTATCTGAGATAGAGAAAGAGGGGTCAGTGAGAGTGTCTTAAATAACGAGCTTTTAAAAATCTAGTTTAAAAAACATCTGCCAAGTCCTTAGGAATGTACGCATTGTATTTAAGTTGGTTTCATGTATGTGTGTTTTTTTTAAAAGAGGTCATATAACGTTGCTAAAAAGAACATTATTTTGTGTATTAGGTGTGATGCAATCTGTTTATGTGGTTTAAGGTTTAAAAAACACATTATTTTCCATATAATGTATATTATTGTTTGGCCTCTATGCCTCACTTTCAGAAACACAAACATTTTTACAAAGCTCATCATTCTGAAAAAGCGAGGTGTGCTCTGATTGCCCAGCAATCCTGTGCATTGTGATTGGCCGAATGCCTCAAGCGTGTGATGGAAATATTACACACATTTGAATATTTGGGTTGAACTGTTCTGGAAGAGTGTTGTAAATACAACTTAACCACTGGTTTCTACTTGTGTCCTCTTTAGGAAGGCAAAACAAAGTAGTTTCACAAAACACACGAAACACACAGCGACTCCAAAACATAGCGGCGGCAGCAACAGAGAGAATAAAATTTACGCCTTCTTTCTTTGCGTGAACATTTGGGCGGCATTATGCAAATCTTCCCACATTATGACGTGGACATGTGGGGGGGGGGGGGGGGGGGGGTGTTAGAACGAGCTGTTTTAGGGGGGGGAGTATCTGATATAATTTCCTCTTGTACTTTGCATGGTTGCACTTGTTACTTGCAACATATGACTCTGATTTGTCAAACAAAGGTTTTTCAAATATTAATAAGCAGTTTTGTTACAAGTAAATTCTAAGAGATAATAATAATAAAAATATTATGCTGTTCTACTTTTTGAGGCTACTTTTATAATATGCTAAGAATGTCATAAGTAAAAAAAAAAGTTTGGTAACACTTAAGATTAGTGAATTAGTGAACACTATTCACTATTAACTAGCTGCTTCGCATTTATATTACCAGCATATTGGCTGTTTGCTAATACTTATAAAGCAGATATTAATGCCTTATTATCCCTTACTTCTACCCAATACTTCGACATAACAACAGCAACTACTTGATATCAATAAGCAGTAAATAAGAATTTATTGAGGGAAAATTCTTATATAGTGAATATGTGTACCCTAAAGTGTTTTTTTTATATTTATGTCCTCTCAAAGTTTTTTTTTTATTTATAAGTTTTTTTAAATACATTTATAGAAAAGTGTTTTCAAGATAATGTATGTACAAAGTTAATGTATTGACCAATCCAGACCAAACAATGTGTCATGTCACTGACCCAAAGTAACACTTAGACAGAGAAGAGACAGATACCTAAAGCCCATGTACGACAAACCACTGCTCTGTATTATTAACATACGGGACAGTTGGTCTGCGTACCCTGCAAACCCACGTCTGGAAACCACTAGTGAATATTTGGACGTGCTGACAGAGTTTCAAATAACACGAGTAAGGATGCCTGAAACCACATTGTTTGCACAGGATGATGACTAGCTAGTGTGTGTCTGTGCGTGTATAAGAACGCAGGGGTGGAGAAATTGTGGGCCACAAGCTGAAAGCGAGTTCCACTAAAAACCAAGATATCCTAACAATGGGATACGCTTCCACAATAATACTGCCACATATACATTGTGTCCCTGTTTCCCAAACAAAAGTGGACAGTAGTCACAACATCAGTCTGTCTTCTCATCAAAAAAGAAGACCAGCTTCTGTTTCAGCCCCAGCTGAGCTGAAATACATCTCCAGCTGATCTTTATTAGCAGTGTGACTCTGCAAGCAAACACAAACTCCCTCCCTCTCACTGAGCTCCGAGGAGACTCGAGTTTCCAGACAGTCAGTCTTCAATGATCTGTGATAAGTAAATGAGGCTCATCTATCTTTTTGAATAGAAAGGGCTTTGTGTTGCCAATATGAGAAACATTTAAAAACAAAGTTAAAGCTAAAGTAGTATTTGACCACAAAACAAAAGTTCTCTCATAAGTAACCTAACTTTACAAAGAGGGCTGCATTACTTTAGGGGAAAAATGTGTGATTAAATATATATATATATATATTTAAAATGTAATAAATAATAAATAATTTACAGTACCACTGTAAAATTTCAATTATTTATTTTCTCATTATTTACATTGTTTAATTTAATTGTGCAGCCCTACTTACACACCAGATTCATTTTCTGTTTTCACAACACAAAAGGAATTATTTTAAGCATATTTTAATTAGAACACACATCAAATGTAAGTCTACATTTCAAAGTAATATATTTTTTTGAATGCAAGAAATTGAAATCCATTTTGGTGTTAATTTGAATTTGGTGTCAATTGGTGTATTTTGTAATAATTAATAAATTAATAGACATTAAATATTGATTTGAGTGGGAATTATTTTATTGCTTACTTTTATAATATACTAAGATTGTCCACTCAGAATCTAGTAAGCAGAGCACTGCTAGAAACACTGTGTATATTCTGAACTATTTAAAAAATACCAAAACTTATTTTAAAAAGACATCGGTGAAAAAGATATGATGCATCCAGACATTTTATGCCAGGTTTGACTACTTGTGACCTTCATGTGATGTTTAAAATGAACCCAATCAAGAGCTGTGGCATATGGCTTTAGAAGACTTGGACTTTAGCACACAGGTCATATGGAGCCTTTTTATGGTGCTTTTTTAGGGCAAGAGTGTGAACCACCATCCATTTTCATTGTACATAAAAGAGCAAGTGAACTCTTGTGTTGCACAGAAAAAAATAATATTAATCATACAGGTATGGAATGACTCATTTTTGGGTTCATTTAAAAAAATTTTTGGCTAAACTACCCCTTTAAAAACATCTCTGTGCTGTGTTCTGTTAGCTTTATGCTGTGAACAGGCTGGTTTTCAACATGGTGCCCACCCTCCCCCTCTGGCACTATTGTGTCACAACAGACCTCCTATATAGATCGCATTAGTATGACTGAGCACCAAATGAACCTCTATGTTAGATCTGTTGAGTGGACTGTTTTCTCAAAGATAGCCTGCCCACTGAAGGACTCACTAATCTTGAGTCTCAGTGTCAATTGCTGCCGTTTGATCTAGAAATCCAAGTAAAGTTTGCTAATCTATAGCTTCAGGCCTTCTAAATCAAGGCTCTTTCACCTGTGTCTTTAAAGTGTGTTGAGTTGGGAATCCGTAAGCCTTGTGAGAGAAAGGTGAAGAGTATTGGAGAAAGGCAAGCGTGACCTACTCTGGGACAGAGAAGGAATCACCAGTCACAGCCAACACGCACCTGGGATCAAAGAGGTCACACACACACACACACACACACTTACTGCCTCACTGCCCACCTCCTAAATGACTTAACAGGGGAAAGGTGTCCAATTTTATTTATTTTCTGCATTTGATGAACTGGTGTAATATGAATTCAATCCAGTCATACTACATCCAGAATGCTGGTATTCTTATGTGACCTACAATGTTAGTGTTGTCATTTACAAATAAACAACTCCTTTCTTGTGGATAGTTCACTCAAAAATGAACCCTTATGACTTTATTTTCTGGAACACAAAATTGTGTTAATGTTATAGTTAGTTAAAGTTAATGGGGTCCAATCTTCATTTGCTTTCCATTGACACAAGTCATAAAGGTTTGAAACAACATATGGGTAAATAAATTATGACAAAGAATTCAGTTTCAAAGTTAGAAATTAATTATTCTATAATTAAAAATTTAAGTAATTATTTAAAAAAAGACTGTTGAGTGTAATCTTCATCAAACAATAAACATACTATTTTAATAGTGTTTATTATAATTTTGTGATGCCTAAATTTACTTGCAAAATGATTGGTTTTATGTTTTTAGTGCTGTATTATTAATTTATTAAGAGAAAATAGCGGAACTTTGATATTAGGCATTTATCTGTTTTTGGTCATAACAGGAAAATAGCAGTATCTGTCAGAATTTTTATATATGTTCATCCTTACTTGAATGTTTATTTCTCAGTAGAATTACAATCATTTTTTTTTTTAAATCAATACAAGTTGACTTTTCAAAAATGATTTACTGTAAAGTATCCAAAAACAAGTATGCAGCAGATTGTGGGATATCATAGGCAGCAAAGGTTACAAAAATCAACCTGTATGTGTATCTTATGCTAATACACAAATAGTCAAACTAACATCAGTTAGATCTAAGAAACTTCCCACAATGCTAAGTATGCACAAACATGCATGCACAGATGCACACATTATCTGTGTGGCCTCCAAATCTGGTCTAAATAAAAAATCAAAGATCTGAAATGTGCACAGTTACTCAAAGCCTTTTAAAACTTTGTTTTGTTGTTGTTGTTGTTTTTTGGTCACCACTGACATCCACTGTATGAAAAAAATCAACATTTCTCGAAAAATAGCTAGTACTCCAAATGTTCACAGAATTTTTGGGTGAACTATCTCTTTAATAATAAAAAGTTCTATGCAACATTTACAGTATTTCTGCTAGCAACAGGGCATTATCAGGGTTGTCTCATTATCATTTATTTCAAACTCCTGTGATAACAAGCCAGACTTAATGCATCGTTAATTTGCTGTTTTTCATGACAAATTTAGCAAAATATTGTTGAGACTGCTGTTTCTAAAAGATCGAAATTACTCCCTCCGGAGCATCACGCCTCCTCGTGAATATTTCAGCATATGTATGCAAGCTAAGCACCCTTCAAGAGTAATATTAATGTTTTATTTACAGACAACATACTGTAGATATGCTACTGAATCTGAATTCTCTTCACTGAGTATCCAGTGAGATATAGTAGATTTATGGCGATCTACATTCAGTGAAAATCTTGCATTCAAGACAAAATGATTAAGCTGCAAATGTTTAGTGCACAATAAAATCAAGTTTAAATGGTGTTTGAATGCTTTGTGTTTTGCAGTGATCTCTACATACTATTATTCAGTACAATGTCAGCACACTGGGATGATGCTCTGGGCCTTTATACAGTAGGCTGATCCAGCTGAACACCACATCTGATCCCAAGAGGCCAATCAAAACCTGATTAACATTACAAAGGAGGCCAATCAGGAATATCCCCCCAGGCTCATTAAATAATAACTGCTCTATTACAAGCCCCTGATGAGGGTGAAACTATTTGCCCAATGGGGCAGAACCACAAGTGAGAATTCCATGATAAAATTCCTTTCCACCTTTTTATCCCATGACATGAGTATGAGCAAATTAGACTCAAAATTTCTTCTTCTTTCAAAAGCAACATGATGTAAAACTACATTTTTATATTTTCTGAAAGAAACATGAATGATTCTTAACGACACAATACTTGGCCACAATTCTATGGTGCTGACAGAAAATGTAACATATTTGTACAGCCATTAAATATCGTCTTTACATTGACTTAACATTGAAATTATTCGCGCTAGAGGCTCTTTTCTTGTTTGGTGTGAATGCAGCATAAGAGGTCGCTTTCGACGTCACTGGGTCTTATAGGCGCGTAAAATTGCTGGTATTTTCTGTCTAGCTTTCGCAACGCATACTGTACTTTCGGAAATCTTTATTTTCTTTTTTTGCTTGTTTGTGAGTTTTGTTACATCTATATTTTTAATTGTTTAATTATTTTAAAATTGATAGTGTGCATATTTGGTTAAAATTGATTCCCTATTTTCATTTTCGAAACTTTTTTTGGTTGGTCTGATCGATTGTGCAATCGATTTTCGAACTAAAAGTGACAGCTCTAGTTCCTGGTTCCTGCGGTGGAAACACACAGAGTACCAGGCCAAAGTCCCTAGCTCCTGGGTAAAGTTCCTGCGGTGGAAACAGGGTATTAGTTCAGGGATATGTACAGCCATTACAATAAAATGAAATAATATATTAATTTGCCTTTTTTATTTAAATTTTAACATATAAAAATTAAATTCAGACCAAAGATTACCTGTTAGATTTAACCAAAACGAATAATATTTTATGTTTAACCACCAAAGAGACATCAGAGCCAGCGGCACATATCAGAAGGTCTAGCTGAGGTGAAGCTGCTTTCAGCGTATCCATGAGGACTGAGCTCCCGCTGATCACATGCAGCTCACATCTCTGAACTCAGCGAAACACAGTTTTAAATAGGCGCTGTCTTTATAAATAAACCACAGATTTGAGTTTTAAACAACTACATTCTCGCCTGAAATACTTTTTAAATTAATTTACAGGACACAATAACAGTACTATTTTGAAAATGACGGAATAAATGGTGGTTGAAATCACAATGCTGCGTGAACTCAACCAATCAGGATGTTTACCACCCAAGTCCCGACCCCAAAAGTTCCGGAACTTTGAAAAAGTACCACCTCGCCAGCAAGGACTTTATATTAATAGGTTCATTTTTAATGAAGAATTTAAAAATGTAATCACAGCTGACCATTTGAATATAATACCATAAAATGTTAAAAGATTGAACAAAAACTGGAGAAAAAAAACCTTCTTGTGCATTTCATATTTTATACCTTCATATCTGTTAAGACACTCAGAAAACAAACGTGGCATTTCAGAGGAAAGTGAAGGTTTTTTTCATGTTATCTTCTCTTAAAAATCACACCATGGAGTATAAGCTTTGCTGACATTAAACAGAGAAGGTCAGGTAAAACGAGACTTAAGACAAAACCTATATCAGCCGCTCCGGCTCTCTGTTATTACAGCCCTATAAATAGCGGCCCTGTATCACAACAGATCTCATGATGAGCAGAACTTTAAACAAAAGGGTCTCTTGTCTGGAAGAGAGTGCTTAAAAGAGTGATGGACTGGCAAGAAGGGATTGAGGAAGAGGGTGTGAGGAACCATCCGCTGGCAGAGACGTTAGATTTTAAGAAAAAAAAAAATCAATGCTTCTGCTCTACTGTATATTTAATTACAACCCTAGTGCGACTTTCATGGGTTGCTGCTTTCATGTGGAATAGCATTATGAAGTTGAAAGTGACCGAAAGATAAAAAAGTGGAATTGGGGACCAACTAAGGTGCTTGAACACCATAGCACAGTCAATCATAAGGCCATATATTTCGCTCGAGGTATCAAGACGATCAGCATGTGCATAACCCCCAATCCTCCTCTATATTCTGACAAATCTTAACAAGCCCACAACAAAGCCAGATCCGTATTCCATCATGCCTTTCATCACACCCATCAGAGAGCTCCGGTCGGGGTGGGGGTTTAAGTGTACCACATACTGTACCGCAGCGAGCGAGCTTTGTGCCGGGCTATTGCCACCCCCTGCAGAGACAGTCGGATGCCCTCAAAGAGAATTACAGAGTGATCACAGGTTCACGCCATCTCTAATGAGCTCAGGGCTGCCTGCTCTACAGTCCTGCAAGACCCTCTCAGTCAGTCTCCTTCAGTGTTTGAGACTCCAGGCTATCATTCCACACTGTGAAAAACAATCTGTGAAATTTACAGTAAAAAACTGCAGCTGTGGCTGCCAGAACTTTACTGTACAGTAGTAATAATTGATATTTTACAGATTCAATTGAAATTCCCAGTAAAATGTCTGAAATTGTCTAAAAAAAAAAATTGACTGAAAAATATGAATATATAAATTGACTAAAAACTGTTTTTATATTTATAATATACTGACAACTACATTAAATGGGAAGTTCAACCAAAACTTAGAAATGACTGCTAATTTACTTGGTCACATTTTATTTCTGAAGAATGATAAAAAGATTTTTAGTTGAAACTATAATCCTTGGTGATTAATAAAATGCAAATCAACAGATAACATCATTTTGAGAGCCAAAAAAGCATATCAGGCAACATAAGATGTATTCCCTTGGCCCCTGATGATAGATTGAGGTCTTAAGAAGCGAAATGATGTGACTGTGCAAGAAAATGAACATTGTTTACAACAACATTCTTTTCTACAAATTGGTTCTTTCAGACAATCTTTTTCACTGTTCTACTGAAGAAAAAAGTCACCTACAGTAAATCTTGGATGGCCTGAGGGCAAGTAAATTAAGAGCAAATGTTCATTTTGGATGAACTATCGATTTAAAATACAATTTGTGAAGAGAAAGACATGAGGAATGAAAGTTCTTCATAAGCAGCTTCTCCACAAGTTTGGGTAAACGCTAATATTCTGTATAGAAGGTCCACAATGTCATGGCAATGCACATAATTACCATAAATAAAGCAATTTTAACTTTAGATTCTTTTTCACTTCCAGAAACTGTACATTTAATGGTATTTTACTGTAAAAAAAATTACTGTGTAGAGTAAGGGAATGTGTTAACCAATTAACAGGTTTTTACCGTAGGCTTTTTACAGTTTTTTACAGTTAAAAGTACAATCATTTGTTTTCTGGTGTATTTGATATTAATAGGTCTGAGCTGGCTTATACAGTCCATGAGAACAATTGCAAGAATGCCTTCAGCAGCGTCAGTGGTTTGTATTCCTGATGGACTGTTATTATAACTCGTACTTAGGGATTGTTCAAAACCCCCAAACCGCAAGTATTCAGCTTTATAGCATAAAACTTATTGTGAAATATCTGTGCTGTGCAGGAGTGCAGGAACCATCTTTAAAGTGGGAAACACCCCGTAAATATAAACAATATTATTTAAGTGATGTCAAATTAAACACTAGCCAATCAACCAACCAGTTGAGAAAGGCCTTATTAATGACTATATAATGTATAATTTCTAGGGATTCATAATATTCAATTATTTTCATGTTATGCAATACCCTGTTTTGCACAGGCAAACACCAATCACAGTGTCTTTAGAAATTTAAATATCTATTTCTGTCAAATGAATTGGTTAAAGCTGGCTTGAAAAAGAAAGATATGTAAAAATCTTTCTTTTTTCTAGGACTGGACCATTACTCAAAATAAAAACGTAATTGGATTTGGCTTACTGTGATTATCAAATTATTTTAAGCCCTACATATAATCAACATATTTTTGCCTAAAAACTTTTTTCTTCTTAATTATTATTAGAAAATATATCAGAAAAAAATGCACTTAGATGGTTACTGGTTCGTGCTATTTTCAACTGCAAGTTCAGACAAATTTGCTGCTTCTGGGAAGCGGCAGAATCTGGAGTAATTGTGATTAAGGTAATCACTGAGGGTTCAATGCAGCTGTCACATCCATACAAAACAAACCAGTTGAAACAGGAAACATCATCAGACGTTCCTAGCTCTGTTCTCAGTGCCCTGCAGGTTAGTCTGGGACTAACAGAGATTTCAGGGTGATCTCAATATATTAACTTGGTGCCCCAAGGTGAGAGCAACAAGATAAATGATTGTTTTTTGTCTTAATGCTGCTCTTCCCCGAGCTAAGTTCATTTCATTAAACACCCACACTGTGAACTCTCGTCCCCTCCAGCTCAGAGCACAACAGACTTCAACAACAGGCTGATAAAACAAGAGCAGAGCCCCATCTGTACTCATACTGCTTCTCATTACAACACAGACTTACACAGAAACCTCATATCTATTCTTGCCATTCTGTTACGACATTATCAAAACAGTATTTTTGATAATAAACAAATATATATGCTAAAATGTATAATAAATAACATCACCAGTGCTTGTCTTGTCTCAAAGTCACACTGAGACATCAATCGCCTTGAGAAAAGCTTCTGTTTGGGCTTTACTGTGTTTACTGTGTTTCAGAGTCACCGTGAAAGAGCTTTATGGGATAAACACAGAATTTAAGCTTTGAGCACCAGAAGCAGGGTGACCCTGACATGACACATGGTGGCAAACAATGGCTTCATCTTTCTGATTCCCATGTGAAGGACAGTCACAGGTGGGCAAAAGGAGTTTCCTTTGTGACACCTGTTGCTTGTCCTTTTGTCAAGTGATTTGTGGTATTGGTGAGAAAGCCAGTATACAGGCAGGGGGTGGGACCACACACTATGAGTGACAATCATAACTCCTATTTTTCCCGCTCTTTGGCTTCTTTTTTTTTATGTAGCCAAAGGAAGACCCATGTGACCTCTGGCCAGTGGAGGCAGAGAGTCCTGCAGCTCATTCATGGAATCCGGAACGGTCCGGTGTCCCCACTGGGCTCCTGGCACCAGGTGTTTTAGCAAAGTTTTAACGGTTTGGCTGCTCTCCAGCTTAAATCTCCATCCTGCTTGACTGGATGTGACACCAGCATGAAACATACGAGAGTTTACATGATAATGGTAAATGATTCTTGCATATTGTAGTACACAGATTTGCTTTAAGGTATACTTACATGTAATAATTTTCAAGCTAGAACCAGCCAGAACACTTAGCACAACCTTACAGCATCCTTAACTCCAAAGCAATAACCTAGAAATACCTAGTAGAAACCACAAACACATTCTAGCAACAACTTTGCAGCCACCCAGGAGCAACAAACTAGCTACACCCTAGGATACCCTAGCAACAACTTAGCAACCACCCTTGACAATAGCAAAACCCTAGCAGTAACCTTGCACCCACCCTTAACCATATAACAACAACCAAGAAACACCCTAACAACCAACCATCACATTATAGCAACATCCTTGCAACCACCCTAAACTTACCTTAATGTAATAGTAACAACATAGCAACCACCCAAAATACCCTAGCAACAACATAGCAACCACCATTAACAATAGCAACACCATAGAAACAATACACCAGAACACCTTAGCGATAACCTTGAACCAGCCTTAAATTCATAGCAACAACCTAACAACACCCTAGCAACCACCCAGCACATCCTAGCATTGTTAACAACCTTAACACAACAGCAACACCCTATCAACGACCTAGCAACTACCACGAACACCCTATAAACAAACCTACTTTAGCTTTAACTCAACAGCAACACACTAGAAAGCCTAGCAACCAGCCTTAACTCAACAGCAACATAAAATATCAACTCAAATTTTCTTACCTGCTAAAATTTTCTCAGCTTCATCACGTATAACAGTTTTCAAGAATATTTGGTTGAACAATTGCATGCCACTTTGCTCTAAAGGTGACATTTTAACACCAGATAATACGGAGAGAAGGGAAAAGAGTGTGATATTTAGATATCTCTTCAAACGTCAGGTTCAAAGATAACACCAATCACATTCATCTGAGGACCAAAAATACTCAATTCCAGAGCGTTCCTTTCTGTGCGGCCGAAAGCTGAATGAAGTCCTTCATTATTAGCATATTAGCATTGGATAGTATTAGAGTACCCAAGCACAAGAGTGATGTCACTGGTGAATTCCTCTTTCAGATATGAATGTATATTGGGATTCATCATTGTTTTTTTTTAAGGCGCTTTGCTCTGTTAGGATCCTGTGCCAGAGCCAGTGGATCAGCATGGATCTTCTACAGTTCTGCAATACATATTGTGGTTTGGTGCCTTTCAAAATGGTTATAAAATATGGCTGGCATTTGTCTTGGAGGTCTTCCTGTGAAGTCTCGCCAGTTCATTTAGACTCATTCAGTCCCCAGTGTCAAATTCATTTGCCACCCTGCTGAAATGGAGAGAAACCAAAGAGCTGTTTAAAATCTAGTCAAGGCTTAAAGACATCTTTTTCTTCTTTGGGACACTCTCAGTGTTTCATTCTCCAGGGCTTTTGGACTCTGGAATTTTAATTACTATATGTTTATATTCATTTGACTAATTGGTTCACTAACAATTCATCTTAAATCTGATTTGTTTTAATAGCAACAGCTTATCAAAAAGAGTCAAATACTTCATCTCACACCAAACTTTTCATCAGGTCATTGGACTTCACATGAAAGAGACGTAGCTTTGTTTTAGGGATTCAGTTAAGAGTTGGAAGAAAATAAGCTGTAAAGTAGTGTAATGAGCATCATTTTTTTATTATAAAGTCCAAGAACTACAAAAATAACATTTTAAACAGCTAGATATCAATCACAGTGACTTTGACCACAGGAGGGTCTGGAGATGGAAGAGAACTGCATTTTAAAGCAATCCTTCAAGCAAAAAGAATTAAGCTACGCTCAATCAACAGCATCTGTTTGCCTCCTCTCAGTTACTACATAAAACATTCGCTCAGTTTGTAAAAAATAAAAAAAAAACATGTTTACAATGTTGTACAGCGAAAGCCCAGCAGGCAACAGTACCCAGGGGTTTGAAAGCAGAAAATTATTTATTTAGTAAAAATGTTGGTTATTTGAGATGTAAAGTTATCTACATATTGTAGGCTGATGAAATGAACTTCACATTTTATTCACTAATTGTGGTAGAATATCTGTGGAGTAGTCTTAAATACGGCTGGATATTTTAAACCGAGCTGTATAGTTGAAATCTTTTTCTGTGGTAATCAACAGTTGGCTAAAGATAATATCCAACCCCGAACATCCAGCAAAGTTTCCACAGGTGTCCCTCACAACAATGATAATCTACTCAAAAAGAGATTTTCACTCCAATTTCCCACTGGAGAGGGGTGATTTCCTTTACCTGTTTCCCTCATCTCACTAATGAAATGCTTTATCATGTTGTGTGTTTGTTTTGGTTCTTTCAGTGTTAGAGTTCCTGGCGTCAGCTGTGAGAGCAGATGCCAGTCGGTCGGAGGCGGAGCCGGCTTGCTGTGCTGTGAGTACTCACACACTGATTCATCATCCTCACCAACTTGTTGGCCTTCACAGAAATGTATACCCCAGGGCCCAGGCAATAACAAAAGTGCATCTTTGTCATCATGATCATGCACTGGGAATAGTTCAGGCCTTCATTTCCTCCTCTAGTCACTCAAACAGAGAAAAACATTTGATAAGATATTTCAAAAATGGTAAACTGTGTCCGAAAAACCACAGGATAGAATTCTTCATGTGTCAAGGATCATCAGCAACTAGCTGTGCTCCCTCCAGAAAAATGAATAATTTATCAGGTATTAATCATTGCTGTTATGGAGGGTGCTTTCTTGTCAATACTCCAATACTTGACTGTCTTAACAAGGTTCTTCACAGCCTGCATGAGTCTCTGAATGATTTATTTATAAAGAAAGCAATACAGTTAGCTAAGTGATGCTAAATGTTACTATTGATGAAGGGGTGGTTGATCACTTTAGAGAAGAGGAAGAGTTGCAGGTCCTCTTTGTTGGTTAAAATGTATTTTTATCTCAGTTCCTGAAAATTATAATACCAGTATGGCTTTCTGTGCTGCACTTTTTACATAACTTACTCAATCTACACGAGTTCAATGCTGGTACACTAGATTTTGTTAATAAGCAAACACTTCTTACCTTTTTTTTTTTTTTTTTTTACAAATTAAACGATTACTTTACAAAAATGCTACAATGCAATCTTGTATTGTGCTGTACTTACACTTTAATCAAGATAAAACCGTATATCAAGAGCAAACAAACAACAGTAGCAATTACAAATAACACCGTATCTAAAAAGTATGAGACAACTACAAACAAAAAAAAATGTCCTGTAAGAGCCGTGCTTTCACAGGTTCTGCCCGAAGCATGAACAACATGTTATACTGCACCCCATAAACACAATTTCATGATAATATGGAGATACTACAAAAATAAGACATTTATATGTTGATTTCAATGAAAATTGTAAACATTGCTTCTCTTTGGTCCAGCTCAACCAAATGGCATTGGTCTTGGGGCGGGACAACCACTTGTCTGACCATTAGCAGGTGGGTGGAGTGTTTTGACCTGTTTGATAACAGTCATAATATTTGCGGTTTCATTTGATGTGCTATTCACGGGAAAAACAGTAACCTGAAAATGCTATCTGAATCTAAATTAACTGGCCTAAAATATTATTTGACATCACTGAATTCAATTAAATACATTCATTTATACCCACAAAACTATTTTTCATAGGTTGAATCACATAGAAATGGCTCTTTAAGTTCACAACTGCAGGTTCCAACTTTTTACAGTGTATGTGGCATAAAAATTTGGTCACATTTAAAAAAACATCTAAAACATTCAAAATGCAAACAATGAATACACAAACACATAATGTGTGGTGTACAATTGTATGACAAGCTATGTTATTTTCTTACAGATTCCATACAGGCATACTTAAATGTTATTTAAAGGGGGGGTGAAATGCTCGTTTTCACTCAATATCCTGTTAATCTTGAGTACCTATAGAGTAGTACTGCATCCTTCATAACTCCAAAAAGTCTTTATTTTTATTATATTTATAAGAGAAAGATAGTCTGTACCGATTTTTCCCGGAAAAACACGAGCGCCTAGAGGCGTGACTTGTGGGCGGAGCTAAAGAATCACGAGCGCGAGTAGGCTTTTGAGTTGAGAGCATGTCGAAGCTGTGACACAGATCCAGAGGCTGAAATTTAACAAGAGCAGCATCAGCGAAGGCGGTATGCTATGTGGTATGTACTGAAACTGTATATATTTGCTTAGCGGTTTTGGAAAATGACTAAGTTCCACTTTATGTCGTCTTTTTTTTTTTTTTAAGCTGTACATATGGAAAGTGCAGTTTGATGACAACATCGCATGTTGTTTACTTGATGTTCTTACGCGCTGATAGCTAAGTTAACAACACAGAGATATTTGAAGCAGTTTTACTCATCGCATGTGGTTCCAACACACAATCGTGACCCTTTTCCGTTGGGACTGCATTATCCTTAAGAAATAAACGATGTGCAATCCGAAATGCAGGGAACAAACAAAAACACTTGCACAACTCTGTTGATGCTCTGTAAAAATAAACTCCATCCACTGGTCCCTTAATGCTGTTTCTCTTTTGGTAATCTGTGCAGGCTTGTCTTGCCCTGGCAACCAAAAACACACTTCTTTTGTGACTTTTCGCGACGCTCTCGCTCTGATCAGTGATTGTCTGTGCTCAGCCTCTCTCTGCTCTGCTATACGGGAGCGTGCGCTCTTCCGGCAGAAGAGCGCGCACTTAGGACCCATATAAGGAAATTCCGCTCCATCTAACGTCACACAGAGCCATACTCGAAAAAAACTTTCCGAAACTTGTGACAAACCGGAAGAGGTTTTTTTGGAACAAAAATACTCCTTCAAACGTACAACTTAATTTTTGAAACTTTGTCCATGTTTAGCATGGGAATCCAACTCTTTAACAGTGTAAAAAACTCAGTATGCATGAAATAGCATTTCACCCCCCCCCCCCCCCCCCTTTAATGAGTACATGATGATCCAACAATAAAAATCAGCCATCATCCAATTCAGATTTATCCGATCTTGTCAGATTCAGATTTTACTCAGATAAATCAACAACACTGGAAGAGATTTCATGCATATCTTATGTTGAGTTTAGAAAGACGCAGCTGCTATAACATTATAATTGTAATTAATCTTTGAGTCCAAGTCATTTGTGTTGACATTTATGATGAATTAGTGGTTATGGAACAGTCTTGGGAAAAATGTAATATTGCCTTTATTTTGGTCAAGGACAGTAGTTTGTAAGGGACACTGGAAATTTTAACAATACTGTATAAAGCCTAAAATGCTATCATGTCTCACTTTATCCTTAAAAATCTGCTGATACAATCAATAAAGAGGATGCATTTCATTTGAACTCTCAGAAATCCGCAGTCATTTGAATATTGGATTTGAAAGCACTTCAAAGCCTTTGTTTCAGTGACAAACTGCATATAAATAGCATTTCTAAGCAACTTTGTTGAAATAAAATAGGATGCAGACCACAAAGGTTTCAGCCTTAATAGAGAAGATAAAACCTCATAAGCCAGATGAGAAAGTTTTAATAGACTTTGCTTTTTCATGCTTACTGACCAATTAAGTTTATAAAATATCCCACAAATTGGTCTGTACATGGCAGTGCTCCAACCAAATTAAGAGGGAAAGTGTTCAGCTCGATGATAGATAGTGGGGCAGTGGGAATGGGATAGCTGGTCTCAACCACCCCATTCATGACACACTGTCATTTTCTAAAGAAATATGTAAAAATAAGTAAACCAGGCAGCTCTGTCCAGCATATCATATATCACAGCAGATAGCAGTGCCTGATAGCAAAGGTGTGAGGTCATACTGCAGCTAAGACACACAATATGCACATACTTTCAAGTAATGATAGTTTCAGACGAAATCTGAGTCAATGACGTGTCACATACTAATTGTTTTGGTCTGAATTTATTCAAAAATGCACCTTAAATGACTTGAATACAGCTCTTTTATGGACATAAATTCAAAAATTTCCTGACATCATAAGACTTTTTAAGCACAATGTTTTATTAGTATTTCTTTGACTTAAGAAATAATACTTTAAAACAGCTTATAAATATTAGAAAACAGATGTAAATAAAGTCATGTGGTGCAACATGAAACATTAAAAATAATTATAATTATATTATTACGTTTTACTTGTTTTCAATTAATCTTTTAAATACATTTCAATTAATTAATTGATTCTTGCCATTAATTTTATTTTCAGTATTTCACTGTATTTCAAATGTATTACATGTCATTTACTCATTTATGTAAACTGGTATCTGTTAATTTAGTTTGTATGAAGAATAAAACCACACTGCACTCAATGTATTTCAATCCAAAAGAAACTGAACTTTTGCAAGCATAAAGTGTGTATGTGATAAGGGAAAATAAAGACTCTTGAAGCAAATTTTAAGATCAATTCCACAAACCAGATCATAAATATTGCTCCTAATGGACAGAAAGTGGCCCATGAGAGCGACTAGGTAAGCAGACACTTATAGGGTGAGAGGTTAAATAAAAAAGACATCAGACATGAATATAGACCCCCAAGACCCACCAAGAAGGCTTCCCACTGCATGGAGACCAGCACCATGCTGTCTGTATAATTTGTGAGGGAAAGGATGTACTTCCAATGACTGCACTTATTCACTATTAACAAGAATTGATATAGCTCTCCATATTCACAGCTTTTCTGAGATACTTTAAAATAAATTCTGTCAACATGGTCGAGCTCAACTCAAGGCCTCCCTGGCACTTGTCCAGAGGCATGTATTTGATTAAGCCTGACATGAAGAGTTTAAATGCATTCACGAGTGTATCTGACACCACCTGGTTGAGGTAGCGTCTTAAAGGTTAGTGTCTTAAAGACAAGGGTCCCCTTCAAGGCTTGAGAAGGGAAATTTATGACAGCTGGGGGACAGCTGCATCTGTTGATATTTGTCATTCATCTCCTCTGTTAATATTCAATTTCATTTCTACTGTATCAGTGATCTTTTTTTGATCTAGCTTTCGTTTGATGTTCATGAATGTCCTTTAGAAGGAATCGTCTTATTCGTCTCCTAAAGTTCTTATCCCACTTGTTGGACTTTTCTAATTATGTTTCCCTCTCTATTTCTGCCTCACTATAAACTGTCTGTCAAAATAAATGCGAAAAGTAAAAAATATAATCAAAATTGTCTTATTATAATCTCCTGGAAATAATCATCTTCTCCATCATTTGATGAATAGCACCCATCATGAAAACAAAATTAGCTTTTTAAAATAACATGAGCCTAATTTGCATAGAAAGGAATGACACTGACTTTAAATATTTAAATATTCAAAGCACATCATTTATATAATTTTTTTTGAGAGAAAGAATTAGATGACATTTAGACTTTTGAGAGATTGAGATGTTCTCTGAAACTGAGATTACTCTGGAGAAGAATCTAAATTTGCTCCTAATGTGAGACAATAAAGAGATCTCAGTTGTGATAATTCGTTGTTGCAAGCAAAGCTAAAATGTCTGAGCTGCCAGTTATGATCAGGATATGTTACAGAATAATCTGAACAGTCTGATCTGTACATGAAAACTCAATTCTTTCTGATGGCTTTGACATAATTCTGCATGTCATGTCTGGTTTGATATGCTCTCAGTGAATAAAAGGCTTGAGTAAGACATCTCCTTTGGCTGAATCCAGCCGTTCTGACCGGTGAGTACTGCCTGTGTGCCTAGCTATGTATTGTTAACATTATCGGTCTTTCTTTGTTTAAAATGGCACATTAGCTCATATTAACATTCAAAAAGGTTTGGAATTTTAGTCTACACAACATTTAAATAAATGATGGTGAATCCATCAAGCAGAAGAGTACAAATATTCACATCTCTCGCTCTATTACGTCAAATTTGCTGTATACAGTTTATGTAGCTTTTAAATACATATTTTGGTGTGGTGCGACAGATCGCTGTGTAAGCGCCTCAGTTCAGCGCTGAGCACGAGTGAGCCTTCTCATCCCTCCCTCTTTACTACTAGTTTAAACATGATTATATATAACATGAATGAACATCTCATGCCTCATGTTATCACTCAATCAGTGTTTCAACTATTTAAAGATGTCAATAAAACAACTTGTACAACACTTGTAAATCTCACTAGAATTTAATTTACCTCAGTTAAGTCATCAGTCCCCACAGCTCGTTAGCTCGCTAGAGAAATGAAGTGAAAAAAAAAAGAGCATTTCATAAAATATTATTTAAGTAAAATTAATTTTTAAAATGCATTATTTGCAATTTACATATTTGCAAACATTTGCATATTTTTTAGTGCTTATTATCTAGGAAAGAGCAACTTAATCTTCTGGTTTTTCCCCCCTGCTACCGAAACCATACCGAACTGTAAGTGTGTGATATAACAAAATTTTTTAAATCTCAATATTTTTTGGAATTTTGTTGATAACAAAACTTTTATGATATTTTCGTGCCAGAGGTGGCACAGACCATCTCAGACCATCTTGAGACCAAGCTGGCAAAAACTTCTTAAAAGCTTTTTGATATCTCAAAATGGTTTTTGTATAACTCATCGACAAAATGATGGCATGATGCCAAAATGGATCTGGGGTTGTGTTTCTGCAATTCTTTGGCATATCGAGACCAAACTTTCTGGGGATCATTGCCAAATTACCACACCACATCAATTTTGGAACAGCGCCACCTATACTGTAGATCAAAAGTAATATGCATTTACATCACATTATAGGAAAATAAAGTCATCAGCTGGTCTGATGCTCCCTCCCTTGATTGCTTAACCCCATATTTTGCCTCTGTTGTGACTGGCCCATTAGCTGCTGTGGCAGCACTATTTTTAAAAGTAAAAAGTTATTTTTCCTTATTTTTTTCAGCATACTGTTGTTCATGTGGAAAATTTTAATGAAACTTCTAATTTGTCCAACAAACAGCAGTTGGAAATGCCTGCACTCTTCAGCTTTAAACTTCACAATTACAGATTTCTGAGAATAAATTTACTTAATGTCACAAAACATATAATGGCTTGGTCAATCTTTGCTGTGGTCTTTACTCAATGACTTTGTTCCAGAAGAATACCTAGAAATTACATTCCAATGCTGCCATATTAAATACAGGCCATCATCGCCAGACACATTCCCAGCAGAGAGCAACTACAAAGACCTGCATTAGCACAACAGCAGGGTTTGAGAGGGGCAATGAATTGTGGGAGTGCATTATTGAATATTCATGTGCATATGCACACACTCATATCTAAGTATGGGATCTGCCCGTATAAATCCACTTTGCTTGATTATAAGATCTACAGGGAGTATGGGAAACAGTGAAAAGAGGAACGCTGATGGCAGGATGTTGGCATAGCTCCCACGGCTGTGGGTGTCGGGTGATATTACCCCATTCGACAGTTACATGTTGTCTCCTACAGTATTTTGGGAGTTTGAATACGACATACTGAGCATGATTCAGTCTAGTGAGAACCGCTGTAAAGCATCTGGGCTTTCAATAAGGCAATGTTCTGGTCAGAAAAGGGAAATCTATCCCAGCCAGAACAGCCGTGTTGATATTTCTTTGACGACAGAAACTAAAGCCTGCTTTTGTGTGCATGCACACTCCCCAAAATCCGACTCTTAATAGATGCACCTCTAGGAGAGAAAGGGCAAACTGTTTGTGTGGTTCTGAATGACATTTTAGAAATAAAGAACATTCTGTTTACTTCTGATTTGACTGAAATAAGTGAGCGCTAACCTTTATCAGCATGATATTTATCAGACTCGTAGCCAAAAGATCATTTGCCCACACAATCTGGTGTCTGCAACAGCATATGGCACTGAAAAGATATTTGATGTTTAAAAACAAAAACAACAGAAAAAAATAACATCACTGACACATTGTTAGTAATGCACTGAAATAAATCTTCTTGGTTAATACTGTACAATGGGTCCCAGATTTTGTGGACTATTTTTATATGCTTTCAACATTTTTCAGCTGAAAAGTTTGGCTGAAATTTTGGCATATTGTTGCATATTACTCAGGAATGGTAAAACTTGTTATATAATAGAAATGGAAAGAAAGAGGAAAGTAAGGACAATATGGTAGCAGAGTATAACATGCTGGAGGACAAAGAGATGTGAAGGGCGTGGTGCTTCTGGAGGAATTTTTGCCTTCGGTTATCAGCAGAGGATTACAATGAATGTCTCGACAGCTCCTTTGTCAAGAAAGATACTCATACAGAGACATAGTATGACATATGTCTTGGTCAGATTTCAAAAACCACTGAAATTCATCTCGTGGCATTCCACCACATGATAAGACGTGTGCAGGATCACATGCTACTAACACCTGAAGAGCTTAAGATGATATGTCTAGTATATTTAAAGGTGTGTAAGTTCTACCACACTAATGGCACTAAACATAACCGATAAATAATGGTTAAAAAAACTCAATGTCTGGTCATGTCATTGACCCCAAGATAGAGAAAATGTATAATGCATGGCCTCTGTAGGATTCTACATGTTTGAAAATATTCACAAGTGGTTCACCTTAAAGGAACAATCCACCCAAAACTGAAAGCCAAAGACTTCCCATTGACTTACGAAAAAAATACAATGTAAGCCAATGGGAACTAAAACGATTTGATTACTGACACTCTTCAAAATATCTTTTATGTTCCACAGAAGAAAACAAATCATAGCAACTTAATGGTGAGGAAACGATGACAGAATTGTTATTTTTGGGTGAACTATCTTTAAAGTTAAAAGCAACCGGCCACGTAAGTGCTAAAACAAAATCACTGACGACACATTGGGAACCGCAAAATACTTAGCCCTAGCAAAATCCCGCAAACAGTTTCTTCCAAAAATCCTAAAATCAAAATTAACTAATAATATTACTCAAACGTAAACAGTCTTAATCCAGGTTATTTGGCAGGATTTGGCCACAGAGAATTACCTTGCAACCAACTGAAAAGCAAACACAGCAACTGAAAGAATGTCTGCAAAAATCAATAACGATTTTGCAGAAAGTAAAACATATGAAGGGCCTGAAGCCCCCAGCTCTCTCTGAATGGGCCGGAAGCCAATCCTGAGTGAAGGGCATGTGAGCATGATGGGAGGAGGCGTCTCAGACCATGGGGGATGGGGGCAGACAGCAAGACTGGAGGTGCTACTATTGTGGTGTATGATTTCGGAAACATGAGCAACCCACACGCATGCACACACATCCAGGAAAAAGCATCCACATCTGTCTCCTCAAAAATAAGTTAGCAACCAGGTGTTTGCAGCTGTCTGTGGATTTTATGGTAAACCGAGAAAGACAGAGAGATGGAAAGCGATAAAGATGGACAGGTTTGACGGGGATGAGAGGCAGTGATTCAGAGGGAGATTTTGGAGAAAGCATTATCCAAGGACTTCCAAAATCCCCCTTGCATTGTGAGGACTGCTGCCAGATCCCGAATCGGTTCCTGGCCAGTGACGTGTCCCACAGATGGGGCTCCCCAAAAGTGACGGGCTGCGTTCAGCCAATTAAATTGTGCATTTTGGAAGGGTGCACTAAGCTGGTTTTAAGTGTGTAGAATAACAATGAGAGAAAGCCGAAGAATCACAAGGGACATGGTCTGCAAAATTGAGCCTTTTATCAGTGCATACTATGTGTTTCCCATTTATTTAATGCCATTATAAAAACTGTCTACAGCTGAGTCCTTAACACTGCTGCATGAAGCATATAATTACTATAGATCCAAAAGCAGATTATTTTGAATAAATGTTGTAGGTGGGGAAATGCACTTTCCATGACAAATAAAGGAATAGACAAAGCAATAATCAGAAGTCTAATAATTACATATTTCAACATTAAAGGGATAGTTTAACAAAAAAATTCATTTTCTCATGTAATTTCAAACTCATATGACCTTCATTCAAAAAAAATGTCCAAACTGCTCTTTTCAATTATACAATAGCCATAAAACACTACTCTTCAAAAGTTTTGAAAGAAACAAAAACAAAAAAAGCCGCTTATGAACTCCAATATTGCTTTTATTTGATCAAAAATACAGTTGGACGGTTTAGTTTCAAACTTTGCAAAAAAGATAAAAAAAAAAATAAAAAAAAGTGAGAAATAATGACAAACTTGTTTGAATATGCATAAGCATATGATATTTAAGTGTATATTTTCAGTAAATACGAGCTGTTATGGGGTTTCGGAGGACTTGAACCAATTTTGGACCAATTTTATGGACTCTTTTCCATTTCTGGAGTATAACATCATCCATCCTCACTCCCACTATATAGAAAGGAACAGCCAAGATACTGTATTCAGCTAAATATCTCCTTTTGTGCTTCACAGAAGAAAATAAATCATACAGATCTGAAATGACCAGAGTGAGTGTAAAATATGTCAGAATTTTCATTCATGATAAACTATCCTTTTAAGACTTATTTGCTCTTTTTATTATAGAGTAGCCTGTAAGAAAAAACGTGGATAATTTCAGCGTGGCAAACCTAATTTGGAATTACTTTTACAGCTTTAAAAAAAAAAGTCTGAGAAAGTGAGGGAGAGGGGCAAAAAGAGCTGGCATCCATCCACTGTAAATTCTTCACCCCCTTCGTCGCACTTGGATGATTGTTCTTCATTCTCACGCTTCATTAATGTGGTCAGTCTCTACATCTGACTTTGACATACCATCATATTCCACAGCTTTACAAATCTATTTTTTAGTTGGATCACAACTACGACAGCAGGTTGTGCCACACAGAGCTTGCCTGAAAATACAAGAATCCTCACAGATCATTAAATGAAGTAACATAAAACAAGCTGGCAGTTCTGATGGGCCTTGTCAGTTCATGGCAGCAGCAAGTTTTTGACACACTTCCCAGACCATACTAATATTAAAACGTAAGCCAACAAAAAATGTGGAGATGTGGAGCAGCCAAGCCAGACTGAGCCAGACAGGATTCCTTCACAAACTGGCTAGACGCTGTTTTCTTCATTCTTGAAACAGTCAGTGCTTTTAAGGTATCACCTTGATCAAATACAGCTCAGATGAAGACTAGATGACAAACACTGAACCTTTTACTGTCAACAACAACTGTCAAGTCACAAAAGGTTTTGATAAGTGCAATCTCTATCAGATAGTGATCGAATCCTGTAAACTCACCTGTGGATCTTAGAATCGCACACCTCCAGCAACCATCCCCCAGTCTGCTTCCTACCCATTGATATGAGGGCATTTAATGAATGCCATGCCATTGTTTTCACTGAACTCAAAGCCTGCCATGTGCTCTTCTAGCCTGCGTCTCAGCTTATCCGTATAGAGAAATCTTAGCACAAGGATCAAACCCTTGACTTCAGGGATGTGATCAAAAGAGATCTAATACTGAATTATGCTTGAAAGCAAAGGGCTGTTTTTCTTTGATTGAGCACAGAGGTGTCTCTTCGGGATTAATCTTTTGTTAACAGGTGTAAAATATTTCTTTATGAGTGAAATGGTCACCATAGTTAATTCCTGACCTTTCAGAAAGGTAAACCACACAAATGCCATATCAGTGACTTACTAGTGTTAGTTTGGATGCATTCAAGTATGTTTTTTATATTCCCTATCCTACTTTTATAATATTAAATGCATACTACTATTCAAAAGTTTGTGGTTGGTAAGATTTGTTAAAGTTTTTTAAAAAGTAAAAAGGCTAATATTGTCATTATGATTCATTCTGTTGCGCTCAATCCTATTTTTTTTTATGCAATAATATAAATCATGCATATTAAGAAGGGCATCTAAACAGCCTAATTATACAGTGATTTCTTTCTTATGCAGCCACTGTGTACAATGGCAGACAGTGTGACTATTCAGAATAACTGTATGAAAACATTACAAAGTAGCAGTGCATGCTTCAAACTGAATTTGGATGTTGAATATGAGGTAAGCAGAGACATAAAATAGACAAGTGCACAATTCAAGACTTGCTGCACACAATCATACACAATGCATATTTGTTATATGCATATATGTTTACAATAACAAGTGTTTAGTTTTGCTCAGGTAATTGCCTTCTTGCTGCCCCCTGCTGGTAAGGCTAAACTTGATTGGATTAGAAAGGAGATTCATTTAAACTCAATTTAAACTCATTGTTCCCATCAGTCAGATTCTATAGGCATCAGTGATGTTTTAAATTGCATTGCACCCATTTAGACATAATTGTGCATAAACAACACTAAATATCACATCGCTGCAAATAATGAGTTTTTAAACCCAATTGTGTAAGGCTCTCAGCCTTCATCTAATCCACATGTTGCTGCTCACTGGAGCTGAACACCAAAACAACAACGCAGATTATCCGTACATACAGGTCTACACTGATTTGCACCTTCTGCCAAGCAAAAACAATAAACCTACACTGTAAAATATTATTTTGATTTTAACAGTAAATGACTGTAAAAATGCTACAGTAAAAAACTGTTAATTGGTTATCAGTAAGTTTCCATACTATATACGGTGAATAACTGTAATTACATTTAATGTAATTTTACAGTAAAATACAGTTTTTGGAAGTGAAAAAGTCATTGTTGAATTTACAGAAAAAAACTGTAAATTGACACACCCAGAATTCCCTGCATGGCACTTCATATTTTGTGTTTTTTCTTTGAAATAACAATGTTTCTTCTAGGTTTTTTTCTTATCAGTTGTGTACATTATGGTTTTATCTAATATCTAATGTTGTTAAATAAATGTTTATTGCATTATTTCAGTATCATGTGTGTTATATATCCCTAGATTGTGGAGAAGCTGTTTATGATGAGCTTTGATTTATCATGTGACTTTCTCATCAACACCAGATTTGATAAGTTATCAGTGCATTACAATGGTTTGAAACAGATATTATGCTTCAGTATGTTGGTTTATTAAGATTAGAACATTAGATCAGTTAATGAAATATGGTATTTTATTGTGAATTTAAGTCTGTAAAACCTAAAATGTTGTACAATATTTTTAACAGTGAAGTTTTGGCAACCACTGCTGCCGGTATTTTACTGTAAATGTAACAGATTTCTTTTTTTACATTCGACAGGCTTTTACATGACATTCACTGTCAAGAGTGACAGACGGGGCGCAACCCAGGATTGTGGGCAAAGAAACCCCCTCAAACCAGGAACAGCCACTCAATTGTATCGCCACCACTGTGGGTCACGGGCTGCTATGGAAAGCAGGAAGTCTAACGCAATGCATTTTTGTCAATGGCACACAATGCATCTCATTTGAACTTGAGGGAATTAGTAGGGACATCTGGACTAAAAATAGATATTTTGGCGGATGTTTTATATTAGGATTTTTCATTCAAGCTCTGTTTTTCACTTTTGAATGACAGGACCTTGGTCAATCCGAACATTTTCTATTGATACTTTCATATTACTATTCTAGCGGGGTTCAGTCAATAATCCCAGGACAGACAGCTTTGGTTCATCTGCTGGGAAACTGGAGGGACCTTATTAACACAAGGGTGAACAGAAGGTAGGATAGGGGCTTATTAAAAAACCTTTTCCAGAAACCATCACAGGATAATCCTGATCCACACTGAACAAAATATATTAAGAGAGAAAGAGAAAAAAGGAATAAGAGTGGAAAAACAGTGTAGAAAGGTAGACAAAAAAGGTAGATGGACGACACAACAGAGGACAGATAGAGATGAACAGGAGAGGATTATGCAGTGGGGGTCCATCATCTATTCCCTAGTGAGAAGGGCTAGTTCAGTAGTTGTCTAGTCATGTATTAAAGAGAGCGCAAACACAGAATGAGACCTACAGGGCAATGTGCACAGATCTAAGCATTATCAAGGTTGTTTTGAGCATTTAGGTTTACAAATATAATAATATATGATTTTAAAAAACTGAATATCGTGAAAATTTTAAGTGCCTGTACTCAGGTTGTATCTGAAAACAGACACACAAAACTTGTATTCGTGACCATTTTAATGATCAGAACCACTTCAGACATCAAAAATATATAACCAGAGGCAACATCAAATCTAATTATGAACATCCTTTCAGTTTGAAATACTTGCTTTGTATAAAACACATTTGCTTTATTCACTAGATAAAATAGGTTGACTGGTAGATTATATTTCAGAATAAATGCCATTTTCTAGTAGTACAGTGCGTCTGTTTCAGTGTACTTCGTCCACCTGCTGTTTTCTATCAAGGATTTATGTGCACGTTTTTACATTTTGAACAGTTTACGTACCGTTTTCCGCAAAGTGAACATGATATAAACAAGATTCCATGGACTTCTGCATATTTAAAAGTAATAAAGTATTTATTTAAAATTTATGTGGATTTGCACAACGTTTAAACAAGCGGAACATGTTCATGGACTCACGTGCGGTGTGTTTTGGTAACAAACGTCACTCTTTTCAGAAGCGTATAACAAAGCCATACTAAGTAACTTTAAACAGTCGATATCCCCCCTATTACACAAAGAAAGGTTTAAAGTCATCGGTGTAAACAGTATTTTCTCGTACAGTCACAGGCTACTGTAACTGCAGCATCCCCAAACATCCGCGTGCATCCCATTCAAACGCGCGCGGTCTACCGCTCCAGAAAGTTTCTCACAAAATTAAACCACGACAACAAAAAAGATAGAAAGATTAAGTGAAATTGTCTTACCTTGCCAAGCAAGAGCGCACATTTGAAGAACAAGAAGTAAAAGTGAAGTGTTTGGCAGAGCCATGCTTCTGAAGTTATCCATCTGACTGAAGCGCGGTCGAGGAGCACGGCGGTTTTGGCCAGGAGGAGCGCGAGAGAGGGAAGAGAGGGAGAGGGAGGGGGAGAGGGAGAGGGAGGGGGAGGGGGAGAGGGAGAGGGAGTCGAGTTGCACAAATGCTGCCTGTCTGTCCTGCTGCGAGTGGGAGGAAATTTGGGACATTCATTTAATGCTCTCCACCCTACAAAATAAGGTTAAAATCATATTTATCGGGCAGGCGTTATGTATTGATTTATTTAATGGCGCATATAATACGATTTATTGTTCGGTTATTAACAAAAAAGCTGCCGTGCTATGATGCTTTGGACACTTTACCATGCTAATACCACGTTTATGAACATATAGTCTACTTAATAATATCATCGAAACCTTTTGTTGAATGAAAGGTTTTATGGACAAAGGTTTCAAGCATGAATGCCAACCAAGAACCTTAATTTTTAACAGTGTGATATTATATGGTATATAATATCAAAGTATCATGATATGAATTACCAGCTGATATTACCAAATTCCATGGTGCCACCACCGCACTTTTTTTTGTAAGTCTTTTGTAGATCATTGTATGTGATATCTGTGTTTTTCCTCTTTGATAATGCATTAATAATACTGTTTTTGAATATTGAATTTTGAAAGTCAGTGCATTATTGATGGATTGTAGCGTTTCATATTTATCATATGTTAAAGCCACAAATGCACAAATGAATTTTATAATTTCAGTTATAATTTTCTGGCAAGTAAGTGGCCAGGAGATTTTCCTGGAGCAAAATTTTGCAAAAAAAAAAAAAGAGACCTCTCTCTTCTTTGAGACAGAATTTTTTTTCACATTGTTCTGGAAGGAGGTGTTGTTGGTGGATGTGTGTGTTGTTTTAGGACAAGGAACTCCTTCAGTGTGTCAGCATGCAGGTTGTTAACAACCTTTACTGTTATCACACTCTATCACTATCATCTCAGCTAACAGCTGCTGGAGGGAGGGGTGTGTGTGTGTGTGTGTGTGTGTGTGCAGAGAGAGGGGGGGGGGGGCTGTCTGTCCAGCTGTCTACCAAGCCTCTTGCCATCATTCCATGTGCCTTTTACTCAAAAATATAACAAAAACATTCATTCATAACTGTGCTCATATACTGTAGTTCTTGAAGGTGATTAATGTAAACAGAATTGTATTTTTCCCACAATATAGGAGCTTGAAAAAGAGAATGCAACATAAAAGGTGCAAAAATAAAGCAGATTTTTAATAAGACTTTTAAAAAGATAGTAAATTTCAAACATTTTTATGAAAATTCTGTCATTGTTTACTCACTCTGATGCTGTTTAAGACCTGTATTTCTTTCTTTCTTTAGTAAGTCACAAAGGAGACATTTTGCATAATGTCCAAGCTGGTATTTCAATAAAATGAAATCATATTGTGACAAAGGCATTTAAAAAATAATAAATGCACCATTAATGTGGTCTATTAGTCAAGTCATATGCATAACTTTGTGAAAAGAAGCTAATTATATTTAAAGGAATTTATTCACCTTCATGTTGTTCCAAACCTGACTTTTTCTGCTTTGAAAGACAGAGAACAATTTAACTGTTTTTATCTCTATTATGGCAATGAAAACGTATGGCCCAAAACCTTCAAGCTCGAAAAATGACATAAAGCTAACATGAAATTAATAAATACAGCTTGACTGATATTATCTTCTAAAGCAACACAATCACTCGGTATGATGAATGGATAAGAGAAATATACACCTTTCATATCAAGCCAAAATATTTATCAACACACACATACGCATAATTCATTAAATAATGCATTATGAACATCAAAAGCATGACATTTGGTCATTTGGAGAACCAGTGAGGTAAGAGTTTGGTGGACATGCTTAAATGTTCTTGAGTTCTATTTACATCCATAATACTGGAGAAAGAAAATGAAGCATTCTTTTGAATATCTTCTAGAATGTGTTCTGCAGAATAACTAAATAAATGTTTAGAACGACATGAGGGTGCAAGGATGACAGAATATTTTTATTTTTGAGTAACCTAGCCACTGAAAACCACTTATTAAACTTATTCAAAAAATATAATTTATCATATTATATATTATCAGTGAATCAGATGGTCTGTTCCCCACACAAAGCTACCAACTTTAGAACACCTGGAATTCAGCGCACAAATCATATATGGATATTTTTTTATGCTGTTTTGATGGTCCTTTTTGAAGCTTGACACCTCCACATGAGGGCACTTGATAGCAAAATGTTCACTGTTGGCTCAACTAACTGTCCCTTTAATAAAATCTGAAAATGATGCTTAAACTCATTTTGAGCGCAAAATTTTGTGTAATTGAACATTGGAAAGTCTCTTGATTTTTCTGTATTTTAAAACTCAGAGAGCGCACTTGAGCTGTAATTAGAACAAAAGCTGGCAGTGAAGGAAATCCAGGTCAGTATTACTAAGCAGCTCCACACGCTGAGCCTTAAGACTTACACGTGCGCTTTGAGGCCACTGAAGGAATCATATATGACCAAAGAGGGAAAAAGAGAATCGTACAGCTTTGATGTTAAGATCTCTCTCTGCCCCCACTCTCTTCTCCTCCCTGCTCCATCCACTTGACTCTCCTTCTCTCTGAAGAAGGAAATAACATTCAACTTCCACATTTGTTTATACATCATTCTACCTTATTCATTCTCAAAACAGCATATTCAAAACAAAACAATGGATTCTCTCAAACCGTGTATTATTGTCCTATTGTAAATTGTCCTATATTTCCATTGTACATCCAAATATCTTGTCTGAGTTACTTCATCTCACCAGCCCATCTGTATGTCTTATAGTGGTGTTACAGGTTAAAGCAAAGAGAAGATATGGGCCATATTGCAAGTGCAGAATTAAAGACTACACACAAAAATGAAAATTGTAATTTTCATGTCGATCAACACTTGTATCTCTTCCTTTCTTCTGTCGAAAACAAAAGATATTTTGAAGAACGAACAACATTGGAGCCCATAGACTTTTAAAAGTATGGATAAAAATACTTAAAAAAATGGTGAGAAAACTGTGTTGAACTCTCGTGTTTAAGAACTCCTGCATGAAAAAGGATTTTCATGTCGTAGCATGACTATTTTGCACTGGCTTCTCTACTTAGAATGCAATGAATTTTGTTTTGGTTTGTTGTGTCTGAAAATGTTATCTGTGCCAATCCGACTTCTAGTGTATTTGGACATATTGTATGCACCAAACTTAAAATATAAGTGATTGCATTATATATACATTATATTGTGTCATTCTTCTTTTTAACATCATGGTTGGCTCATACATGTAAAAATGAAAACTCTATCTTAAAGATTTTTTTTAAGTAAAAACCTCCACATAGCTCCTTTAAAAGCACTTACAATAATTATTTCAAAACGTATCTGAGCTGTAAAATCAGACCTTTTTCCAGTAATGTTGGTGGTTTAAGCATTGACATTGTAACAAACTTTACACAGAAAAGTTTGGTAAGTGTTTTTTCCTACTAAAATCATGTTAATATGCATATTGTATTTCATTATAATCATGTTAATATGCATATTATGCTTACAAATTTGGCATTGTATATGCCTCATTGTAACCCAAATGTTTGCTTGCATATGACATCTTGTAGTTGTCAAACATTAGTGGACATTATTCATAGTTAATATGAATTAATATTCATGTGTGTTCTGACATTGTACATATATTAAATCTATGTTCAGAACAGTTAATTAAAAGTCACTGAACAAAACTTATAAAGAAAACTGAAGAACTAAAGCTCTAGCAGTATTTGCTTGCAGATGCCATTTGGTTGCATATTCGATCTTATGCAACAAGTTTCTGACATTTTAAGTGTGTCTTCTTTTCTGAGACCACTGTATTTAACTTAACTTTTGTAACACTATAGTGTCTGCAGATAATGGGGTTTATTTGGATCTGTGCTGTCATTGACGGAGTGATATCTGGGGTTAAGGGAGTTTTTTCCTGATCCACAGGTGCGTGCATTCTATCTATTCAACATCAGTTTGCTTTGCCAAGGACAGTAGGGCTTCACATTCTTGTTATGCTCCCATAACTTCTTCTATTCCACAAACAGAAGACTTGGAATAAAGTGCCAAAGTTGTATGATACCATTCATGGGGGCATATGTTATGTCCTTTTTGGAGCTTGACAGCAGGTCACTATCAGCTTTTATTGTTTGGCAAAACAGCTCGCAAAACATCTCCTTCTGTTCTTTTATAGAAAAGTCCTACAGGTTTGGGACAACGTGTGAGGGAGTAAATGATAACATCATTTACATTTTTGGGGGAAGTGGCACTTTAAATGTATTCCCGGACAGCTGTGAAGAAAAAAAATCATCCATGTCCATGATGATGATCTGTTATGATTATCTTACAAGGTTTATGTGGATGGATGAGACCACCCACTGGATGGGTTCAGTTATGGTAATGATGCAGTGAGTGTGTGTGTGTGTGCATAAAGAATCCAAGTGTTTGACCTCACAAAAACTAGATTCAGTGCCCACAAGCACCTGCAGTCCCAACCTGCGTATACAGACACCCAACACCATCCCTTTGTGCAGATACCACATTTACTGGTGTCATCTCTCAATGACTACAAGTCAAAAATATTTCATTTTCTTGCCTGTAGCTGCTTCTTCTTATGTCAGAACACCAATCTGATTGGTAAAAGACCCTATTTACAGCTCATAGACATTTAATTGGCCATTGCCATGGCACCAGGGCAGGTCATGGGTGTAACACCATTACACCAGAAAATATCCAGCTATATTACTTCCTGACACCGAGCGTAGCTGAGAAAAACAATGATTGTGGGTAATGTGATTAGATTGGCTATTCTCCACCTCACGAGCAAGGCAGAGACTGTCATGCTCACCAACTCCAGTGTCACAACAGGGGTGTCAGACTCACCCCAGCCAAACGTTAAGATGAAATATGAGAGTTTGACCAAGAGAGAACAATACTGCCCCCAAACCGCTCCTCAATGACCCTTTGGGTGTGAAAGGTTATTTTTGTATACATGTCTGGGATCCTTTGGACCTGTAAGGATTTTATTTACAATTCTGTGGCCTGTTGAGACAAAATGTGAGAGGAAAATCCATGACATTGTTTGACTTACAGTGGTGGATTGGAAAATTGGCTAATTATTAGTCTAAGAGTGGATTTTTTTGGAAATGTATCTATTTATAGCTTTCAATTCATAAATACAATCCAAAAATTTGCAATTTTGTATGAATCTGATTCATTTGAAAGAGACATGTGCATCCTTCTCATGGGCATTTAATAATCTTCATAATAAATCTCTTTTTCGGCTTATTTTATCTGTAAAAGAAAACCTGCCTAATTAAGCACACCTGAATAGTTTTTCACTTCCAGCATCATGGACGATTATATATTAGTGATCAAATACAAAATTAATAGTAGTTATTAAGATCGATGTGGTTTGGAATTAGTAAAATGTGCTTGGGGGAAAAATATGATTAGAATATCAATGGTACTAATGGTAGTATGCTATTTCAAATTACGTTCAGAATATTACAGAACACTTGCTATTTCTGCAGTAGCAACATATGCAGATTTTCTGAATAAAATACAGAGACGACCTACTACATTTGGCAAAAGGTTTAACTACACACTGGGGAATACTGTATTCCGCAATGCAATGAACTTGACTTAGCCTTCAATTTCCAATGTGACGAATGAACCAGAAATCATTTCAACCGCCATTGTAACGTCTTCTTCACTACATAGCTCCAGTCGAAACAGCATACTAATATACTACTCCAATTAAATAGTAATATCTAGGACATTTTGGACAACAATTATGGTTACAAATGCAAAATAAACTATTTTATAGACAACAAGAAGCCTCTTGCATAATGAGGTCATCATGTGACAACAATGCAGCAAAGATATCACTGTATGCTCTTAAACACACACACACACACGCACACACGCACACACACAAACACACACATATATATATATATATATATATTGTAACGATATGCAAATCCATACTCATCGGGAAGAAGGAGGCGGGAACCGGCGCACAATCAAAAACTCATTTTAATAATCAAAAGTAAATACAAAACGGCGCACCAGCCCCTCACGGACGACTGGTGCGCATAAATAAAAAGCAAACATAAAATAATGTCCCAGGCCTGGTCCTCTCTCGTCCTTCACGGTCGTCACTCCAGTTTTATATCCTTCCATCTCCTACGTGGGACTCGATACTAGCGGTGGGGCTCAGGTGTAGCTCATCTCCAATCACTACACCTGGCCTCACTCCTCGTTCCCACGCCTCTCGGCCCCGCCCCACTCGCCACATATATATATATATATATATATATATATATATCAAATACTGGTAGCATGTAGCAAGCAATATGGAGGTACTGTAATCTGTTCAGAAAATAATTAATTCTGAAATTTTGTTCATAATCAACTTTATTGATTTAAAATTTTGTTTCTCCTCCCATTGTCCAACAAACCTCTTAATGAAAGTGTCACGCTCATTCTCTCTTGTGACCATATAAGTGCATCTCAGTAGAAATATGAGTGTGTCTGTTTGCTGGAAGGGTGAAAGGCAGTCTCTGGGGGTATTGCTGTGCGTAAGTGTGAGTAATTTTGTGTGTGTGTTAGGAGGGAGAGGAAGGTTTAGGTTGACCCCTTGTAGCAGCCGTTACCATAGCAGCCTTCAAAGTGGCAATATTTGGCTAATAAACCACTGTGGTAAATCACCACTGACATACTACTTTCTGATTGGTTGAATGTGGAAGAAGGGCAGAAAACTACAAAGGGAAGTGGGTGGGGCCTTAGCAATGGTACACCCCAGAGTGCCTGGTGGTTTCTTAAAACTGATGGCGAGACGTTTTGTTGGGACCCAGGTGGCTACTTAAAGGACAATGTGAAGTATTAAACAGGAATATTGTCAACATTTAATCTTCATTAGGCTGATGGACAGTTAACATTCACCTCACTATGACTGTAGTGTCCCTTTACCTCAAACTCACACTTGATATCTTACAATGGTGATTTGTAAGAGGTGGAAACGCTACTCTATGATCTTTGAGACTCATACAAATGACTTATCCAGGCTACGCCCTGGGGTACAAAAGAAGGGACATGCTTCAGCAATCCAAATTTGTCATAGAGATGTAGCTGTCAGTTCTTCTTCCTTCACTTATATAAACACTGGCATAAAGAGAAAAAAACACAGCAACCTGCACAACTATATACCTAGATTATAGTTCTAGATAACTAGATCAGAAGAAAATGTGAGTGCTTCTTGATTAAAGGGATAGTTCACCCAAAAATAATACATTTTCTCACCCTCATGTCATTCCAAACCTGAAAGGCTTAATTTCTTGTGTGGACCATAAAAGAAAATCCTTTGAGAAATTAGTTGCTTTGTCCATACAATGGAAGTCAAAGGCTAAAGCTTTGTGGTTACCAAGTATACCTAAGAAGAAGCCATACAGGTTTGGATCACATTAGGGTGAGAAAATGATGACAGAATTTGTATTTTGAGGTAAACTATCTCTTCAATCATAACTTGCAATTACAAAATTGTCAGAGGTTTCTAGGCCCTTGTGGTTGCTAGCAAATTGCTATGGTTGCTAGATTATTCTAGGCATAGGTAGGTAGATGCACTATACGTAAGCCCTCCATCCATATTGGAATGGTTAAAACTGACCCATGAACACTCAAGGGGCAAATTGCCTGTGTGTCTGCAACCATATGTATACACATGAATATCTACAGTATATCTGCAATAGACTTCAACCAATGATTTTGCTCAACAAACACAAGACAAGACAAAGCCATTAGCTAACACAACATTTAAAAGTTACTATAATTTAAAAGCCTGTGATATTGAGTTAATATACATTAAAAACACAAATCAACACATTGTTACCTGTGTAAGATTATCCAATTTATACGTTTAAATGTTTAATTTATAACATTTAAATGTTGGTGGTTTTTATAACCAGAGGCTGTGGAATCTTGTGGCATCTTAGAAAAATCATTTTTATTGTGAGTGACGACACATTGACCATTCCAAGTTGACGGATTTATCGACGTGTCTGGAGCAGTCGAATGTTGAATCTACATCTTCATATCTATGGTACTAGGTAGTTGCTGATGTGTTTTTAATGGTTGCTAGGACATTACTCTGTGGTTTCTCTGTTGCTCTGGGTGGTTGCTTGGCCATTGCAAGGTGGTTGCTGAAGTACATTGCTATGTAGTTGCTAGCACATTACAAGGTGGTTGCTTACGGTCTCCTAGGTTCTGTATGGGTAGGGACACACCAAACATGAGGAGAGCCAACTGTGGTGTCACCTCGCATTGTCTCGCATCGGTGAAGGAATCTGCACTAGAATACACCAGACAGACTTCAGCCAAAAGCCAACAAGTGTGTATGCTCTGCGCTTGCATGAGAGAACAGAACTCTTCTATACCAGCAGGTGGCAGGAGTCTGTGTTCTGCATCCAAAACAGGGAAAATTGAATGTCTAGAACTGTGGATGTATAACGCAAGCAATGCTTGATTTTACCATTGCTTACACCAGCCATTACTGTACGGACAGATTTGTGTAGCTTTTTTCAATCATGTTTGCTAAGTTGCAAATGGCCCCGGCATTGTCAGCCCTAGGTCTTCTTCTTGCAGAGAAAGAAAGATATGCATAGAAAGAGTGGAAGTGTCTGTGCGTTCCCTCTTTACACAGTCATTGGTTTGCTTTCATCAGTTCTGTTTTATTCTTTTGCTCACGTTCGTTAAGCGGAATAACCAATCGGAGTTCTCTCTTGCAGACGAGCACCACTGCTTTTTCGACAGAATAGTAGAATTGGCCAAAAACAGCTGACAGTGTCCAACTAGAGCCAATGGTGTGGAACACACAGAAAAAAAACTAAAGCCAACAACCACACAAGAACAACCTAACTTTGCCCGATAGCCGACTGTTGTCTTAGTGTGTCCCAGGCTTAAGACCAGGGGCCCAAGGTGCTTATTTTTTGTGAGATCTGGGATCACTAGACTTCATGATTAAAAATTGTATTCATGTCTATTGCACAAACAGTGAGGAATGAGTCACACCTCCAATTTCAATAGGCTTTGGGGTTTGTTCAAACTTAATGTGAGAGCAATAGCAACACCTTGCCGTAGCCATAATAAATAATTAAATAAAAATATAGAACATTGCTAATAAAACAATTTATTATTAGCAATTAACATTTGATAATAAATAAACAAACAGCGAAAGCATTTTAAAAAACAGTGTGAGGTACGGTATATGCATGCTGACTGGTATGCTGTACCGCTCTTGCTTTAACTCATTAGAGAATAAAAGGAAAAAGCTGCAGGCACAGGTCAACCCATGGGCTCCTCTGAGATGTTTGAGACAAGGTCCCCAATTTCCCCCTGTTGACAAGGGTAACAAAATCAGCAGAACCCTGCCTTTGGCGTGGGCTTTGAGCATCAAGAGAGAAAAGCAATTAGAGCTCAGCTGTTCAAGGGAAATGTTCTGCCACAAAGCCCAGGAGATAAATTCAGCAAACAAATTTGGCAAATATTACTGTCCATGGAGCAGTGACAGTCCTGACTGCTGCAAGTGCTGCAGAGTGGCCCGCAGGCAGAGGCGGTCATTAGCGCATTGTGCTTTGGGCTTTGTGTATTGTGCCTCTGCATACTCAATCTCATTCAGACTACTGACTGGCTTAAAGAAACTACAGATGGCTGCATATCAAACAGTTAGCAAGGCCCTTATACAGCGCTGCTCACGGCTAACATAGCCTGAGTTCACATAATAAAGTAAAATTGTTGAACTTCATTTTTTTTTTAATTTAGCACTACATGTTGCAATCAAGGAACACAAACATTATTCCATTTATTGAGCCATGCAGTTTATTTTTTATAATAAAAAGTTAAAGCACCTACTTACTTTTAGGGATTTGGAGGCTGTTATTCATGCTTTTATTTCCTCAAGGCTTGATTAATGCAATACCTTGTATGCTGGAATCAGCTGGTCATTACTCTCTCAATAACAGATTGTCCAAAATGCTGCAGCTCATTTCCTGACTGGGACAAAAAAAGAGGGAACATATTTCACCTGTCTGGGCCTCGCTTGATTTTATGTCCCAAAATTAAAACCTACCTTTTTTCTCAGGCTTACTCATAACTTGGTTGTATTTTGTATGCATCTCTTTAATGCTAGAGGTTGCAGTTTTGTGATGTACCAGGTTATGACTGCTTTTTTACTATTGGTATACATTTCAGTTTTTATTGTTATTTTAAGTTATTGGATTGATTATTTGTTACGTTCTATATTACTGTCTGCGTTTTTTGCTCTGCTTGTGGAGCACTTTGGTCAGCATTCATGTTGTTTTAAGGTGCTATATAAATAAACTTTGACCTTCACCTTGTTATTTTGATGAAGTCCTAGTCCGGAGTAGAATTAGCACCTGCTCTATACTAACTACGCACTTCTAACAGTGCGATGCTTATCCTGAATTTCAGTAAGGTATACAATGTGAAACAAGGTTTTTTAACAACATAGAACCATTGTGTCTGCAGCTTTGTACAGAAATGTTCATGCACCGCATTTAGTGTCTGAGAGAAGCATTTAAAAATGGTGAACTGTGACGCAAACATGTTACCTGGTTGCATTGTCCCACATTGATTCAGGTTTCAACATATTCTTTAGAACAGCAACAAATTAATTTAAAACCTAAGCACTGGACACAACTGGAAGTGCGGGGCTTTATTTTCAGTGTTAGGGTTACTGTCTTTCAAGTACTGTAAAATTAACTAAAAGATGACAACATTTGGCTCAAAAATCTGAATTGGTACGTGATGCCTCTGACCCAAAGGTAAACTATGAACAGTGTGAAATTTGGAACAAGATAACCTAAAATGAAATTTATCCAGATCAAGGTCTGTTGCAAAATATATTTTTCCAGATACATTTTTTATGTCGCACTGCAAATAAGGCTAGCCAACCAATGAGTTTTTGTGCTTTTGGTCACATGACCAGATCTGCGATAGTAATTACTGCTTGATTTCCCTCCGATTAACAGAAATTGTTTTGCTTCTAAGCATCACCTTCTGTCAAATGGTGAAACTGAATATTTAATTAGAACTGCTGTTATTAGCCTGAACTGATGAAGTACTTGTGAAAAGGACAGAATTTTTGTGAACAGGCATAAAAATCAAGTCATAAATATTTTGATCTGTTTTCCCAGACTGAACATTTTAAATGTTTCTGTGTTAGCATATAGATGACCTCAGATATATTGATGCTGATTTCATGGTGTCTGTGAAGCATCCAGTTTTATGTTGTATATTCTATAAGGGATTGTGTCGAGTTAAAGGCTATATCATGTTAAGTGCATAGGAGTCATTCAGAGATATGGGGGTGGATCGGCAAAGAATGGTGGAGTGATTTCATGGATAGTTTATGCCAGTTTCACATGGTAGTCAATAAGAAGGGAGCAGCTGCTATGGGTGGAGACAAGAGAAAGAGCAGGGGGTGGAGGAGAGACCGAGGCAGACAACAGCTGTCTGAAAAGAGATGAGGCTTTAAGGAGGGAAAGAAGGATTTCCAAAAATGCATCATGTCATTCTTTTTTGGGAACGATGCAAACAGTTATATGTTTGAATGTGTGTGTTGCCAGGGCGTTGTTAGGATTGCTAGGGTGCTAAGAAGTTGGTAGAGGGTTCTGGGAATTGCTAAAGTCAACAAAACCCAACATATGTATAATATTTTGGTTAATGACTAAAGATTAGGTAAATGTTACCGTACCTTAAAAGAAGGGATTTGAATAAACTTGGCTGTCAATGCAGCCGAAATGGGAAAATTTGATGAAAACTGATGATTGACTAAAACAGAAACAGGACTGTGGCGTTCCCTTTTTGCTAAAAAAAAAAAAAGAAGCAACTATAATGCATTTTGTTTTGGTATTGGTTTTGGAATTGGTGTGAATACAAAAATGCAAATATTCGATTCATAGATTTTAAGGTGCAGTATGTAATATTGACAGCTAGAGGTTAAAATGAGTGCTGTAGTCCAAATATTGGAGAATGTTGAATGGTGATGAAAATTTAAATGAATTTATGAAATCTGGCAACCCTGGGTGTCAAAATACTATTGAGTAACTGGCAGTGCGTGGAATCACACAGACAAAACAGGTTTTCTAAACAGGTAACATGAAGAAAGAGTCCATATTCTTTATAACAATAAAATCAATAAATTGTTGAAATTTTTATACCTGCTTTATCCAGAAATCCTAAGTTTGATCATGTAGAAAGGTAAATTTAAAGTTCATATCTTTAATGTTCATAGCACAAACTGCGCTGGGGAAGTTAGACAACAAAATTTTTACTTGGGGGCTTTGCCTTAGCATCTGTATTTGTCTCTCTCTCTCTCTCTCTCTCTCTCTATATATATATATATATATATATATATATATATATATATTATGCAGATTTTGAAAAAAAAATGCTGTGTCAGCAAGCAGCTGTGTGGCTGTGAGTGTAAAGAAGCACATAAGATGTATTTTTCAATCTGCAGGTCAAATGCAAGCTTGATCTTGTTTGGATCCAGCATTAAAGAGCTCTGCTGAATGACTGATATGTTATCACTAGATCTTAGTGGGGACCATTATACATGCAGAAAAGTCCCTGAACACAATCTTTTCTTTGTGGTAAGCCATGTTCTTTTGCAAGGAGGGGCAGAATTGCCTTTACTTTCAGTATAGACAGGCATAATCAAATGACCGCTGCAGTTGAAAGGCACAGCTAGCAGCCACATATTTGACTTGTGCATGTATTTGATAAGAGCTTTTCCAAAATGAGTCGGCTTTCAGAAAAAGCATTTTGAGAGGGGGGTGAGAGGCATATTCTGTCAAAGGGAGGCCTCCATTATAGACTTCCTCGGGGCAATCACACAGGCAAGATAAATCATAGATTACTAGCGTGAGGCCTAATGGCTTTTCAGACTCATAATGTGATAAAGACTTCCATTAGTAAAGGGAACTCATCATTTTAATGTTAGCAAAGTGTGCATAATGAATTTCTCTCAAATTGTGTTTAATCTTAGATATGACTGTTGATCTGTATCACATATAAAGTGAACCTCTTTCCCACATAGATGTAGGTAAACATTGGACAAAATTCTTCATTTAGGAACTGGCTCACTTACAACTCGTGTGTGAATTTAAAATGTACACCACGCCCACTAGATGTTGAATATGCACGACAGCAAGTTTACTGAATTTCAAAGAACAGTCACACAATTCGAATTACAAGCACAATAATAAACTATTACATAATTTTAGACATACTTTTATTTTTATTATTTCCTAATATGTAAAATGTTTGTCCTAAAACAGAGATATTTTACTGAATTTAATTCATATTCATGTCAAGTCACCTTTATTTGTATAGCGCTTTATACAATAATTATTTGTTTGCTTATGTGTTTATTTATATATATATATATATATATATATATATATATATATATATATATATATTTTTTTTTTTTTTAAATACGTATTACTGTTTTCAAATAATTTTTCACAATGTAGCCAGGTAGCATGATTTAACATGCAGTGTTTCTTATATCATTAGACTGCTGAACACAGTAGAGTAACACCTGGTCAGCTTTCTTCCTGGCCTTAAACCAAACCACATAGTTGAACTGCTATGAGCTGTTAACAGAGATCTCATTCTTAGGTAGGGCACAAATGGCTGCCATTAGATGCCAGTACCATAATGCTACAGATGGTATCAGCCTGAAGCCACTCCAGTACTGACATGTATGGAGCTTTCTTTTTTTTTTATATAAGCTTCAAAACCACAGATGTCTGAAATGCGACATTAAATCTTATGCATGCGGAATAGGGTATACATGACTTAAATATATGAGTAGAAAACAGTTTTAAAGGTTTGTTTGTTGGATGTTTACTTGATTATATAAAAAGATCAAACATGAAAAATAAAAACAACACCTTATAATTATAGTTTGTATTAATTTGATGGACAGAATTAAAACATTTATTTAGTTCTTGTACCATAATTATCAACTTCCAGACAGCATATCTACAAAACAGAGCATGCCACACATCAAATTAAATACATGCACAGACGTGCATTCCTTAAACAGGGATCACTGAGTTGCAAAGAACCATTTTTCCAAAAAATAACAAATTATACAAATTGAACCCCTGTCCCAACTATGTGCTAGGAACTCTATTCTGTTTTTGAATACATGCATTTCACGTATTTCAAATACAGTAGCTGAGCACTGTGATCTCAAGGGATAGTTTTATCTTTGAAGATCTTCATTAACACTCTTTAAAGGCGCTAGCAAATAAACCATCTGAAAACCCTTTATAAAAGCCTCTTCTATAGCATCATACCTTTGAAAACTCATGGGTTAAAATAGACTTTAAACACACACACACATACACACACACAAAAAAATAAAACAATTATTAGATAACAAAGAACCATTATACCAAGGCTGCATTTATTTGATTAAAAAAGAGAGCAAAACGCAGAAATATTATTTTAATAATCATTTTCTATTTGTATATATTTTAAAATATAAATTATTGCCGATGACAAAATTTCCAACATAGAGTTTTTACTGCTTGATATTTTTGTGGAAACCATAATAAAATAAGATTTAAAAGTTTTTGATAAGATTTGAAGAAGAAGAAATGTATCATTTTATTCAGCAGGAAAAATTTGCCAAAAATTTGCTATAAGTTTGATTGCATCATATAATAATAGCTCATCATTTGTTTGATCACGTCTTTAATTTATTTTTCTATACATTTTTGCCATTCGCACATAAACTGACAATCACCACTAAGTTTCTACTAAATATTGTAGAAACGTAACTTTCTGTAAAGTTGCCTTACAATGATTTGTATCGTAAAAAGCAATATACAAATAAACTTGAATTGAATTAAAGAAAACAATAAATTGATCAAAAGTGAAAGTTTAGCTATTTATTGAGATACATAGGATTTTTATTTCAAATTCTTTTGAACTTGAATATCTACTTTTATAAATATATAGCATTTATTTACATGCATATGATTATTGAGTGGGCCAAAGCATGGATAAAGCCCACATTTTCACAAATGTACAGACGGACATTTGTGAAAGCCCCGTCATCTGCCTTGTCCAGTTTTATTTGGAGCGGTGCCAGTCTTTGTTAATGTGGTCTTTGAGGGGGGGTAATTGTGCAGCGGGATATTGCTCTCATCCCCCTCTCAATGAGTGACAGAATATAAAGAGCCCCACACCTCCTTCCTTAGAGCTGCCCATTACTGCTTCTCTCCAGCCTGCGTCGGTCCCTCTATTGTGCTGATGGCTAGAGGTGCACCTATTCACATCCACATCCCACCTCCTCCAAAGACAAATGTTTTTTTTCTCAACTCAGTTTCCATGCTGCCACAGTCTGGTTTACGCTGGATAGTGTTGCCGAGGTGCTAGTCTAACTGATCAGGGGTTATTCTTATGATAGTCCAAGAAATACCACACATATTGGGGGAATCATCAAATCATCACTCATTCCAAAAAATGGTCAAAAAGATGGCTGATCAAAAATATACAAATGATACGCTTTTCTTAAACTAAGACCTCAAAATGTTTAATTTACAGCTTTGAATTATATAAATATTTATTTATAAGTATTATAAATGTTATTGATTTCAAAACATGTACACCTATACCTTTCAAAAGTGTTGGGTTAATAGCATATCAGCATATTAAAAATGATTTATGAAGGATAATATGATACTGGAGACTGGAGTAATAGCTTCTGAAAATTCAGCTTTTTGATCACAAGAATAGATGATAACAAAATTATATTTTAAATATTTCAAAATATTAGTATTTGTTCTGTTTTATATATATAAATGCAGAAAATGCACACACACACAAAAAAAAAAAAATCAGCAAAAAAAAAAAAAAAAATCAACAAAACTCCGTATGCTGTAATTTAAATCAGTAGTAAGTCATGGTTTAACAGAAGTCATCTCATGCTGGGGACCAACACCCAAAACATATGCTGTTGACCAGATATTCTGCTCTTTTCAGCAGATCTCAACAATGAGGAGATAAAATTGTAATGTAATCATCATTGATTGCTGTCATTCGTTCAGACAAAATATTTCTGCCAGCCAGTCTTAATCCGCTTATATCTCTGGATGAGATATCAGTTCATCCAGTGTTTGTGGAAACAGCTAAAGATCAAGGCATCTCAGCACGCACTTCGTACCTGCTGCCAATTTGGTGGCTGAGAATGTGAAGGACAGTGGATAGAAAGATGAATATGAATCTCAGACTTCTCAGAGCTCAGTAAGGCACGGAGAAGGTGACCTCTCCCTGACTGGGCCGGGCTGGCGTCCTAAAGAAGAACAAACAGTCTGTCACCAGCTGTCCCCCAGAATATGCCAAGACTGCTCTCCCACCCACAATGCACTCCTGTTGCTTACGGCCAGAAGGCCAAGGGATGGGCACAATGTGGAAATGCTCCTCACCCGGATTTTTGGGGATTAATAAAGCTGCTTTGGAGGCCCTAAATATTTCTCAGTTTTATCTACCAGGACTGTTACATGTTGTAATGCTAAAGTGGAGAAAATAGAAAAGAAGAGTTGCATGGGGATATTTACCCTGACAGAACAGTTTTGGTGACCATTGACTTGCATTGTATTAAAACACACACACACACACATTTTAAAAATTCTTCAAAATATTTTCTATGTTCCACTGAAGACAAAAAGTCATACAGGTTTGATAACAGAATTTTATCTCTTTAAGGGTATAAACAACACATCTCCCGTAGGCTTTAACATGGAAATCAGATTTTGGTTTCTCCTCTCACTGAAATCTGATGGACTCAAATGGCAAGTTATATGTGGCCAAATCTGATATTTTCTTTTCAGATTGAGATTACAGTCACTTTTACTCATCCTCACTGGTAGTCATGGTAACAAAACAAATGTGTATTGCGTCACCACGCAGGAGACCTTAGCATCGGATGTTTTGCCACAGATTGTATTTTTCATGAGGGCAGTATCCAAATCTAATCGCGTTTGTTTGGAATTAACAGAATGAAAAATGGTGACATAACAGCCCACTGTGCAACAAATAAAAGGTCTAATAGTTCAGGCTGATGCCTTAACAAAAATCTGATATTAATCCAATTTTATACCACTTACAAAGGTGGTTTGAATTGGACTTGATGCTTCAAAATCAGCCGCCACGATACCAAGCCATTGCTATGCAGCTGCTTTGGTGTTCTGAGTACGTTTGATCAGTTTTTGGGGTGTGCTATGTAGTTGTTAGTGCAACTTTTTGGTGTCTTTATGGCCCTTTTTTAGTCAACGAGGTCTTATTTTGCTCATCTGTTATCTGTAGCTGCAAAAGTCCAAAAACATTCCTGTGCAAACAATTCACTAGAGATGAAATGAAAAATAGTGGCAGCAAAAACACTACTTTTATTCCTTTTTCACACTGACTATTATTACAGGGGTAGATTATCAATCAGTAAAGAGGCACAATACAGTGCTGTGACCTCACAACACTTTTACCATAGTGCATGATTTGTAAACTAATACATTTTGTTGTCTGCATCACATGACCAGAACAATATGTTTGGCTTTTCTGACATAGTAAACATGCTTAGTACTTTACCTGGTATAGTGTTGTGATGGGAAGTGTTCCAGTATGAATCCTGCAAAACACAGTAAAAGAAATCAAACACTTTGTAGAAGCTAGTTAAAATGGCATGGTTGCTGTAGCAAATAAATTTTTATGATGCAAAAAAGGTTTTTAGGTTTTAGCGTAGGTGGTACGTCATTTTCAAATGCAATACAGTATTAACATTTTAGTGTGACTCATGAACATTTCACTTCTGAACTCCTGCTATACGTACAACCAACATTATTAAACACTGATTTACATTCATCTGTTTCAGATAAAGTTAAGCATGCTTTTACATACTCGTTGCACATTTTACTTTGAAAGTGTTTTGAAGCATTCCAGAAGCAACCTCATTTGGATGAAATCTCACCACAGGCACATTTTCCAATCATTTCCCAACATTTCCCATAATTTTGGGTTGAAATTACAGGTCTTGACTGACTTGTAACAGCAGACTCCTGTTCAATACGTCACATGATCTGCAGTCCTAAAAGAACATATTCGGAGGAATGTTGTCCATACAATGCAAATCAAAGGTCACCAAAATTGGTAGGCTATCAACATCCTACAAAATATTTTGAGGAATGAAAAGGTTGTTGGAAAGAAAGGCAGGTGAAGAACATGCTGACAAAATGTACATTTTTGGGTGACCATTGAAGTATGAGCAAAAGTCACGATAGCGAACACCGGTAATAACCAGTGTTCACTCTCTAGTCAACACTTCTCAGGACCCCACAGAGCTTCCCCTTCCTAAAATCACAGTTTGTCAGAAGTATTGAACAAAGACCAGGTTTATGAACATTAAAGTAAGCATCCTTGATGTTTGGCCAGATATAAACTATTTTTAGCTCTCAAAGATACACCTTCTTCGTGGAACTCGATAGTGCCATAAGGTTTTGTTTCACATGACTTTGAGGCCCTTCCTTAGAAGATTCAAACATCCCCAAAGCAACAGAGTATCTTGTAGTGTTGGTGTGATGCAATGCAACAGGGACAGCAGCGGGCCGTGCTCTGTTTGTTTCAAAGATCTGAACAAAAACACTTGAGTTGAATGCAACTTTGTTCCACCTCAACAATATTGTGGATTTTCCTCTTATATCTTTGTTTGGAATAGGAAGCCCTTTTCTAAATGAAATATAAATGATATCAAATAAATATCTGTCTTTTTGCAGATGATTGCATCAGTATGTATAGAAGTGTTTAATTGCCTTTTTAAAGAAAATCCTGAGTTGGCTTCAGAATGGATAATCTGTATGCAGAATTGATTCATTTTGACAGAGTAAGGAGTAGATTTGCTATTGCAAGCAGAGCTTTCAACAGTCTATTGATTGTCCACATGAGCTGCTTGGCTGTATTGACGTCTCTCACAGTCTGGTTTTACCTAAAAAAAAATGTATAGGTTTTATGCAACTAATTTAAGATAGAATATTTCTCACACAACCTTCCACAAATGATCTGGTAGGCCCATGCATAAATCACAGTGAAAGATAAGTTTTGTGTTAAATAAGTTGAGTGACATGAAATGGATTCGGTCTTTTCTCACTTTCCTCATTTGTATCACAGGAGTATAAAAAAAATAGCTTTGAACTTCATCTGCTCGAGTGTGTTTGCCTCTGGTGGAGACGGTCTCTGAAAGATGTGGTGGAGGGGGTGACGGGGGTTTTCAAGGCAGTAGTGCATATTTTATTTATTGTTCACTGCAGTACTTTCTGATGTTGATAGGATTGAAGTCTCAAAATTACCTTTTACTTTTTTTTTTTTTTGAAACTAACTTTTAGTTCATGCTAATGACTGCTGAATGTCAAATTAGTAAACAGATTTGAGTACACATTACTGATTGGTTTTTATATTTTCTATAAACAGATAGTTATGGTTCTTGATTCTGATTGGTTGAGTCGTGTTCAAAGCTGTTGTAAATTACTCTACAAACATACACCTTTGTTTACTTCCGTGTACTTTGTTGGAACCACAACTGTTTCTGAGGAACTACATTGTTTGGTGGAAGAATTCCGTTTTTATTTATTTCATTACATTATATTTACTCTGTTTTATTCTGTGAAACCTTACAACGGATATGGAATAACCATTTTACAGAAGCAAAAAGCCATGTGTTTTACATTGAATTTATAAAAGCTAAGGGGGTTTTACTCACTCCACTTCCACTTTTTGGTCTAGCAACGCCCCTTAGCCATTATAAATTCACTGTAAACCACGGCTTCACAGGGCTTTTTGCTTTACTCTCACACACATTTGTATCAGTGTATCAATAGAAAGTTTGATTCAGATCAGTTTATATCAAAGAGTTCTTTCACACTTAATTAGTCTTGCAAGTCTGATTCACTCTATTGAATCGGTTCATCTTAAACGGCTCTCTCACGTATGTATCGACAAGTATCCACGCTCACGCTCATTTGTATTTATAACTGGAAAGTTTGATGTACACTATTGAATCAGTTCATCCTTAAATATCACTCTCGCATTTGTCCTTATCTTTAAAAAGTGAATCATATTAGTGTATCGGTTCACCCTAAACAGTTCTTTCTCACATATAGCATGACGATTGAATCAGTTCATCGAATGGTCCTCAGTCACACATATGTAGCACTATTCATTGTATTGATTTGAGCTAATCCTTAATGGTTCTCTCTTGCTTACATAGCACAATAAAGTCTGTTTTGGGAAAGTCTATTGAATCAGTTCATCATAAACAGACCTCTCTTACATGTTGCATTGGAATGATTCATTCCAGTGAATTGGAAAAGAATGATTCCGAAGCATTCTATTGAATAAGTTCATGTTTGTCCCCAACACACCAAGCAAGCCAAAGGCAAAAGTGGCAAGGAACCAAAACTCTTACCAGTGATGGACAAGGAAAAATCTTGGGAGAAACCCATTCAGTCGGGGGGCCAGTTCTCCTCTGGCCAGACGAAACCAGCATAGTGTGGTCTAATACCAGGATGCAACACAGGTCAGATTAAGCAGAGGACTTTAAGTGCCCTTTTGGTCCAATCTAGGTGCCCCTGGACCCTAATTGTGCCCTCGTAATGCCATTTTCCCCTACCCCTCCTGAGGTCTATGCACACCACTGCTTCAGTTGTTATAATGAGATGATTCATGAGTGTGAACTCACTATTTTTAGCAGTGAGTGACTTTGACTATTTTAACACAATCGTCAAGAAATCAACTATCTGTGATTGGTTGCATTGCTCAACTTTACAAAAACACGTTGTAAGTAGAAACTTTTGACATCCCCCAGAGCACAACACAAATATGCATTGAATTCTGCAATATCTGTGTCGCCAATATCCTGTTATCACAGTTTCAGATGAGGGTGCTGTTGCTTTTGTTTGAAGGTTTTCACTGCGTGAGAAGTTTCAGTTGCACGAGTCTCACGCTGAATATGTGAGAGTTGGCAGCCCTGGAAACCATTAGTTGGTTTCATTGCATGTAAGTAGTCTCTATTTATAGAGGATGCATTTTATTAAACTCAGCTCGGTTCCACGCTGCTGTTCTCTCATAACTCATCACCTCAGTATCTTCAGGCTGGAGCAGGGCTTTCTGACTCCAGCTTGTCATTGCATGGGGGTGTGGAGATAAGGGGTCTTTATTGGTAGACCCTGCTAATCTGACTTGGCAGGAGGGATTGAGGCCAGGCTGTCCGGATCGTGACGCCTCCATCCAGAAAGACTTTTTATGGATGGCCCCAGCTGCTCTGGATACGTCTTTAATGAGTGATGAAAGAGGCAGACGTAGAGTCAGGCAGGTTGCAGGACCTCCCTCCTCTAATCCACCCGATCCTTCACTGTGTCTGTCTCTCAGTCCTCATTTAGGTGCATGCCCTCCAGCAAATCCAGAGCTATGATTCATTTTTACATGAGAATAGCATTGCCCTTTGGAGTTTCCAGCATGCACTGGGTGCCTCATAAGATTAAAACTGCAAAAATCTTATTCTAATCAGCATCTATATCTTGATTTCTATTATTTTTAAATATGAACGATGGATTTACTGTACCTGAGATGATATTAAGAGTCCAATCCAATGTATTATTAAAAGTTATATATATTTTTTAACATTTAAATTATGTGTTGCATTACTGAGAATGTTACATTTATTTGGTCTTCCTCATACAAATATCTTTCAGTATACTTCATTCGTGGAAAAGAATGCATCACAATACAAACACAAACTCATTTTATTGCTATTTACAGTTATGGACAAGACTACTAGCATATCAGTCTGTTACATTTATTTCTAACTTTTGCACTTAGCAACTCAATCCAAGTACTGTCATTTAGATTCAGACTATGTACAAACAGAGGTGCTCCTCTGCTGGTGATGAGGTCCTGTAGAAGTCAATATGAATTTAAAATCTTTTTAAGGGCAAGACCTTAAAATATCTCCTCAGACAACATAAAACTTTCTGTAAAGTGTAAATCCCACCAGGCTGCTGGACACATCAGTTTGGGCATTGTAGGAAATTTGGGCTAATCGAATGCAGATTTCACTGTACTGAACATAAAAGGCACTGAATCGTAATTGAGAAAACCCAGTGACTTTGAGGAAGGAGAGATGTACTGCATTTCAAATGTCTGAGGAAAATATCTTGATTACAAATGTACTGCTTCGATCATGGTACTTGCTTGTTAATTTAATTGTACCAAATAGATTGTCTCCCCCTGGTGGATGGACCATGCAATTTCATCACAGGGCTGTAAGTTTGGAGGTGTCAAATGTTACAAATAAAACCTCAAACCTCATCCAGTCCTTTATTTCGCTTGTTAATCTTTCCTAAAACATCCTGCAGTTGTCCCACAGTATCCATCATGTGTCGGATGCCGTCTTGGAAATTTCCCATTCCCTCTCGCCTCCATGAAAGTCGCAGTTCCTCGATCCATTGCAGCACTTCATCCAGCTGTTTCTGCGTTTCTTTCTGCTCCTCAAGCTCAGCGAGAAGCGCTTGCTTGGCGCACACCTCGGCTTGATAAGCCTGCAGAAGCTTTGCAATGGAGTCCTGCAGCTTCATGAGCTCTTCTTTGCCTTCTGGGTACTTCTGATGCAGCTGGTCGTCGGGCAGCAGGACATTGCGAGGGATGGACAAGACGCGGTCCATCAGCATTCCCTTCATGCGCTGAAACATGATTTCAAAGCGCTCCTGTAAGAACTGCCGCAGTTTTTGGGTGCTTTCTCGGGCTGCCAGTCGGAGCTGCGCTGGGGGATCCTGGCCTGGACACAATCTTTTCACAAACACAGATTCAACAGCGACCAATATGTGATTGAGGGAGTCTCGAAAGGCATCACCGACTCGTAAAGTGCAGGTCTCTGGGGTGAAGCCGAAGAACTGTGCTTCATACAGACGCAGGGATTCCGATCCCTCTGAAACTATGGTCATGAGAGACAAGTTAAGCCACAAATATATACACTATATATTTAGTTTTGCATTAATTTTTTATTTTCTGCATCATTACTCCAGTCTTAAGGGTCACATTATCCATCAGAAATTATTCAAATATGCTGATCAAGAAACATTTCGTACATATATATATATATATATATATATATATATATATATATATATATATATACACACACACACACACACACACACACATCTATGTATGTATCTATGTACTTATATGTATATATGAATATATACACACACACGTACATACACACATATGCACATGCATAAATATATATATATATATATATATTCATATAAACATACATCTATGTACATATAAACATACATAATCATATAACGTATACATACGTTCACACACGTATATAACATACGTTAATATAGCTGTGTCGTTAATGCGGTTTCTCAAAACAACGTAAACGTTAGCCATATGAAACTGACAATAACATTTACCTACATGTAAAACTGACTAAATATTTTCTAAGATTCTAGAGTTACAGATTAAATGTCATAACTATTTTCCCCCTCGTTATGATATTGTTGATATTGTGTAAGTTATTCAAGGCAAAAGGCTGGAAAACAAGAATAATTTTACCTCCGCTCTCTGCCATATCTCCGCTGCCCGCGCGCAGTTCAACCTTCTTCGTGCGTCACTCAGGACAAGAGTGTTTGAAAGCGCTACATCGTCTCCTGGTGGTTGGGAGCGTAACGACGTGAATGCGCCTTTTTTTTACTGTCTATGGAATGCGCAGAAGATTAAAAAAATAAACTAACTATAAATTAAATCGATTTTGGACTTTTTAAGAAATAAACACATCCACTATAGAGGCATGTTAGGAATAAGCTCCTGATAAAATTAACAGTATGTTTTTTTATTTCTGACTCGAACCCTACTGTTGTTATTTTATGGGCATATTCCGATCCCAATGTGAAACTTTCAGTTCAACAAAAAAATTACAATATTTCCATCCAAATCTTTACCAACCAATAGAAAAATGCCATACAGCCGCTGGGATAAAACATTAATTTCCACGTTAGAGGACCAATCAGAGCAGCGAGATCGCAAAGCGGCAACCAATTAGATTGCTCAAAACTAAAACCACCTCCTTTATTCGCTTTCCCAGATGATGACGTGTCCAGAAGGTACCGGAAGCAGCGTTGTTGCTCCAAAAAATGGCATACCAGACGATCCGACAGGAATATTTACAGATTCCAGTGGTCACTAGATCTTATACCACCGCCTGCGTCCTCACTACAGCCGCCGTGGTAAGTAAATTTGTGAATATCAGGGTATCGAGCGCTATTTTCTGTCGTGTCCTCGTCCCTCTGCAGTTAAAGCATAGCTGGTCTCCTGTTGGATGTTATCAGGACGTATTTACTTAAAAACCTCCGGTAAAATGTCTTACCTTTACAGTTAAACGTCAAACGGACTGCTAAAAGTAACTTTGCTTTTGATTTCACTTATTATTTGACTGTGATATTAAGTTACCACTAAACGCCGTTTGTGTGCCTGCAACATGTCATTCGTATCTGATTATGGCGTTTCATTTGTTTTCACAGCAGTTAGAACTCATCACACCTTTCCAGCTTTACTTCAACCCAGATTTAATATTGAGGAATTATCAGGTAAGCGTCAAAATAAGCTTTTCATTGAAGAATAGTCTGCTTTGTTTTATTTTTAACCTGTAAAACCCTGATATATTCAATAATAGTCATAATAACCCTTTAGACTATATACAATATAAATAAGAAAAAAATAGTTTTATGTTTTGTATACATTATTGCTATAAATATAATTTCAAGATCTCACAGCAAAAACGTGTACAGAACCCAGGTGGACATTTTTAGAAGGCCTTTTACTTCAAATATTATATATAATATTTGTTCTATAATTAAAATGACAGAAGGCATATAGTAGATTGTGTACAGTAGGTTTTCAGCAAAGTTTTGATCATGTTGATAATTTTGAGGCCTTAGAAAATGGTGTATTTAATATGATACGAAAGGGTTAATGTTGCAGCATGTGATTCTAAATTTTCTTTGTTTGTGTTTTCATAGGTATGGCGACTAATAACCAACTTTTTGTTTTTTGGTCCAGTTGGGTTCAACTTCTTATTCAATATGATATTTTTGTATCCTTTATTAAATCATGTTCTTAGTGAACCACTAGATTGTGTAGTTATCTGTGTAATGGATCCTTGACTGGAGTCTCACAGGTACCGGTACTGTCGGATGCTGGAGGAGGGCTCCTTCAGAGGGAGAACCGCTGACTTTGTCTTCATGTTCCTCTTCGGTGGCTTTCTCATGACCGTATCCTTCACATATTCTCAAAAGAGAAGAACTCTTTACATTGACCTCTATAACTTCTGTCTCTTCTGTATATAACACACACACACATACATATATATATGTATATACATGTGTGTATATATATATATATATATATATATATATATAATTATAACACTGAAACATAACTTGCTCCAGAGCACAGAATAAGTTACTCCGGCTATTTCTCATCCTGAAAGTTACCATCGTGTTTGGAACTGAAAGTTGCATTCATCCGCTTAATTCCCCTTAAACACAACGTCACATTGCCTGCTTCCTGTAATACCCCCTGCTGACATGGCATTAAAATATCAACAACCTACCTACATAGGCATAGTAAAAAAAAAAAAAAAAGTTTCAAATTATTTACTTTCATAAGTTTATAAAAGACTGAAAAAAAAGTGCAAAGGATACATTTAAATAATATAATACAGTATTTGGTTGGTCGATACATATGGTATTGGAAGCAATGTTCCAACTTAGGCATGTTTTTATGAATATACAGGTGCTGGTCATATAATTAGAATATCATCAAAAAGTTTATTTCACTTATTCCATTCAAAAAGTGAAGCCTGTATATTATATTCATTCATTACACACTGATATAGTTCACATGTTTATTTCTTTCATTTTGATGATTATAACTGACAACTAATGAAAATCCTAAATTCAGTATCTCAGAAAATTTTTATATAACTTGAGACCAATACAAAGAAAGGATTTTTAGAAATCATGGCCAATTGAAAAGTATGAACATGAAAAGTATGAGCAGATACAGCACTCAATACTTAGTTGGGGCTCCTTTTGCCTGAATTACTGCAGCAATGCGGCGTGGCTTGGAGTTGGCTTGTTTGCTGGCCAATTAAGAACAGGTATACCATGGTCCTTAAACCAGGTACTGGTAGCTTTGGCACTGTGTGCAGGTGAAATCTTCATCTCCATAAAGTTGGTCAGCAGCAGGAAGCATGAAGTGCTCTAAAACTTCCTGGTGTACGGCTGTGTTGACCTTGGACCTCAGAAAACAGAGTGGACCAACACCAGCAGATGACATGGCACCCCAAGCCCTCACTGACTGTGGAAACTTTACACTGGACCTCAAGCAACGTGGATTGTGTGCCACTCCTCTCTTCCTCCAGACTCTGGGACCCTGATTTCCAAAGGAAATGCAAAATATACTTTCATCAGAGAACATAACTTTGGACCACTCAGCAGCAGTCCAGTCCTTTTTGAAGCAAGACACTTCTGACGCTGTCTGTTGTTCAAGAGTGGCTTGACACAAGGAATGCGACAGCTGAAAGATGCTATAGATCAGGGTTACTCAAATCTGGCCCACGAGATCCACTTTCCTGCAGAGTTTAGCTCGAACCCTAAACAAACACACCTGAGCAAGCTCATCAGTGTCTTTGGGATCATTAAAAAAATCACAGGTAGCTGAGTTTGATCAGGGTTGGAGCTAAACTCCGCAGTGCACTGGCCCTCCACAGTAAGATTTGAGGAACCCTGCCGCAGATCATCATCCTGTCCTAGTCTCTTTTGAAAAGTTCACAGAATGAAATACAAGTTTTGTGGTACCGTGGGAAGAAAAGAACAGCAGAATGAGTCACCTCTCACTCTGACCTCTAGATGTAGACCGATAGAGCAGCTGACCTCACACTGTGGTCAATACAGTATACCATATATAAGCTTTTATAAGATTAAGAACAAACATTGCCTGTTACATTTGCACAAATACTAGTTATAACATTCTTAATGGCTTTGCAGATATTTGGCACATTTGTGAATCTTGTGTTCTTAGGCCAGGCTTTCACCATCATGCTGGTGTACATCTGGAGCAGGAGGAACCCAAGCGTGCGCATGAATTTCTTCGGCCTTTTGAATTTCCAGGCGCCTTTCCTCCCCTGGGTGCTCATGGGATTCTCTCTGCTGCTCGGAAACTCCATCATCGTGGACCTTTTAGGTAGAGATTTGTCTGAATGATCCAAATGTTAGAATTAATGCAAATTTTAATATGAAGGAATCATTTTTTATACACACACAGTTATGAATGAATCTGTTGTTGGTGTGATTTCTGTATTTTCAATGTAAGGCATCGCAGTGGGACACGTGTACTACTTTCTGGAGGATGTGTTTCCCAACCAACCCGGTGGGAGCAGATGGCTGAGGACTCCCTCCGTCCTGTGAGTGCTATAGCTTTGGTTATTAGTCTGCATATAATGAATGAAAAGTAGAGCGTAAACATCAGTATTGTGAAATATTATTGCACGTTTTCTGTTTGAATATATTTTAAAATGTAATTTATCCCTGCGATGGAAAAGCTGGATTTTCAGCATCATTACTCCAGTCTTCAGGGTCACATGATCCTTCAGAAATCATTCTGACATGCTAAAGAAACATTCCTTTTATTGTAAATGTTGAATTATTTGTTTCAGCAGAGCTGCATTTTTTTTAAACCATAAGTTTTTTTGTAAACCTATAATGTCTTTACTGTCACTTTTGATCAGTTTAATGTATCCTTGCTTAATAAAAGTATTAACTTCTTCCTTTTTTAAATGGTAGGATAAGTGATAAACATGACACCTAACTGTTTTCAACATGTGAACATGGGATTAATCAAAGAATGCTGGAAAAAAATTATGGTTTCAACAAAAATATTAAGCAGCATGACTTTTTAGAAAATGTGAAGTGAAAGTGACATATAGCCTAGTTTGGTAACCCATACTCAGAATTCATGCTCTGCATTTAACCCATCCAAAGTACACACACACACACACACACACACACCATGAACATTTATGCTGCGGTGCCCAGGAAGCAGTTAGGGGTTCGGTGGATTGCAGAGACTCAGATCCACAACCTTTGGTTTAGGAGTCAAACTCTAACCATTAGGCCACGACTTCCCCTTCTTGTAGATAATAAAAATAAGAAACCAAATCAGAATTTTAAAATTAATCAACATGAATAAATTACTTTTTTAAATCTAATCAAGTAGAAAACTGTTATTTTAAATTGTAATAATATTTCAACTTGTTTTTGTAACTGTCATTTTTCATGAAGATAAGAGCTTAAGAGATGACTTAAAAAAAAAAATGGTAAAGAATGGTGATGTGAAGAGACCATTTATATGAAACATCAGTATGCAGTTTTTCACACCCATACTTCTGTGCCATACAATCTGTAACTATCAAAGAAATAATTAATATTATGTATGTGTGTGTGTGTGTCCCTGGACCATAAAATCTTAAGTCGCTGGGGTATATTTTTAGCAATAGCCAAAAAAAAAAGACAAACTTTTTTTGTGTCCAAAAATCATGTTCCATGAAGATATTTTGTAAATTTCCTACCGTAAATGTATCAAAACTTTACTTTTATTTTTTATTTTTTACTAATTTGTGATTAGTAATAAGCATTGCTAAGAATTCAACTTTAATTATTTTCTCAGTATGTCAAATTTTTTTTTTGCACCCTCAGATTCTAGATTTTCAAATAGTTGTATCACGGACAAATATTGTCCAATCCTAAAAAAACCATACATCAATGGAAAGCTTATTTATTCAGCTTTCAGATGATTTATAAATCTCAATTTCGAAAAACTGACACTTAAAGGGATATAGTTCTCCCAAATAGCAAAATTATGTCATTAATAACTCCTCCTCATGTCGTTCCAAACCCGTAAGGTATATGCATGGTATACACACAGTTTCAATGGAGGGACTGAGAGCTCTCGGACTAAATCTAAAATATCTTAAACTGTGTTCCGAAGATGAACGGAGGTCTTACTGGTTTGGAACAACATGAGGATGAGTTATTAATGACATAATTTTGCTATTTGGGTGAACTATCCCTTTAAGACTGGTTTTGTGGTCCAGGGTCAGTTGTATATATAATTGAAGCAATCAAAAACAACAAAGAGCAATGATATACAGGTGCTATAACAAGTCTCCGTTAGCTTTACACAATACACTTAGCAAGGGCTTTTAAAGAATATAATAAATAAAAAGAAAACAGATAGAATAGATAAAGAGTAGAGCAAGATGTATGTATGTATGTATGTATGTATGTATGTATGTATGTATATATATATATATATATATATATATATTAGGCTTTGTTTTGAAGTAAACATCCTTTTTTTTTTACTTTTCAGTAAGATGCTGTTTGATGCACCTGAGGAAGACGCCAACTACAACCCTCTCCCTGAGGACCGTCCAGGAGGTTTTGCCTGGGGTGAGGGTCAGCGACTAGGAGGCTAGTCTCAACCCCCATGTGCCTGCTGTCTAATGGACATCTCTGAGTGCAAAAGAAGGAAAATCTTCTTCTTTTGACTCGTTTCGCTTGTGTAGAAAAGAACAGGAGCTTCACCCACTGAACAAGAGAGAGACTTGTAGTTTGTGTGCCTGGAAATCATACGCCTCGAAATATCTGCAAGGCCCATAATGATCTTCTGACTGTAGAAAGGTGTAAAAAAAAAAGAACTGACTTTTGATATGTTGCTGTTGCTGCCCTGAACAACAGCGAATACAACCTGAGCAGCTGTAAAATACAAATATCTATTGATAGTCACCATTTAACTTTTTTCTTTCTCTTTTTCTTTTTTTTTTTTTAAATAAATGTATAAAAAAGTTTCAGAGTACTGCTTGTTTGTGTTGTTTTCTTTTTCTTTTTCCAAAAAGCCTTTCGTTTATAGATTCTCAACATCGATTGAATTTGCATAATCATTTCCACACAAATGTTTCATGCGGTGCTTCAAGAGAAAATGACAAATCACTTGACATTTTTAGAAGATGTATTGCATTCATAACAACAATAAGAGAAAGATTGGTTTCTATGAAAGTAAACAAACTTGTCTTATTTCACATGCTTTTAGAACTTGTTTTTGCTCAAATAATGTATAATACAGTAGTTAAAAATAGTAAATGTAGGAAGAATAGTTGGTTTCTGGCTCTGCTCATGTGTCCGTCTGAAAGGGAAATAATTGTCTTCCTGTCTTTTATACTATGTCATCATAATCCTCGCCGTCATCAGGCATTTCAATTTCTTCGTAATCCACAGAGACAGCGTCTTTGTCTTGACTTTTATTATCGACGGTGGCGTACTGTGGAGTAATGGTGTGTTGTTGGGGCGCAGGAGGATTTGTCTCATCCAAGACCTCCTCATAGTCCGATGCGGGCTCCAAATCCTCACAACTCTGATCCACTGGAAATTCAGATATGATATTGAACTGGTTACATTTCTGTTTGCTTGTGGTGATATGCAGAGAGCAGTCTCAAAAGCCTTTATCCCATCCACATACCCTAGTAGCTATTTTCAGTGAATTTGCAAGACTTCAGATTGATTGAAATTTTGAATGAAAACCGGGAGGCTTGTGACTGTCCCATTGACTGCCAAGTAACTTGCACTGTAAAGGTCCAGAAAAGTATGAAAAGCATTTTCAGAATAGTCCATCTGCCATCTATGGTTCAACTGTAACGTTATGAAGCGACGAGAATACTTTCTGTACGTGAATAAAACCAAAATACACATCACTATAGCGCCATTTTAGAGAATATGAGCTGGACACAAGCCGCTTACGCTCTTCTGTGTCAGCTGTGATTCACAGATGCATTGTTTTTGTTCAAATCAAAGCATAAATACACGTAGAAACCGTAGTCTCAACACAGAATAGCATACACAGTTTGCATTCAGCAGATAATCTCCAAAATATCTATGGGAGAGTCTGAAGCCTCCAGGTTTCCATCCAAAATATCTTAAATTGTGTTCTGAAGACGAACAAAGATTTTACGTGTTTGCAAAGACATGGGGGTAGGGGATAAATGACAAAATTGATGACACAATTTTAGTTTCTGCGCAATCCCTTTAACACTGATAAAAAGAAGAGGCTGTGAGGGACAGACTTGTAGTCATGGCACACTATAAAGGTCATGTAATGTTTGCCAACTCACTATTTTATGGAGTTTTTTGTCTATTGAAAGTTTTCAGAAAGACATTTTGTACACGTGCCTGAGTGTGCCATGAGGCATCAATATTTTTATCAGTTTTCCTGGAGAAACTGTCCATTTTAAATGTGTATATCAAGATCATTTTGTCAATGTTAATGACCTGACACACATGAACTGAAAGCTACAAAACTGGAGTTTGGGATTTCGTATATCAAAGGGAAGTGACTCTCGAGTTCAAGAAAAGCCTTTTATTAACCTTCTTCATGAATATTTTTGCTCGTAAACGAAAATGAAAGTAAAGGGGTATGTATAAAGTAAATTAAAGTATCTATGATAATATATTAAAACGAAACTGACCAAAATGCATGGATTTGAACTGATCTCTGGAAGGTAAGGGTGGTCTCTCATCCTCAAGCTCTTTGAGATGAACTTGGTTGATCCTGTAATGAAAAAAAAAAAGTCATTTATTTTGGAGTGTAGCACCGTATTTTGTGAAATAAACATCTAGTCTGACAGACTTACTGGGTTTTGAAATTTGTGTCATTGTACTGATTTGGTCTTGCTTGTGTACTGTACCAAGCAGCTAGAAAAAGAGGAAACAGAGATTGAAGGATTGAAACGACAAATTTTATAATAAAATTAATCAAACAAGAGAGTTATACATCATTCAAACTGCTATAATAATATAGTCCAACCCTTTTAAATTATAGTCATATTTGGGGATTTTTTTTATTGTATTTTTTTTACAATAGCTGTTAACATAGAGTTAATGGGTGGTGAATTTATTCATTAAATGTAAAAAGTGTGATAATTAACCCCTGTTGAACACAATCCCTGTCCAGTTTCCAGATGTTTTTTTTACCTCTTTTACTGATGCAAACATTGATGATTATGAAAAGCATTACTATAAACAGAGACACCAGAATGATGGTCAGAATTAATATTATCCAGAAGTACTGACGTAAAAACTCCATCTGTGAAATGAAACAGAAACTGTTCAGATTCTGTGATATATCACTATCAGACAAGGATATTTAGTTTATAACATACTTGAAACTCCTGCTACTTCTTCTTTTCAGGACTTTTCAGGCATATTCTTGAAGTTTCTTATTTTCCAGTCAGCTGTGTTTCCTGGGTGGAGAATGTAAAGCTGTGTTTGGGTATACTTTGAAAGCTTTTTTGTAAGTTTAATATGCTTCTAAAAGCTTCTTGTAATGATAGAAAACGATTCAATATGCGGAAATGAATACAGTCATTTTTTTATTTGTAATATGTCAGATTTATCTCTATGCTGCACAAACAAAGTCTCTCTAGCTCTGTCATGCTCACAGCACTCATCCTGCAAGAGACCAGGCTTTACACATGATTAGCTGACTTCCTGCGTCAATCTTTTATTAGCACTGGTTTTAGCACTTGCAATGCCACCTAATGCATCTCATTCCATTAAACTTTTTAGATTTAAAATTGGTTTATTTTAACAGTTCAGTATTTTAATAATGTACAATATTTTCACAAACAGAATGAGAACATAGACCGTTATTCATAAACTGAATTGTCAGTGCAGACTCACAGTCCAAATGGTTATAACAATCAATAAAGGAAATAAAGTAAAGGAATAGTAGGCTATAAGGAAATATAGTAGATCACATGCTTAACAGATTTCTGATCTTAGATTGGTTTTAAAAATATTACTAAAAAATAAATAACCAATTAAATACTGTAATGATGTGTTTCTGTATTCTAAACCACACTGGTATTGCTAGTAATTTATAATCTACACTTGTTTATTATTTAATTTTTTTTTATTTCGTGAAACCAGTTTTACAATGGCTGTTCGTAAATGTTAGTGAAAATGAAAATCAGATGAAACATAATTACCTTTGTCTTCAGTATAGATCACATTGGCCTTTCACATGTTCTGTAAAATGCCAATTACAGAAGTGTCACAAACATCTGGGCATTTTAAATAAATTATTAAAATCTTCAGACCTCCCAGCCTCTGTTCGCCTACCCGTCTTTCACACTCAAGCTGTAGGTCTGTGTGTGTTTTCTTAGTAGCGGAGAGTTGAACTCTCTCTCGCTCTCTCTCTAGAGAGAGTGAAAGAGAGAGAGAGACTGAAAGATGGTGTAAAACTTCTGCTATTCTGCAGAGATCTGAATCCAGGCATGCAATTCGCTGTCATTACAGAAAGGGGCTACACGTCTACAGTGGGCGTGCCCTGGGGGATTTATTTGTTTATTTATTTGTTGTGGTATAGTGGGCGTGGGCCGTGGATTATTCAGGTGCTTATTTACTTATTTATTGTGGTCAACATAAGCCTTAGGACTCCCAGAAGTATATTGTTAGTTGTAAATCGACTTTGTTTTTAGGAAATGAGCTCAAGAGACAGACAGAGAGATGGTGCAAATAACTGAATCAGTCTCATGTTTGGTAGCAAACATACTCTCCTTCTTTATTTAACAAGGTCCTAAAACTTAGGAATACGTGAACACAACACAAAGCAATTTTTTTCTAAATTGTTCTGCGATTGATCGGTTGATTGATTATTTATTTATTTATTTACTGTAGTATAGTGGGTATTGTGCATTACATTCAGCATTTTTTATGTATTTGTTGGCTGGTTGGTTGGTTTATTATGGTAAAGTGGAGGATGTCCATTCAGTGAATTGTTCATTAATTAATTTATTTGTTTATTAATTTATTGATAGTTTCTATTGTTTCCTTGGTTGTGCATAATTGTAGTAGTGTCATGGACAATTTGCTGATCTTTTTTTTATTATAATTTTTGTGTGTGTGGATTTATTTTTGTTGCGTAGAGGGTTTCATCTGAAAAGTCAGTGAATTGTTCATTAATGTATTTATTAAAACTGATTAATAAATTAAAAATAAACAAGACACATATACAGTACAAACAGTAAAAATAAAATTGCATTTATAAAATTAATAATAAATATAAAGAACGCAAACAGAATGTCAAATTCATTATTCATGAGTTACTGAACGCAGCTCCGCCCATTCGGTGCGCGCATGCGCAGTGCGTGTTATTTCTACAATGACGTTGCTCAGTCTCCAGTAGCCTGTTCTGCTGGGCGCTCCTCGCTTTCCTTCAGTGAGCCGCTTTCCTAAACTCAGCACCGGGAAACCATGGCCGAGCAGGCCTCGGGATCCTCCCGGCCGCCACAACATGACGGTAAGCGTCTTTCGCCACAAGGAGAGGTTTATCGTGCTGATTTAGCTGTGCTCGTTGTAGGCCTGCGGCCTGTTCGTGCACGGATTAGCAAGCAGCAGTTAACCGGCTGAAAACGAGCTTTGCCTACTTATGAAAACACTCATATGATGCTTTCATGCTTGAAATGTGTCGATGCTTCTTGCACAAAGCACTGGCTCGTCTGGTTACACAAACGCGTGTTTATATGATCAACATGTTGATGACAGCTGAACTGACAGGACAGACAGGGGGTTGCTTGTATATGTTTTAAGTCATTGATTATCATGTCTGCTTGTTTTTGTTTGCAATGTTGTTCAGATGATGACGTTATTCGCATGCATCTCCGTTTATACAGTGTTTTGATGTACATAGTTATTTCAGCCATGCATTGACGTATATGTATATTGATGTATATGCCACATAAGCACTAACAAAAAGTGTTCTTGTTTTTGTGTGTGTGTTGTTTGCTTGAATAATATAAAGGACTCAGTTTATGACTGGATGTACCAATAGGGGATTAAAAAGAAAAAATGTTCTGTGATGTTATGTATGTTCTTTGTTTGTTTGTTGTGAAGATAGTAGTTACGCCTCTGCAGTGTATTAAAGGAATAGCTCACCCAAAAAGTAAAATTTGTTGAAACTTCTCTCAGCTTCAGGACAGAAGATGTAGATAAGTTTGTTTCTAAACAGTTAGATCCCTCGCTCCCCATTGGATCCTCTCCAGTGAATGGGTGCCGTCAGAAGGAGGGTTGTGGATTATTGTGATATTTTTAATCAAGTAATCCACAGTCCAAAAGCTGTTTAATTGTAATATTTCTGTATTTGGTTGTGTTGTGAAAGTTTGCAGCATATGTGTTGTCAAATAGATTTTCTTAATTTTCATGTGTTTTTTTTACAGCTCTCTCAGCCACAATAGTTTTCGCTAAACAGTGCTTGATCTGTGTTTATTTCTCTCCTGATTCCAACATGACTGCTGAATTAGCCATAACCAATTATTTGAAGCTAAAATTTTTCTTGATGAGATGTGTGTATATATATTTTTTTATTATTATTACAAACAGTTTTCCACCCCATTGTACTTTAATTGTTGTACTGGAGTCTTGTGGATTATTGTGAAGTTTTTATCAACTGTTTGGATTCTGACGGCACCCATTCACTGCAGAAGATCCACTGGTGATGCTTCATTTCTCCAAATCTGTTCAGATGAAGAAACAAACTCCTCTACATTTGCGATGACCTGATAATCAGCAAATTTTCCTTTTTTGTTTGTATGAAGTATTCCTTTAATATTGTCCGGTATAACTCCAATGACATTTAATGGGAACAATTCTTTTCAGTTCTTAAGTCTATGCACATGCTGCTTCGATCCCGTTGAGCTACATTTTTGGTGTAGGTTAAGTTTAGATAAAAAGTCATCTGTCATCCCTGAAGGCCTGTGGTTGCTGTGGGTGGAGTCATCTTTTTACAGATCTAACAGACACTTGCTGCAATACTGCATATTTGTTTGTAAAAACTCATATTTAGGCCTAATTAAAGTAAAACCAAACAATAGAGATGTATGATCTGTCCTGACATATTCGGGGTTCACTGACCTATGTTTAAATGAATCTGCCAGCTAGAATAATGGCTATTAATCAAGCTTTATTCATATCACAGGTGGCTCTGATTAAATCAAATATCTGAAACATCATCTCATTCACATAGTCATTTCTATTATATTCATTTTTATGTATTAAATGTATTTTTTTATATGAGTTATTCAATTCTAAGCAGTAAAATGTCACCGGGCTCATAATAATTGTAGTCTTTGGTTGCTGATCATGGAGTTTATCACATGTTTAGGGGAAAAAGGGATATTTTATAACACTTGAAAAGCCTACTGCTCCGAACCTCAGTAAAGAAATCAAAGTAGCTTTGTAAAGGTCCAAAGAGCAAGAGAGGGCCGTGACATGTTTGATTAGTGAATGAGAAACCAAGTTGTCCCAAATAAAATTCCCAACATGTAAACTCCAAAGAATGTCAGCTGTCTTTTAATTATTCATCGGACTAAAGTTTTATTTGCTTCTAATTAGTACAAATACAACCCAAATTTTGAATATTAAGAAAATGAAAGACATTTATATTTTATACATCTATTTATACATCTATAATTTTTCTTCATCAAGAATCCTGAAAATAAAATTTTGAACGAAAAATGTAAACATTGAGAATAATAAGAATGTTTCTTGAGCAGTAAATAGAATAATTTCTGAAGGATCATGTGACACTGAAGACTGAAGTAATGGATTCCTGGAACCTTTTTTTTCATGTGACGTGAACATGTGACATCGTTTGCTATCACAGCAATAAATTAAATTTTGAAATGTATTCAACAGAAAACCGTTGAATGCGTAAAATGCAATAATATTTAACATTTAACAATATCATAATTGACCAAGAATGGTAGTGTATCTTTGAACAATAAATAAAAATACCTAAACAAATACTATAATTTTTTTTTTTACAAAAAATCTAAAGGAAAAAATAAAAAGGAGAGAGACACTGTCAGTGTACTAACACAACACTTCTATTCTTTAGCCAAGCAAGCATGATTATCTCAGTCTCCTAAGAACTTTTTATTCATTTTTTTTTCCCATAATTTTTTTGTGTCCCATATTGATTTACATATATTTTATTCCCGAGTGTAAAGAGCCAAAGTGCCTTTCCGAGGTTGGAGGTGTAGATTTTTGTGAATGTGTGGCACTGATGGATGTGTTATTGCTCCAGCAGGGGTTCTTCAGCAGCGCGCGGCCGAGCAGGAGCAGGATCGAACCGACTTCCTGAAGCTCAAACAACAGCTGGAGATGGAGTTCAACCAGAAGCGGGCCAAATTTAAGGAACTCTATCTGTCCAAAGAAGGTAATATGTTGTTTAAAATATCTGCTGATAGACCACTAAGATACAGAAAAAAGTTTTTTATTTAAAATATTTGTTTTTAGATTTGCTTGTTTTGTTTGTTTTTATTTTATTTTTTATTCATTTGTGTTTGTATAGTTTATTTGCTTTTGTTTGTTTTTAGTTTGCGTTTTTATTTTATTTTTAATTCATTTGTGTTTGTATAGTTTATTTGCTTTTGTTTTTAGTTTGCATTTTTATTTGATTTTTTTATTTATTTTTGTTTGTATAGTTTTATTTTTATTTGATTTTTTTGTTTGTTTTATTTATATATTTTTTTCGGTGGATGTATGAAGTTAGTTCTTGAGTTCATATGGTTCACAGGTGTAGTTCATCATCACATCCAGTTTTAAAGGGAAAACAAATTATTTCAATAGATGTGTAATGCATCCATAACACATTGTGCATGGATGCACACATAGATACAGTAGACTGAACCACAAACAAACAGTTCAGCCGTCATCATATATCTTTATTTCACAGTGAATATGTCCTGGGGCAGGATTAAGCCGGATAGATTTCAAGACTTTTCTAACAATGTTAGCAGGGATCTGAAGACAAGGCTCCATTTACACTTAATACAAATGTCGCAGCTGATCCAATCAGAAGTGGAAAAAAGTAATGAATAAGTTTGCCAACAGATTCCAATTATTAGTCAAAGTTAAAACATCATAATGAGGACATGCTGTGATAGTGAAACTGGTGCTAGTGGCCTTATGGAACTGAAGCTGTCAGTTCCTTTACATAAACCTTTGCTCTTGTCCCGTAAATATCTCAGAGGAACTGAAGAGGCAGGCTGCTATCCTGGACAAGGCCCAGACAGAGCTGAGCAGTGTGCAGATGCAGCTGACCGAGGCTAAAGCAGAGATGGAGACCATCAAAGCGGTGGCCACCGTCTCTGAGAACACAAAGCAGGAAGCCATCGACCAGGTCAAGCAGCAGTGGCACGAGGAGGTGGCGTCACTGCAGGCTATTATGAAAGGTAATAAGATACTGATTATTTTCATGCTAGTGTCTGATAACCGATACGCTGAACCACTTTTTATTTATTGTCCTATTTCTGCTGTTTGAAACTGTAACATAATCATTCATCACTGTCCTGAAGGTGACTGAACTGCTGTACGACAAGTCTAATACTCCTTTGAGTAATAATAGAAAGTGAAATACATTTTGCAAGGAGCAAATTAAAGATAGCACCCTTCAATGCCATCAAGCCACTTTAATTTTATTCTTTAGACAAAATTTTTGATGAAGTTGCGGGAACTTGCAAAAACTGCAGTTTGATGAAAAAGAGAAAAAAAGGTGACCCCCCCCCCCCCCCCCCCCAACACCCTGTTGTCACTAGGCTACTACCTTACTGTAAAGAGTCATTTCTTATGACTTCCTATGATAAGCAAGCATACTAAATCACAGAATATTTAAGTTCTCATTCTGTTTTATTTCAGACCTTAATTAACACATGGCTCAAACTTACAAAACATTGAGTCAAACAAGTTATCTAGCTTTACAAAAGGAATATTCAACAACTTCTGTAAAAATGAATACAAATAAAATATTCACACAAATATACAAATGCTGTTTTACAGGAATTGCAAAGTGCAATCTCTTACTGCAAAGTAAATTATTTTACATACTACTAATATACTTACAACTGTAAGGTTTTGGTACTATTCTGTAACAAAAAAGAACAATCTTACAACTGTAGAGGTGCATCAACTTCTGAATGAAACTACAACAGTCCACTGTGAAAATGAAAACTAACGGCCTATCATTCGCCATCCTCATCCTCATCCCTCTCTCAAAATAATTTGCCCCCACTGTCATGTAACACACTGCTTCGTGTGGTCTTTGGCGCTTATTTTTGTTGGCAGATGAGAATGATTTGCGTCCTTCACCCTGGTTTCACCTTGGGCTTCACAGATGATGTTCACGTCGCGCAATTACGTCACTTCATAAGGTTCCCATTGGGAAATTTACGATTTACTTGTGTGAAGTAAACGCAACATTTTTCAACTTTCTGCTAAGATATATGTGACTTTTGCAACGAAAATTATTATTATTATGAAATCATGCTACCCCCGCATATTTTGCTTCCTGAAATCGGCAATTTATGCGGCGAAAGCGCGGCGTATTTGAAAAAATGCGACCCCCGCAAAATTATGCGGCCCTTGGCTGATTATGCATTAAATCAGGCGATCGCATAATCACGTTTTTCTGGAGGGACTGGATATGCTTTGTGTAGGCTATATTATTACACACTTCGGAGTCGGAGTTTAATATTCACAGACACAGTCTATATATATATATATATATATATATATATATATATATATATATATATATATATATATGCATATACACTCACCTAAAGGATTATAAGGAACACCTGTTCAATTTATCATTAATGTAATTATCTAATCAACCAATCACATGGCAGTTGCTTCAATGCATTTAGGTGTGTGTTCCTGGTCAAAACCATCTCCTGAACTCCAAACTGAATGTCAGAATGGAAAAGAAAGGTGATTTAAGCAATTTTCAGTGTGGCATGGTTGTTGGTGCCAGATGGGCTGGTCTGAGTATTTCACAATGTGCTCAGTTAATGGGATTTTCACGCACAACAATTTCTAGGGTTTACAAAGAATGGTGTGAAAAGGGAATAACATCCAGTATTCAGCAGTCCTGTGTAGGGTTGCACCGGTTGACCGGCCATAAATCAGAACCGGACAGTTTTTGCTTAAAATACAGCAAACGGCTGTTTTTTGTGCGCACGCATGCACAGACTAAATTGTAATAATTCGCTGTGTGTGGAAATATTTCGAAATCTGTGCACAGGACACGGGCAGCCGTTCAGCGCTGGAAGTGCAGAGCTACATGTCTGAGGCACAGATAGCAGGAAGCGATCAGCTATTGGTGTACTAACACACCAATAAGAGTCCCTTTCCTGCTCACTGCAGCTGCGTGAACGTACTGTATCTGTTCGTGCCCTCGCGACAGTGAAGGGATGTTCAGCTCAACTTCCTGTGTGTTGGATGAGAAACGAAACATACTAAACTGTGACAAAACTTAAATGTTTTTTTTTTTTTTTTTAAGTATAACTTGCATACACGTTTTCAAAGCCAGAAGTAAACGTCAGTTTTGTATAGGATGATTATTTTTATTTTACCTTAAAATGACATCGACTTAATTTGATTTTAAAATCACCTGCTTTTGCACACTGAAAAAAAGTGGGTCACACTTTATTTTAGGGTCCAATTCTCACTATTAACTAACCATTTACTATGACTTTTGCCTCATTTAACTCCTTATGTGCTGCTTATTAATAGCTGATAAGGTAGTTGTTAAGTTTAGGGTATTGGGTAGGATTATGGATGTCATGCATTATATGTACTTTATAAGCACTAATAAACAGCCAATATGTTAATAATAGACATGCTAATAAGCAACTAGTTATTAGTGTGAATTGGACCCTATACTAAAGTGTTACCTAAAAGTGTTTCATTCATCCAATTAAAACGTTTTAGGGTAATGATTCACATCTATATTTTTTAACTTGAGACAATAGTTATTTATTTTTCATTGGCTCAAGTAAAAAAAATATAGATGTTAATCATTACCCTAATTGTTTTTTTTTTTGTTTTTTTTTATCGGATGAATGAAACACTTTGCATCTTTTTATTCGCACCAACATAATTTGATTTTAACATTTTGGAATAATGCATTTATATAGCATACTTTTATTTAGTCTCACTGGTAAAGACCTTTTTTTTTATTTAAAAACTAAAATACTAATAAAGATAAGTGCACAAAGTTTTGTTGTTATTATGTCTGTATCCAAAAACGGTAGACCCTTTACAGATTCGATTGATGTATTGCTCTTATCTGTACGATTAAAACTGAAAGTGTAATTTAAGTTCTTTTCGGGGTTATCAGGAGAGAATGACTCATAACGCGTATCCGCGTTAATAGACTCCTTCAAACGTATTTTATAATGTTAACTTCAAATAATACTTAGTATATTTAAAAATGTTAATTAGCATTGGATCTGGTAGCATTGGATCTGGACAGGAAGGATAACTCTAGGAGGGGTGTGTCGCAATTCTGCCTTCTCAAATCGCGATACAGATTCGTGGACCTGCGTATGTCGATTTCATATCGCATATCGTTACAGCCCTATTATATAGTAAATTCAGTTTTTATGACTGGATTCCACGATTCCGTCAATTTTTGTTACTTTTTAGGTTTTTTATTTTTCAGTTCTAGCTTTAGTTGAGTTTTAGTTTTTGATTATTTCCAGTTAATGTAATTATGTTTTTTAGCTGCCAGGACAACAACATTTTTTTTTTCATCTGATATTTATTTCATTTTATTTCAGCTTTACTTGAATTAACAAAAATATTTTGTAAAAATTATAGTTTAAAAAATACTTTGAAACTTTTGAAATGTTATTTTAAATTGTAATGTTTCATAATATTATTTTTTTAACTGTATTTTTTTATCAGATTGATTCAGTTTTGGCGATCATAAGAGTGTGTTTTTAGTTATGTGCCTGTATACAGTTTTGAGAGTTGTAAGTTTTAGTTTTTTTCTGCCATTTATCTGTAAACCTAATATTTAAGCACTGCTGGACATACCGATAATCAGTCTGTCTCCAGTAAAATGTGTTAAATGCACTTCACTCATGTTGGTCACTGAATGTATTTTTATATTAGCCAATATATTTAATATATTAGCATTCAAGGAGCACATGATGTGTATAGACAGAAGTCCGCAGTGCGTCTGTGAGTTAAGATTCAATGTAAGACTTGTTAAATTGGCATTAATGAACCCTATCTAGGCAGGGAAGGATTCGCAAGATTTCTACATTTTGATCTCTGATCTCGTGAATGTAAATTGTTTTTTGAGGCTTTCTGTTTGATGCATAAATCCTTATCTTGACGTGCATGTTCAGATGCAGAGCGAGAAGTTAAGTTGCGGTCCCAGCAGAAGTTGGAGCAGGAGCGCGCTCAGTGGGCACAGTACCGTGATGGAGTGGAGCGAGAGATAGCTGAGCTCCGCCGCCGTCTTTCTGAGGGACAGGAGGAGGAGAATTTGGAGAACGAGATGAAGAAGGTCAGATTTACTTTTAGCTTTTTACTTCCCTGAACTGTTAAAGAGATGTACAGCCATTTTCTCTGAATTGAGTGTTTGCATCATGTTGGTACTGGGTGTGTTTAGCGAGCTTGGGTTTGTTTCAATCTAGGCTCAGGAGGACGCAGAGAAGCTACGCTCGGTGGTGATGCCAATGGAGAGTGAGATTGCAGCGCTGAAGGCCAAACTGTCAAGCACAGAAGATCGAGTTAAGGAACTCGAGGCAGCAAAGGTTAGACGTAATTTAAAAAAGTGGAACTGAGAGCAAGACTGTTTTGTTCAGATATATTATTAGAAGTGACTCATTTCTATGCAATTTCGTTCCTTTCATGTGCTTATCATGACGTTGTGAATAGACAATTTTTCACACCTAGATGAAAGAATCATGGTTGTATACTGCCGTGCAAAGGCAAAAGACCGTAACTTTGTTTTGGTCGGAAATGAGTTATTGATATTTTTGAGACATTCAAGACCTACATTATCATGTGGATAAGTATCTTTAGTCAATTTCTTTCTTTTTTGAGAAAGTAATTGGTTATCTTGACAGTAACTTCTAAAAGCTCAAGAGAAAGTCAAATTGAGTTACGGTGCTCTGCGTTTGTTTCAATCTAAAATGACTGTGCTGGTCTGGAGTTATACGGTATTCTGCCTATTCTGTCCATTAAAGTCTGCTGCATTTAAATTACGGCATAACTTGTGTTATTTTATACATCTATATAATTCGTTTGTCTAACAAATTGCAGACAGATCGTGAACTACCAAATTGCTCCATATAACAAAGCACTGTAAACAAGCAAAGACTAAATAACTTATATAAAGTAATTAAGGCACCAGTAATTAATCGTAAATACTCTTTATACTTTTTCTTTCTTTTTTATAATGCAGATTATTCTCTTAGTGCCAGCATGTCAGTCTGAGGCCGTCCGTGGACTCGAATGCCGTGACAGCATAGCATGATCACACACAATCAGTAGTAACAGTTCACAGATAAATCCATATCCTACATTTTCTTTTAACCCGATAAAATCCATGGCAGTGAACGTCAACGGAGATGTTAAATCCACAAACATGCTGAGCATTATGTCTTGCATCCTTTAAGTAGCCTACGTCTTGCCTCTTTTGACATGCAAAATGGTATCCACTCACGTTTAACTTTTTATCTGATTGTTACGATCAGAAAAAAAAATTATACAGTCACATTACTGTATGTTCACTTTTTGCCGACAATGCAAAGGCAGAGTACAGTAACTTCAAAAGAGGAGTAAAAATCATTACTGAAACATCGAAATGCCAGATATCCAGTGTCCTACCTATAATTAATTTGTCTGGACAAATACATTTTTTTAAACTAATTTATCTCACACTCTTAGTTGAGGTCTTTTGCCTTTGTAGGACAGTATAAGTATAAAATTATAGACATCAGTTATGATTGTGACTGTGATATTGTTTTGGCTCTAGGAATGAGCAATAAATCAGCTGAGTCTTGTAAAAGCTGGTCAAAGTCAATGACCCAGCAGCTAACTCAGTCAGTAGTAAAGATGAAAGCTTGTAGATGAGTCTGCCAGTTTATTATCAAACATAAAATGTTCATTTTGAATCCGCTATGTGACACTGAAGTGTAAAGGTTGTGTGAGCCTCCGTTTATGGATGCTTTTAATCATGAAAAACAAAGTTTGAAACATGTGCTTGGTGAATTCCCAGGTGAAGGAGCTCAATCACGTCCTGGAGGCTGAGAAATCCTGCCGAACAGACTTGGAGATGTATGTTGCTGTCCTCAACACCCAGAAATCTGTCCTTCAAGAGGACGCAGAAAAACTTCGGAAAGAACTACATGAAGGTATACGACCAAAATACTGTGATGCAAACATTTTAGTTTCATAGAACACAAAGTTTTTTTTTTTCTGCATGTAATTTTACATTTACATTTACTTGTTTTGGTTACTACTAGAAGTTACTACTAGTTTTCAGCAAGGCTGCATTAAGATAAGAAGTGAGAGTAAAGACATTTAAAATGTTACAAAATTTATATTTCAAACAAGTGATGTTCTTTTGAACTTCCATTGTTTTAAGAATTAATTAAAGATTCATATTTAAAAAAGCATAACCGTTATCAACATTCATAATAATAATAAACGTTTCTTAAGCACCAAATCAGCATAATAATTTTGTGTTTTAAGAATCATGTGACCGTTAAGCCTGGATTAATGACTGCTGTAAATTCAGCTTTCAGGAATAAATGACATGTTAAATTACATTTTAGAATAAAATTTATTCAAATAGAAAACATTTATTTTAAATGTTATTCTTAATATATTTTAAATAACAATGTAATTTAAAGTAATTACATTTTTTACAATATTAGCATTTTTCTTTTCTTTTTTTACGTTTATCTTACCGTAACATTTTTTTTGAATGGATAATATGTAGTCATAACACTTAACAGTAACTTTAGTTGTTGAAAAGCATTGCAGTTTGCAACTATTCTATACCTTAGTGTCATACAAGGAAGTGCATACAGGATGTGTTTTTGCATTCAGAAACAGAATGCAAGGTCTGAAACCATGTTTTTAAAGTTCAAATATTTTTAACTAGACACTGCCTTTAAATTCAGCATTTAACTGAATTAAGCATACTGTCAGTCGCACAAAAATAGAACAAATGCATCCTGCGTGAACCCTCCCCTACTTAACTTATATAGTAATAAACTCAATTCAAATGTAAAATGTAGTTTATTCGTTACAAGGTTATGCATTAGTATTTTACATCATACATTTTGATAAGGTGTCCATTTTTTCACTGTTTTTTTCACATTCGCACAGTAATTTTCACTTGCGACTGTGAATGAAATGCTGGTATTGAAGAGCCGTGATAGGCTAGAGACCTTTATGTCTCATTCTGAGTACATAGCCAGTTGATTTGAGTTGAGTGATGCCCAGTTTGAATGGTGGCTTATCTTCCAGTGGTTCACCTGCTGGAGTTGGAGCGACAGCAGCACAATCAGCTGAAACACACTTGGCACCGTGCCAACGATCAGTTCCTAGAGTCACAGCGGCTGCTGATGCAAGACATGCAGCGCATTGAGAGCGTTCTGTCCTCCGAGCAGCTGCGGCAGGTGGAGGAGATGAAGAAGAGGGACCAGGTACTTCTGTTGTTTAATGAACTGGATGCATTCATTAAATCAGTTCTAAAGCTCAGGCTTAAACCAATTCTCAGTTGAGGTTGTTTAAGAATTATAAAAGATCTGGTTGTTTACACTGTGTCCTAACCAGACATGAAGCAACAAGCTTCCAGATTTAAGTTTTTTTTTTCTTCTTCTTACTAAAAGCTAAAATGCTTCATGAAGCTCTGAAAAACCCTTTGCCAGTCAGAACATTTTAGTTTAATCCAAAACATTATGAAGCAGGAGTTAAGACCAAACTATGTATTACCCATAAACATTTTAAATTTATTACAACATATAGAGTATGTCTAGAAGCACTAGATCAATCTTTGAATCGTTATCTATAGATCAGGAGGGATGTTGATTAATAAAAAAAAAAAAATATTTCACATTCTCCAAATTACTACGGAAAGACATTAAAGAGTCACGGTAACACCATATTTTAAATATTTAATATTTGGAATTATTCAATATTATTTGTTCCTTGTAATCTTTTTACTAAGTGGTATGAATGTAGGGCACGATCACTGATACCGATGCCTCTGTTAAATGTGCGTGTTTTTTATTTTTATGTTCTCCTATTAAATAATTCCAGCCATTAAATATTTCAGGCCTTTGTTTATTAATTTATTTTTAGTGTTTTTTTACAATACACATTGTTTCAAAACAGTTTTTCAGAAAATGCATGCATCTATATTTCAATTTACAGTGATCTGTTATCAGAAATGCATATTTGTCTTTATATAATTAAGTTTATAACCTTTACAGAACATTACAAATAGTATAACACTATAGTTTGAGTTATTAAAACAATGAACTTAAAACAATATTCACATAACCCTATTATAATAAATGTCATAATTAGCTGTGCCTTTTTATGTAATGTTTCAATGAGACCTTAATTAATTTATCCCCTCTTCTTTGGTATCAGTATTTTTATGTGAGGGTTGATCTTGTTGATACAGCGTCACTGGTATTAATGGTTCTTTTTTTTAACATGCCTTTTTTGACTGACATGATATCTGTTGTTGTTGGAATTTCAGTAACTTCTGATTCAAGTTCCAATTCAGGAGCCTGTGGGGTGTCAGTTCACTTCTAGTTTATTTTTATGAATTGAAGGGGGGCATTTCTTAAATTCTGAGAGTATTTATCACTTGTTGCATTATCGTCTTGGGGACTCCTGGTTAGTCTTGCGATTACTGATATGTACTGATACTGATAAGTATTTGCATATTTGTCCAGGAAGAGGATGAGAAGGAGAGACTGAGTCAGGCTAAAGAGGCCAGTGAGGATGATGGGACAGAGCATGCAGAAGCAGTGGAGGACTCTCTGCTCGGACTCTCCATAGAAGAGGTGTTTTATTATTTTATTTTATTATTATTATTTCTTTGTCTTCTTTCTGGATATATGATCTAAAAAAAAATTAGTAATCAAAGGCAACCAAACAATAAGAATGTAAATAATCTTTAAAATGTAATCAAATTAAATGTAACGATTCCTTTTATTTTTTGGCAAACAAAGTGCTTCCCAACACAGGTTTTTTGTGTGTGTGTGAAATGTAAACATGAAAAAATATCTCAATTTGATAATGTGGTCACAGCCCCTTTGTTGATTTATTAATCCTTAATGTCACAAATGTCACAACATTCTGCGTGATACTGTTTATTTTTATGCCTGGACTTTCTGCAGTGCAGAAATGATCGCTGAATGCTATGTAAATAGGATTTCAGTGAATTATTGTTAACATCTAATCAACAATGTTGACTGTACGTTTCCTTAAATGTTAAGCATCTTCTTTTCTTTTCTTTTTCTCATTTCAGTCCCATCTCAGCCAGAGCATCCACAGCTCTTTACACTCTCTGGACGCAGACACCCCGAGCCGTCCGGACGCCTCTGACCCTTATAAGGATGGGCTTCGGAGGGTGCAGTCCACTGACAGCCTGGGTTCCTCAGGAGGGGCCTTACAGTCTCACGGGCTGGGCGGACAAAACAACAAGGCCAAGTCAGCCAGCCAGCTGGACGAGTCAGACTTTGGTCCTCTAGTGGGGGCAGACTGTGGGGGCTTTGACAGCATGGACACCTCCTCCATGTCATCCCTCCAGCCGGGACACTTTCTCCTCACCAAGGACCAGGAGAAGGCCATTAAGGCCATGACCCCAGAGCAAGAAGAAACCGCATCACTCCTCTCCAGCATCTCTCATATTGCCGATACAGCTTACCTTCCTCCGTCTGGCTACCGATTGGTCAACGAGAGCGAGTGGAATCTGCTGCAGCAAGAGGTCAGATAGTAGACGCTTTTTAGGGGCTGATTTAGTTTGTTTCAGCTGTCATTATTTTGTTTTCTTTGTTGTGATCTGAAACGAGTTATGGTTATGTTTGTAGTGGGCGTGGCATATTATCATTTTGCTTTTTTGTACTAAATGGAATTTTACTGTTAAGTATGGATTTTTTTTTTTAAATCCACAAAATTCATGAATGATCAACCACATTTGCTTTTATATGGCCATTAGAAGCCTACAGTGCAAGCATTGTCCAACTGCATGAACAAATGCCTCTTCTGAGCCTTCCTTTTTAGAGAAACCCAAACATCCAGTGCAACCAGTGCATTGGTAGTTCAGTTTCCAAACAAATGAATCTTTTGAGCTGGTTCTTTTTAGTAAATCAGAAACATGAAGTGTAACCATAGCCAGTTCATTTAAGCTATAAGGTTCGAATCACTGTAATGAATCCTTCATTGAATCAGTTTGCTGGATCAACATCTGACTCATTGAACTGTAAGTTGCCATTGCTTCCACTAATGTCCATTTCAAAATGAAGTTTTGTAAAACTTGCTGACTGATGGTCCTTCATTGCAAAAACAGATTTCTGTTTGAAATGCAGGGCACTGAATCCCACAATGCAATGCACATTCCGTTTACATTCTAATGAATGATTTGGATCAAAAATGTGTGACTTTTGAATCATTTTAACTCTATTTGATAACCGGACACTGCTTGTTTAAACGTAATGTAACAAGGTCACGTGACAACAGTGTAGCATCCAGTTGTTTGAAATGAATCCGCAATAATACTTTCTGTGTTTGTTTTTGGTGTGGTTTGACCCCAGCTGAAGAACGCTGGAAGGAAGTTGGGGCGGCGATGTGATATGTGCTCTAATTATGAGAAACAGCTGCAGGTCATTCAGGGACAAGAGGCCGAGACGCGAGATCAGGTTTGTTTTTTAAGCCGCTAAAGTCACGTACAAGATGCATAATGAAATGATTCAAAGTGCCATTCTGTAGGATTGTCATACAGTGAACTTCCTTTGGTGGTGCCTTCAGGTTAAAAAGCTTCAGGCCATGTTGCGGCAGGCGAACGATCAGCTGGAGCGGACCATGAATGAGAAGCAGGAGTTAGAGGACTCTGTCAAACAGGCCAATGAGGAAACTACTGGCAAGGTAAAGCTCATCTCTCTGATGGACTTAGGGAAGCACAAATCTGTTGGATTGGATTGCATACATGCAAACTGGAGCATCATATACAGTGAGGAAAGTGCAGTAATTGTTCATCTTTAGATGTTATGTTAAGGGTTATGTTTCCACCCCTAAGGAAGCATACTAACAAAAATGGAAACTGGCTTATGCCTGGTTAGACAGCCACAGTGTCTTCACAGTATTTTTCATAAAAGTGAAGAACGTGCAGACTGCTCTGAATGTTACTCTTCTTCCGAGTCAAACGACTTCAGTGATCTTCATTTGTCTGGTGCACAGATCTCAGAGTTGAAGCAGAAAGTTCAGGAGTCCGAGTCTCTCATAAGCGCTCTCCAACAGGCCTTCAGCCTGGCCAAGAGGAACACCCAGGAACAGATGGTATGACCAAAAACACACACTCTTACACAGCAACATTGACTTGGTTTAGATTTAGTCCTGTTTTGAATTTCTTCATGTCTGTGTGATTTGTACTACTGCGTAAAAGTTTATTTTGGCATTTAGTGTTCATGCTTTCTGGACTTTCTTGAGGCACATCTGTTTCGAATCTAAAGTTGCACTATTGAGGTATAAACCTGACGCTGTTGTGACATGATACCCTAAATAAATCACCTTTGAAAGGTTTCTGTCGGTTAGTTATTACCTGAGGAATGCTTTGTGAATCTCTCAAGGTCACTGATGTTTCCATTGGCAGATTTCTTTAAAAATCCTCTTTTATAATGGTTCGTTTTCCACTTTACTTGGAAATATGTTTTTATGGCTTCTAGAGGGTTTAGTAGACTAAGTGGTGTGTGTGTGTGTGTGTTCAGGCTGTGCTGCTACAGTCCAGAGAGCAGGTGACCGAAGAGCTGAACAGACTGCAGAGAGATAATGAAAGTCTTCAGGGTAAACACAGACTTCACATGACGCTGCAGCAGCAAGAGGACTTTCACATGCCCGCCACTGTACAGGTAACACAGCACCTTCTGTACAGTTCCACTGAATTTCATCTAGCTGTTTATAACATGTCTTGATCGTAAAGTGTTTGATTGGTCCACCTTCTTTAAGCAGCATAGTAAAAAATAGTCAAATAACAGTAATTCTGCAGAAAAGGCTTTTATTTAATCATGGTTAGGAGTTGTTGATGAGACACTCTGATGAAGGCATTGTTGGTTGGAATGCATCAGTGTGCAGTTTTATTTATATATATATATATATATATATATATATATATATATATATATATATATATATATATATATATATATATATATATATATATATATATATATATTCATAGAACTTGATAGGAAGACATTGGAAAATTGCTAAATAAAATCTTAGAACATTGTGAAACTTGGTTATTTTGTTTGTGCAATAGTGCAAATTGTAAAATAGTGCAGACTATTTAAGTGGTTTTAAAAATACTTGTCCCCTAATCAAAAGTTGTTGAAATTAACTGTGCAAAATGATGTAGCATCTGATTTGCCTGACATGTCACAGAAATTGTGTATTTTACTGCTAAGCTCATCCAATCAGATTATAGAGTCTAAACAATTTGTTTTGGAATATTTTGCCACTGTAGGAGCTTCAGAAGCTGGTGCTGCAGTACAGGGAGGACATTGTTTCTGCGCGCACAGCAGCGGAGCATTTGGAGGAGAAGCTGAAGGCTGAAATTCTGTTCTTGAAGGAGCAGATTCAGGCAGAGCAGTGTCTCAAAGAGAATCTGGAGGACACTCTACAGCTGGAGATAGAGGGCTGTAAAGAAGAGATCGGTGAGTGGATTACAGATATCAGTTGATTTGGATAGTCAAAGAAAGCTAACGGTTGGACGCCATGATGGCTTATAAGAGGACTCCTCACATCTGGCCCTGGAGCACTGATGTCCTGCAGAGTTCAGACTTCAACACTGTCAAAGCTAAACTCTGCAGGGCATTGGCCCTCCAGAACAAGATTTGAGGAACTGCATTTGCTGCACAATTCATTGAAAAATATCAATCATATACTTCATAAATAAAAATACACACACACACGCACACACACACACACATATATATATATATATATATATAAATAAATGGAAAAAACATTTAATTCACTAGATGATTGAAAATTCATGGTTATGCTATAATAAAGAAACCTTTTCAGGTTGAATTTGAAGCCAAGATAAGCACATTATGAAAGGACTCGATGATAGAGGATTGTTCATACCGCCCACACTTACCTTGAGCTCAGCAGCACTGGATGTTTACACTGGCTTACACTGAGGCTTTGAAATATCAGTCCAACTTCTGTTCCAAAGACTGATTAAACTCTCTGAAGGCTGTGTGATAGTCTTTCAATCAGAGGAATGCACACATTTATCTGCTTCTCTATCTCTCATGGTTTGCGTTTCAACACTGTCTTTTTCTCCTTCACTTCTCTCTGCATTGGTGACTTGTTTTCAGACATCCTGGAAGGTATGAATCCTTGCCTGACTTTGTGTTTGTCTAGGTCGTGTCTGTCTATGGTGGCACCACCGACGCCGTCATAACCCCCCCCCCCCACCCCCCCAAACCCATTAGCACTTTGTGTACAGAACCTTCTCTATAACATCCACATCACTTTAGCTGTGTACTATACTAATACTAATGTCTTCACATGATGTTGGGTTCAGCTCAGTGAAACTAATGCTACTTAAATGTTAATAAAAATACCCCTACCCCTAAAAAGCCCTAATTAATACAGACATGGTGATAAATGACAATATAAATGTATTTCCTCAAATCGCTCAGCTGAAAAGCTGCACACAATTTGTATTCTTTTATTTTTATTTTAAAGCTACTCTGTTGGGCTTTGTTACTTGTTAAAGTAATAAAAAACCTACAGTGTTTTGAAACAGTACATCAGCTGTTTGTGCTGCTGAATAATGTAGTTTTTCATGTAGCATAATTTTATAATGTAGCATATTTTTCAGTTTGTAAGTCCCCAGCAGTGCTCAGAGCAATAGTAGTAGTCCAAGCTCGAGGAGATGGAGATATTAGCTTAAACATTCATTAAAAACACACTCTCAACTGTTTACTTGTAATTTCCAAGTCATGTTGAACTCATTGTCAAGTCACACTTTTTCAATTTTGATACTGGCTCAGTCAGCAGCACTAACACAGATCTTTAAGCGAATGATTCTTTGTGTTACCGAGGAGAAAGCTTGGCTTGTTCGCGTGTTTTCGTCAAGAGCTAGCCATGCACTGACTTTGTTCCTGACTAATGAAAAACACAGCAATAGCATGTGACCATAGTTTTTGTTTCTTATGTCTTGCAACCTACAGCGTCTTTTTCCAGCTTGAAAACCGAACTGGAACGAGTGAAGAGTGAGAAGGAGCAGGTAGGGCAGGCATTCAAGGCTGATTTTTATTACCTTTTGGCTTAAATGTCACAAAACCAGTAAATTATTTATTTTTTTATTTTTTTGCAGAATAGTATTTGTGAAGTGCATTTTCTCAATGTATTATTAAATAATGATTTGCATGCTATTTATGGATAATTTCAGTATTTTTCTCACAATAGTTGTAGTAATAATAGGGGTATTTTTCCCACAGTATTTTTAATCATCATCATCGTTTGTTGTTGTTGTTGTCTGTACTTGTTGAGCAATCTGCTGATTTGTACAACAGCTGGAGAGCAGCTTGGCGGAGAAGAGCCAGATGCTGGAGAGCGTCCAGGGCCTGAAGAACAGTCTGGAGCAGCAGCTGAAAGACGCCCTCGGCAGCAAGGTCTGAACCCTCGCGTGATCGCTGCGCTCTGCCTTCGCACTAGACTTCTTCATGCTGATCTTTGTGTTTTTCATAACTCATTGCAAAGTTCAGAGTCCACTCCGTTTCCTGTGCATGTGATGGATCAGTTGATGAGATAACCAGGATTCTTAGACCATAGAAACCGATCAGATCAGATTTGCATCAAACAAAAGATTGCATGTTCGTTTGAATTAATATAATCCTGTATTATACAGTAAGGTGAGACCCTTATTTACAAATAAATAAATAAAAATGTGTGTGTTGTAGAGTGCTTTGGAGACTCAGGTGTTTGAAGAGAAAGACAAGGCACAGAGACTTCAGACGGAGCTGGATGTCAGCGAGCAGGTCCAGAGAGATTTCGTCAAACTGTCCCAGACCCTTCAGGTAAACACAGCTCGCTAGTAGAACATGAAGCACTGCTTGAGACACAACACAGCATGCCAAGACCCTTCTGGGAGATGAGAGCAGCTTTTCTTTTCTTCTCCTAGTCATTCAGTCATATGACTTGAGGCAGAATCACACTACTTTACAAAACTGCTTTTGCCTCACTAAATAAAAAGGGTATCCACCTCAAGTGAGTGCATGTTTTTAATGAAAAAGAGTGTCAGTGTGAAATGATTTCATCCAATTGAAAGGTGATATAATATTTTATCACATTTTCATTCTCCACTCACTCACTCACACACACACACACACACAGAGCTGAAGATACAATGTTCTTGTTCCCCCTTCAGGTGCAAATGGAGCGTATCAGGCAGGCAGACTCCTTAGAAAGGATCCGTGCCATTCTCAATGGCACCAACCTAACAGACATCAGCCAGCTTCCTGAGACATGATGTCACTTCCTCCTTCCCATGCACAGAAACACACACACACACACACACATCACCTGACTCCATCGAGATAAACCGAATCGAGCGAGGAACACTTGATCCTGCAGGTCACGGTGAACACTACTGATTTCTACTACTGCTATCCAGCTTGTCCATGCGTTCGCAAGAGCACGAAGACTCCCGGCTCGATCCGAGTCGAGGGTTTGTGTCTTATAATGCAGTTCTCCGCCGCGGATGCTGCGAGGAGCCGCTGGTCTTTCAACAAACGCTGCTTTTGTTCCTCATTCAGTTCAGGAAATGAGAAAAGGGGTCCGTGAAAATCAAATAAGGTGACTTTTTCCCTTCCCAGACCGTACCAAAGTCCCTGTCTCTTCCACCTTTCGTCTCTCCCTTCCTCATCTTTCCTTCTGCTAAGCCAGCAGCAGTGACCTATGAAGGAAACGGACACTTCGGAAGTGTTTTGTACATAACTTGTATACAGATTATTTGTGTATATTGCGTTCGTTAAGTTAATACACAAGACTGTGATTCCCTTCTTGACCCGCCTCCTACATTTTCTCAAGCGACACTGTTTTTTTTTTTTTTTTTTTTTTTCTCTCGTCCGCCAGGCATTTCACTGGGATGTAATTACTAGCTGCGTCGTATCACTTTTCCTCAACAACCATCGTCTTAGACCCTCCAAATCCTCCGCAATCCATGTTTTTTCCCCCACTTCCTGGCAATTTAACAAAATTGATGCCCTTTGCTTGAAGTTACAGCTACATTTGTTAGAACTGATGTTTTTGCGTATCTTTCTGTATAAGAATGATTATTTGTTCTTTCAGAAGAATATTGCAAACACATCTGCTGTTTTTTTTTTAGTTAGCTTCTGATCTGATTTTAACATGCGCTTGATTTGTGTCAAGTATACGGCAACAGCACTTGCGCTGACCGACTTTTACCCATCATTCTGCTGTTTGTATATTAATGAAAGCACACTATGTTTATGATTTACAGTCATTGTGATGTCCTTTGGGACTAAGAAGTATTTTCTGTACCGTGTTAAAGGGTACAGTGGTCGATGTCTGTCTTATGTGTGGCATAAACAGAAAAGCGCATGGGATTCACAGAACCAAAGTTGATCATGTTGACCTTAAATTCTCCAATCTGCGTATTTGGATAGTTTAAATCCTAATCAATGAGAAAAGGAGGAAACAAGGAAAGGGCTTATTAAATCATTTTCTGGTTCATGTTTACTTTAAAACAATGGCTGCCAGGCGATGTGACTCAACTGCAGGAAACAAGTGCGTGGGATTTATATTCAGTTGTCTAAATGGCAAAAAGACCAAAAGTGGCATGTGATTATGGTATGGTCTTTTAAAAATAATAATAAAAAAAAGTTCAAGCTGTAGAATTAACCTATGACTTAAGAATGAAAAATCAGCTGAAAATTTGAAAAATCTAGTTAAAGCTATTTCCATGCATGCTGAACATTGTCTCCTAATCCGTGTTATTGGAAATCTGAATTCAGTCAAAAAAAATGTGCAGCTTGATAAATACAACGAATTGTTTCCTGAGCAAATTCAACCTCTTAATCAGTATGAACTTTAACAACGCTACTATAGTATGACCAGTGCTGCTGTTGTGATCCGATGAGGATGAAGCTCTCCTGTGTGAATATGTCCATTATATTATGACCAGGTGTGTTGTGGTGTTGTTTGATTTTATTATCTGTAAGTTGCACTTCATAACGCTCACACGTTTCGACACTGCAAACACACGTAAGCGATACTTCAATGGCTTCATGTTTCACTTCAGTGGTTTCGACATCAGAATATTTGAAGAACTACATTTTTCATTAGCAGACACTGCTTGAACTCTAATAACTGATGTGGGGCAAGGAGACTAGCGTTTTTAATGAAACTTGTTTTAAATAGACTTTTCTGCAGTCAGTATAATTTATGATTCATTATTCAGTCAAGAGTGATAGTTCAGATACTTTCACAAAGACAACGGTTTTATTTCTGTTCTTTGCATGCTGTGTTGCAAATGCAGAAGCCCTTGCAGATTTATATACTGTATGTACATATCCCTGTACATATCTATATAATAAAACAATCTGAAAGTTATGTTTTATGTGGATTTGTAGTCGGTAGCCGATCCGTTTCCCTTTTTCACCCCTTCAACAGATCATATTAATCTCATGTCTAATGTTTAATACTTTGGTTATGCATTGTTTTTAATGCATTTGATGTTTTAGTGTTTACATTTAACACCGTTTAATACAATTTCAAACAAATAAATCTTAGTCATGCATTGGTAAATCCAAATTATGACATATAAGTTATAATTATGACAAATCGGAATTGAGAATTTTTCAGTCAATTGTCAGTCATAATTGAGAAAAATTAGCTAAAACAAAGTTTGTCAATATTATGAAAAATTCATTGTAACAAGTCAAAATTGAAATAATTATGAGACAAAAAAATTACGATTATGAGCTGACTGTCAAAAAATGACTTGCTATGAATGATTATCAAGTTGTCATAACTGACTTTTTTATCTCATAATGACTTTAACTGTAAAAGATTGAGATAGAGTCTACTGACAGTCATAATTGAGACGTTGACTGAGTAAACAGGCAAAATTAAACTGATAGTAAAAAAGACATTGTTGGTAGAGCTCAACGTGTACTGAGCCCAGGACATTGCTTCCCTCCACTACAGTAATTACACAAGCTCCTTGTTCTTGACATGATTTCTGCCTTGTGATTGGAGGAGGGAAGGAAAAGAGGGAGAAGTCTTCAAATCCAGCATGACCTCTTCCGATAAGTCATACTCTCAATTCAGAAAAAAAACGCCAATGCCCAACACTAACTGTCTCACAGCAACACACAGAGGAAAGAGTCACTTCAATATAGAAAACTCTTTATTATCAAGGACATGTGTACATGTACATACATATTACAGACAAAAAAAAAAAAACTAGTTTATACAAAAATCCCAACTATTTATTTCTTCAAGAACTTCTGAATGTGAGATGTTTGGGACAAGTACTGTCCTTTAAAGGAGCTCTACGGAGATGTGATTTGGCTCCTCTGTAGTTTCTTCTGTAGCCTGAAGACCGTTAATAACTGATGGTCAGAAACTGAAATGGTTCTTAATGTCCTTGATCTGCTTCATCATGCCAGCGATGCGCTCTCCCCTGCAGGACAGAAACATTGAACTAAGTGTCAAATACATATAATAAGTGCTAAAATGTGTTAAAAAAAAACAAAAAAAAAGAGGAACCTTCATTAACTCATTCTTATTGTCATAAGACATTTGAACATTTTACTTTTTGTCGATTCTTATTTGACTATGCATTTAAAAATATACAAATAACACACACTTTACATGTAAGTGTGTATTAGTTTTTCTTAACATTAAAATATGTTGTGTTTTGGTTGTGGGTATAATAAGACCTGATAACACAGGAGTAAGATGCTCATGGTCCTACAACAGACCTCTGTAAAGGGTCGTCTTGTACATGCTTCTCACTTTACAGAATGAAAGGTGCATACCAGCACTGGCATTTGGTGCACGTGTGAAGTGAAAGCAGGTACATACTGTTCTTTCAGCACTCCCTGGACACACCTGAGTGTGAGACTGGAGCGAGCCAGAGATGCTCCTCTATTCATCTGCTTCTTCTGATATTCCTTCTTCAAGTTCACCTGGCAACACATTACAGCACACAGTGAAACCGGGGAAATAACATGCATCCGCTCTGCTCATGCCAAAAGAGGAACATCGCCAAAACAAACTAGGCTTTAACTTGGATACACTGTGAAGCAGCATAAATATAATACTGACAGCAGCGTTAAACAGACCTGTTTAATGCCGTTGTCAAGGTGACGGAGCTGATCGTGGATGGTTTGCAGTTCCTTTCTCAAGTCCTTCTCACTGTCTGACAGCACAGGAAGTGGACTCCGCAGACCTCCCAAAACCTGTTTTACTCTATAAACACACAAAGCTTAGTTACAATAAATTATTATATTTTTTTTTTACTTAATAGGAAGTTTTGAGTTCAGAAAAAAAGGCGATTTCAATTTTTATTTATTTAACTATGTTCAAATAAAGGTGAACCTGTTCATGATGGCTTCTTGTTGATACTTGGCTTCTTCATGTTTATCAGCGAGCCGCTCCGAGCCTCGCTCAGGCTTTTTCTACAACACACGATCACATCTCTAGCATAGGCACGTGCCGCAGTAAACCACAGCATTAATGACTCTTTTGTACTGAGCCCACTGTCTTCCACACTACACTGTAATAACATGAGCTAACTGTGTTTCTGTGAACACGTGTGCTTGTGATTATTGTGATTCAGGCAATGCTGGGGTCACCTCTCTTCTCTAGAAAGAGCGAGATCCTCCAGCTGCCTATTCTTCTGGCCGCTCAGGAGCTTTACTCTGAAAAGGGGACAATAATGAAATGAATTATTTTGATTATTTGATCAATTATGATTTTTTTTTTTTTAAATAAGAAGTCGCCTAGGTTCACCAAAGCTGTGTTTATTTCATTAAAATACAGTTAAAATGTTGAAGTATTACAATTTTAAACAACTGGTTTTACATGTTTTAAAATGTAATTTATAAGTGTAATGGCAAAGCTGCATTTTCAGCAAGTCTTAAGTGTTCAGAAATCATTTTAATACACTGATTTCATATCATACGCTGCTCAAGAAATACTAATTATTAAAAATGTTGAAAACAGTTTGATACTTTTTTCAGGATTCTTTGATGAATATAAAAGTTTAAAAGAACAGCAATTATTTGAAATCGAAATCTTCTGTTCACTCTTCATCAATTTAATAAATAAATAAATAAATCTTACTGAGCCCAAACATCTAATCTTCTATTTACAATCTTAAATTACACATGCTTCACATATTTGCAGTTTATTTATTATACAATATTGATCTGATTGCGGAAGATGCGCCTTTAAGATAAAAGTATATATATATTCTTAAAAAAAATAATAAAAAAAAACAATAGGCTTTACTGCATCCTTGATAAATATATATTTGTATACACACACACGCTAAAAAAGCATATTTAAGCATCCCTTAAGCATATTTAGATGATGTAAACTACTGCTCATTAAAATAATTCTCAGTAATATCAGCTGTTAATAAAATTGATCTAAAACCAGTATAACTTGTACCTTCTCTGCATCTCTTCATCAGCCAGGCCCAGTTTGAGGATGTACTCCTCTCTGAACACTTGCGTGGCTCTGCTCAACAGCTGCAGACATTCTGGAGGAGGAGGAGACGAGTCCTTATCACCCGCCCTAAAATACACACACAAAACACAAGACTGTAACAGCCTCAATGACCGCTTCAGTAATGTCCATTCATAAAGCTGTATATTACTAACCAGTGTAATGTGATGTAAAAAACATGTTCATTGTGCTTCAGTTACATTATTGAAAATGGTAGGTGGTTTATTATTGGTTCAAGATGGTCTGCTAGCTCTAACTGGACCAGGATGAACTAACAGGTCAGGACCAGGTCTTCCAGCTGATGATCAATCTTTTAGAACCGTGTAAAAAGTTTGTTTTAATACAAGCGGTCACATTTTACCTGAGCATTAATGGATTGGTTGAGCTGCGTGCCAGGATGTTGCGAATATGCTGTTCAAAGGAGTCTTCAGCCAATCCACGCAGAGGAGAGCTTCCTGACCCCGCCCCCAGATGAGAGCAGAGCAAAGGAGGGGACGGTGGACGAATAGAGCTTCTAATTAGTCATTTAAAAAGAAAATCTTATATCATCGTATAGATATAAATAAGTAGTATGATTTAACACTAATTTTGCAGTCTTTTATTTGATAATTGCATTAAGCTATTTTACGAAAATCATGCACATTTATTTCAATTTTACGTGCAATATAATTCATTATTAGATTTCCGTCAACTCACAAAGCCCCTGAAATTCCCTTACAGACATGCATTTGGGAAACCCTGACCTAACAAAGAGGGAAGGAGCCAGAGTGTGCTTGTCACATACAGCAGAGGGAGCAGGAGACACTCGTAGGTACTCGTGATGCAGATCATGGTGGCTCCCAGGGACAGGTCTGACAAGATCCAAAACCCACGAACAGGAGCCGGCACACTGAGAGAGAGAGAGAGAGAGAGATAATACAGGAGCAGAATTTTAATAAGCAACAATAATCTACAGCGCTTACTCATCGTCCCTTAAGGTTTTCTTAAACATCTGCAAATTGGGCTTTTGTTCACAAGAGATCTGGGTTTTAACTGTCGCTTGTGGTGCCATGGCACTGAAATGTTCATTTCCTGTGAGTGTTGCTCTACCTGTTAGCGAGAGGTCTGGTGCACAGGATGTGCTCCACTATGCAGCGCTGCTCTGCTGCCAGCTCCTGCAGACTGTCTTTATCCTCCTCATCTGCACAGAAAACACACAAACCGAGTTCTTCAAATACTGTACTCCTCAATATTTAAATGTTGCAATGTAAAGGTTACACTGAACGGACTCCAGAAACTTGTTTTTTGAACCAGATGAGACCTACACTGTGTACACCGGCCTCGTGGTGACACAGAGGGTCTGAAACAGAAGATTTTTGACAAAAATGTATACTTTTATTCAGCAATGGTGTATTAAATTATTAAAAAAAATGATAGTAACAACATTTGTAATATTACAAAACATTGCATCAAATAAATGTTATTCTTTTGAACTTTCCATTCACCAAAGAATACTGAAATAAATGCATCAGTTTCCACAAAATTAAGCAACATTTTTTTTGATTTTATATATATACACACATACACACTTTTCAAAAACATAAGATGGGCTTATTGAAAATACAAAGTTAATCTCTGCCAGCAGGTGGCGCTTGCCGAACAGCAGAAATATAGCTCTCTCACACACATTACAGGTCAAAGGCTTTTAATGCTTTTGAAACAAGTGTCTTCTGCTCACCAAGGCTGCTGTAATAGTAATATTTAGAAATATTATTTCAATTTAAAATAACATTTTTTTGTGTATGAATACATTTTAAAATCTAATTTATTCCTGTGATTTTAAAGCAGAATTTTCAGCATCATTACTTTAGTCTTCAGTGTCAAATGATCCTTCAGAAATCATTCAAATCATTTTAATACGCTTGTTTTGCTGCTCAAGAAACATTTCTGATTATCATCGATGTAAAAACATCTGTGCTGCTACATATTTTTTTTGGAAACTGTGATCCATTTTATTTTTCAGGATTCTTTGATGGATAGAGAGTTCAAAATAGCAGCATTTATTTAAAATAAAATCCTTTGACACATTATAAATGTTTTACTGTCACTTTAGATCAACTGAATGTGTCCTTGTTGAACAAGAAAAAAAACTTTATAAGTAGGAGTGTAAAGCGCCAGTAGGTGGCGCCAAGTGATTGTGTTTATTTGAGTCATTTGTTCAACAGATTCGTTCAGATTGCTGATTCATTAAGACTGAAGCAAGTGCCTGTCTTTATGAATGGATCACTGAATCATTGACTTGAATTATTCAGTCATGAAACACCAATGTGTGTAAGTCACTTAATGTTAACTACTTGTTTCTTGAATAAATATAATCAATGTGAAAGTGACGTGACATACAGCCAAGTATGGTGATCCATACTCGGAATCCGTGCTCTGCGTTTAACCCATCGCAGATCAAGGGCACCTCAGTTGTGGTATTGAAGGTGGAGAGAGCGCTGTACACTTTCTCCCCCCACCTACAATTCCTGCCGGCCTAATACTCAAACTCACAACCCTTGGATTGCAAGTTCAATACTCGAACTGTTAGGCCATGACTTCCCATGTCAAATCTGCAATCGTGCTGACAGCACTCTCTCGGCCGTCTTATTTTGCTTTACTAGGTTATCAGATGTTACGAAAAGTCTCACTCACACACAAAAAGGCTGCTCAAACCTCATCTGGCGTAACCTTGTTATTGTCAAAACATTATTCATTATGAATCAACATTTACACTGAATTTAATCAGAATCATTCTCGCCAAAATTGCTCAGTTAAAACTGCTCTGAGTTTTACTCCTCCATGTCCCATGCTCATCTGGCATTATGGGAATTTAGCACCGGCCGGAGGCAATTACCAATCTGGTTCCACGTGTGCATCGCACCAGTGTACGTACTTTGTGACAGAAAATTAAAACATTAGCCTATAAATTATGAAGGCTACATTAAAAATACTGCAAACTGGTAATATTAGTTTTCTTCAAAGCCCTCTCAAAACGTTTAATTCCTGTAGGAATACAATTTAATTATTTTTAATGCTGTTTACGCAAAATCATTTGAATGACTTTTAATGCTTTTCAAAGCCCAGCAGAAACCCTGTATAATATTATGACATACTACTACATAACCGAAAGCAATTTGATTTGTATCACCATCAAAATACATATTACGATATATTATAAGTATTTAAATTAGGGTGTAGTCTCTGTGTGTGGTGAGTTCTTGTGTCACCTCGGTGTAATCTGATTGGACAGGTGAAATCTGACTCGGTAATCTCCTCTTCCTCCTCCCCTGAAGCCAGTCTGAGTGTCAGTTCCAGCTCCACACACTCAAACACATAAAGCGAAGGCACCGTCTCTGAGCCTCGGGACCATCTCTCTACTGCATGAATGCACAGAAACAGAGGGGCTCAGCATCTCGCACACTGGACAAGCTGCACTTGATGATGTGTGGGATGGATTGATTGAATTCTGTCTGTCTAACTCCTCCATCCTCCTCTTCCTCTGCCTCCAGCACCACACAGTGGTAAAGCATTCCTGATTCAGTGGCGATAACCAGGATGTTTGGGACACAAGGCAGGCAGAGCACAGCACACGCGTCATAGCCATAGTTATCTTCTGCTGCGGGGTACATGGGTAATGGGCCCATCGGCTTTGCTAAATTACGGACACTAAGAGAAAGATGGAAGATCAATTGAGCAGCTCTCTGATGGGCTTCACATTAAGAAATCATTGATTGGAACAAGGATGTTTCCACAACAAATATGCAATGTTCCCTTTAAGCTGCACCCGTGTTTGACTGCACAGAAAAAATAATATGTCGCGCACAGGACAGACATAAAAATTAGCTATGAAAGCTCTAATAAATCGGTATGTTTAGATTAATTTTTTCATATTATTTTATATTATTATAACTGTTCCGCATTATTGATGTTTTTGTAGTATTTCTTGGTAACAGTACTGTAAAAAAAAAATTCTCATGTAACCTAAAATCAAGGGTCAAATCAAATATATATAGCACATTAAAGTTAAAAGTTACACTTTTTTTGTGGAATAAAAAATGTTTTTGCTCAGGTGGCCGAAATGTTTGCCCAATAGAGAAAAGTTTTGCTAAGCAAGAAAATAAATGAGAAGGAACATTGCAATTATGTACAGAAACTAAAAAAAAAAAAAAAAAAAAAACTTAAAGGCAAATTAGGCATCTGTGTTAACATCAGGAATTACACATTTCTGTACATTATACATATTCCACATTTTACTCATTACTATAATGTGACCAGACATTTTACAAAACAAAAAAAAAAAACTCCTATTAGTCTTAAAGTCAGTATAATAAATACTATTATGTATATATTCAAAATATGTTTTCATTTTATTTTGAATATGTTTATCATATTATTATTTTTTTCCACATCACTAATGGAAAACTTAGGGAAGCGTCTGTAATTGTCATAACAATAATGTCAAAAATTTTAAACTTTAAGTAGTTTATATACTTGGAATTAGCTTTTCTTTTTATATTTTTGGTTTTCAAATGCAGTTTTAATCATTTTCTTTGAACTTTCCATTTTATTATTATCAATTTTCAATTTAGCTTTAATATATATTTATTTCAGTTTAATTTTTAAATAATAAAACAATATGAAAAAATCAGTTAGTTGCCAAAGCAAAATGTATTTAAGTTTAAAAAAAATTCACCTAATATATGTAATCTTTTGTTTTAGTTAATCAAAATCAAAAACATAAAGTTTCAGTTAATTAATTATATATATATATATATATATATAAAAAAAGGTGTTTATATATATATATATATATATAAACACCTTTTGTTTTTGACCTGAAATGAGATTCACCCATATAGATTATAACACTGTGCAACAGTGGATTTATATCATTTTAATTTTCACTTTTTTGTTAATGTGTTTTTTACCTGTGTGTGAGAGAAATATAGCTCAGAAACATCTCTCCATTCCCATACAGAACGTAGAGTGGATACACCAGCAGCTCTTTCTTCACACGCAGACCGCTCAGATGAGGAGGATCAGCCAGCGGTCCGAAGTCAAACGCCACAGCCGTCTCCCCCAGAGACGCTGCATAGGAGCGTCTAGAACAGAGAGACACCACAGCAATACAGTTATTCTGTCCATAATATATCTGTGCATTTATTTCTGAACACCTCTTTTATTTAGATCCAAGCAGATTACTGCTAGCATCTAGATACCATCTAATAAAATGAATAATACAGCAGCCAAATTATCGTCAGATTTACCCTCTTGTATGAACAATGCTTTCCTCGTCCACCTGAGACACAGATAACACTTTGGCAGGTGACTGTGGCTCATTACCACTGTAAAATCTGTGGAAAACATACATTGTTTGTAACTAACAATATTCTTCTGTCATCATTTACACAACCTCATGACTTGTTGATTTGGAAAGACACGAGGGTGAGTAAATGACAGATTTGAACACCTCCTCTGCCTGTCATTTGTTTCAGATACCTGATGGTGTTATCTGATGTCAGGAAAACCAGGTGAGGCTCCTCAGTTTGGCTGGGATACCAAGCAGCCTGTCGGAGTGTCACAGAGGGAGAACTTGTGAAGAAACGTTCAGCCACAGGAGTCGTCCTGAAAAGAAACAAAGAGAATCACATAACACTAAAGGACCTGGAATAATGCCGCTGTCCTAAAACCGAACGTACTCACTTGCAGTTGATCTGTATGCGTCCACTCTCGAACTCTGACCTCTTGCCCCAGCGCTGAGGGAGCTCCAGGACCGTCGCTCCCCGCTGACTGATGAGAGCCACGTGATCCTGCGCGGGGCTGACGAGCACCTGACACACCTCAAACAGCGGCGGGTTGATGCACAGCAGAGTCTACGGGACATCGCTCGATATTTACAAGTAGCCAGAGAAATCAACACACCTGACAGCAGCTGTTCAAAGACACTGACCTGGTGTTTAGAAGTGTCTGTGTCGCCGTCGGTGTTCAGCTGTCGCAGGTTTGTGGTGTAAAACACACTCTCAACTCTCAAAACGTAAGGTTCTTTGCTATTCTTTTGCTTGTCCCCTGAGGCTCTAAATGAAGCCTCTCTTGTAATTTACTGAAAATATCATGGCTTTTCAGCGCTTCCCTCCAGCGAACGACTCCATGTTTTCCAGTGTTTCCAGAATAATGTCGTCAGAGTGATCCACCAATAGGATCGCGCTACACGACTACAACTGTCCTGTTGCATCGCGGGATTTGTAGTTTATTAAGGCGTGTTGTCGTTTCAGAACTTTTGAACTGTTCCTTGCAGGTTTCAGACTTATGTTTGGAAAATTTTACTTAAACGATTCCGATTTATGTCCAATAATTCCTTATTCTTCTACTACTTTTTAATGAAAAGAATAAAAGAGTATAATAAGAATAAGATGTCAATTATTTCACTATTGTGTACAGCAGCATACTTCTTAAAAATGCAGATTAATTATATAGAAATTAATATTGTTGTAGTGTTCATATTGTTGCTTTTGTTTTATTTTTATATATTATTATATATTTTTTCTTAATACATGTAATATAGCCTACTATTTTTCATATAGCTGAAGCTTTGGCAGGATAATTCTCAAATTATTTCGAAAAACCCAAAATGATATTTACGTTAGGCTTATAAACAATATATACATAATATATTTGTCTTTTTGCAAAAGATAAAGAACTCGGCTTATGGACCTTTTTCACATTTTCCCAATTTCTAAGCAGTGGAAGTCATCATAGTTGGGTTAACGTGAAGAGAAGTCAATAGAAAAGTACCACAAATGTATATTTTTGCATTCCCATTTGTTTAAAATGCATAAGAAAAAACTCCAAGATAGTGTTTTCATGACATTTTTAATAAAAGTAAAAAAACATTTAGACTGATTACAGCAGTCAGAAGAGAGAACGATGTCAAATTTACTGTCCCTCCTAGACGCTGCATTAGAAACACCCTCTAGTTTTTTTGTAATTTGATGCAAAGGTAATATAATACAAAGAATAGTGTTATTAATGTAAATACATTTAAAAAAATATAACAAATATGAAAAACTTTGGAGTATTTACGACACTGATGACCGTTAAACGTGTCATCACAGTCTTGTGAAATGGTGCCATTGTAATTTATTCTTTGTATAAACATGCATGTAATATCTCCACCTTATGCAGTGTTGGGGAAAGTTACTTTTATTGCATTACAATATTGCATTACTTCCTAAAAAATAAACTAATTACATTATTAATTTTTATGGAAAGTAATGCATTACGATACTTTAGTGTTACTTTTTCTTAAAAGTAACGAGATCAGCCTATCTTAACACAAATGTTATGTTATGTTAAGCTGAAGTTATTTTTGCTTATTAGTATGGTTGATCATCGACGGTCAGCAGTGAAGACATTAGTTAATAAAATGGAATTGAATGCATAAAGGATATTTGTGTTATTTAACATGTCGTGAGTTTGGATTTGACTGTTTTTCTTCATTTTAAAGAATACTGAATCTGAGTGAGATAAATAAGTAGTCTACATGTTGGCATTTAGTCTAGAACTACAGTAACATCATGTTCACACAACGCCTCTGCACTCCTGATTTCTCTCAACATGGGGACAGGACAGCTGTCAGTCAATAAATGGGAAACAAAGTAACTGCCTTTACTTATTTGAAAAAAGTAACTGACATATTTGATCTTCTAAATTAAAAAGTAATGCATTACTTTACTAGTTACACTTGAAAAAAAGTAATCTAATAATGTATCTCATGTTAATTGCAATGCGTAACCCCCAGCCAGGGTTGCCAGGTTTCTACAACTAAACCGGCTCAATTGCTACTCAAAACTAGCCCAGTCAGGTTTCGATGGGGATAACCGGTAAAAAAATCACATTATGGTAAGGTGAAATTTTTTTTTGGTCCTGGTCAAATTTGCATTGTATGTGGTAAATATCACGTTATTTGGGTCGCTTAAACCCACGGACATGAAAAACAACCAGCGCCAACAGTGTTTAAAGGGAGGGGTACAATGGTGTTTCATGTATTCAGAGTTGTTCACAGTGTCAAAGAGATGGATTCTCATGTCAAACATGGCCAAAGTTGTAAAAAATAATTTGGAATTTTTGTGCCGAACATCTTACTTCCGGGTTGGTACACGTTTCGGCTGGGGTTTTTTTCGATCGTGGATCTAATGACGTAGACGATGGTGGAACTCCTTATATGAGCATTTCTCTCTGAAAAGTGTGCCCACGCACACGTCGAACAGAGGAGAGCGAGACTGCGCACATCAACACGCTTCATCGGGAAATCGTAGGCAGCGCTGCATAGGATTTGTTTGAGAATGGCTCCAAATAAGTGTGTTTTTGGATGTGAGGGAAAGTTTACCGTGTTCAGCTTTCCCAGGAACCCAGTGTTACATGAACAGTGGATGCAGTTTGTTTTTCCGGGGCAGCAACGGAGTGTATCAAGCCTTTGTGTGTTCTCGTCATTTCAGTAACAAATGTTTTATAAACAAGGCCCAGGTCGATGCTGGACTTTTGAGTGGTCCCAGTGATAAAAAAAACAACAACAACAACCCATTCATGTAAGTACAACTGCATCAGATTTCTGTCTTTTGTTGGAAATCAGCACATAAGTGAATATATGTTAATGAAAACAACACGAAACATCAGTATTATAGCTCCGCCCACAGCACGCCTCCAGGAGCTCGGTTTAGCCCACTCCTAACGCCGCCCCTGGTACTAATCTGTAGGTACTTGAGATTAACATGAGATTAGGTGAAACTGTATGTTATGTACCCTTTAAAGTAGCCCAAAACCGCGGATTTGGCAACACTGCCCCCCAGCACTGACCATATGCAACTGACTGATCTCGGTATTTTGAAGGTAATGTATGGCACGCTCTCAGTGCTGCGCCTCCTGGCGGTGGAATGCGGAACTGGAGGAATCTGTAAACGTGTGCATTGTCTTCGCAAACAGTCAGTGGTGCGCCTTCGTGCCGATGAGAGCTCCTCCGGCACCTCTCCCGTGTTCACGGAAATTTGGCGCCGAGCGTGAGCAACATGGAAGTTAAATGGCTGGCAAACGGAGTTGTTTAGTGCGCCTCACGGGGACCGGAATGTCCCAGAAAAGGGACGCGAACTCTTACCCAGATGGGTACAGGGTCCTCAATTGCAATGAACTACGGGAGCTCCTCCAAGATGACGAAAAAATGAATCAGATCGTGCGACTCAGTGAAGAGGTATTTCTTCGGTTCGCACACACCATTTAGACCTTTAACAGGATGTTTCTTTGCATGCCTGTCACTGTTTCTCTGATCAGCTGTTGTACTTGTCATTTAAACAAACTGTGCTAGATTTTGGTCCATGCACCTATTCGACTGCTCGTGGGATCTGTAGCGTGTTTTATGCTTTCCACGCCATCACACACATCCTGAAGCCCATACAGAGCTGCAGACCAGTGCACTGCAGAAGCACTACAGAGACTCACACACTTGATCAAATTGTGTTTTGTGGAGACGTTATTTCTTAAGGGAACCGTTTCCCAAATATTTACCGTCAGCGGTTAAAGTTTTGTGCATTGAAAGTAAACTACGAATTACACTATTTTAGTAATATGCTGCTTCACATATTAACATTTAATTTACAATTCCAGCTTTGCCAAAGGTGTTGACAAAAACGAGTTTTCCCCTCCTTTGATATAAAAATCAGTTTTAATGCGCAAGCCTTCGGAATACTTCATTCTGATTGGTCAATCGCATCATCAAGCAGAGAAATAATTTCATACATTATATAAAGTGACTGCTCAACTGCATATTTCACTGTTGTGTAGAGCAACACACCAGCACGCCATAAAGTGATTAATAATATAATAAATCACCATTGTTGCAGTATTCATGCTGTTGCCATTTTCATTTTTATTTATTGATTTGTATTATTATTCTAAATAGTCATTTTTTTTCACAACAGATTTAACAGGATATTTGTATTAGCTGAAGCTTTAGGCTTAACTGAAAGCTAAAGCTAATTCTTAAATTCTTGCTAAAAATTCTTAATATTTCATGTTTAGTTATTTATGCGTGTATAGTTAATGCCCCCCACATAGACTCTCTAGGAGTTGCAATAATGAGCGGCTGACTGTAAATGATCTCCTTGCATTTCAAGGGTTCATTGTAATGCAGGCCGTGTTCATTGTGTTCTATTCCAATGAATGCATTTGAAATGCATTTTTTAGGGCTGCAATATTTTCTGACTCCCCATGTTTAGCCATGAAATCTCTCTCCAGTTTATATGAGAACTCCTAAGGTGCATCATTCATTTTCAGCTTAGAACATCTTTTCTCATTTGGGACAGATCTGGTGTCACTGTAGACATTTAAGACTTAAATTGCTCTCGCCTGAAACCAGATCCCTGCAGGAAACCTGAGCATGTTATTGGGAATCTAAGGATAAATATGTTGGCTCTAGGTCATAAAAATACATCCTCAGTCTTCATAAAATCTGAAATACACATCATATACAGCACTTTGTGCTCATAAACTGAAGGAATATTTTTTATGTCACGCTAAACTCAAATTTATTTATCTGTGGACCCACAACAGGAAATGTCCTGGCTGCACTTTTTTTAACTCCGTGAAAGTGAATGAGGACAGAGGGTGCCTAGCTCTGAAAATGATAAAATCACTCTGTAGTTTGCAGAGGAGTAGTAGATATAGTATTCTTAAATCTCATGCTTGCACATGTTCAGACTTGCATCACCATTGTTCACCAGGCGACACTTGAGAAGCATTGGAGACACGACTGACTTCAAATGTATATGACGCATGTAAAGAGAGAAGAGCAGCCAGGACATTCCTTTAAATATCTCCTTTGGTGATACTCAGGAAAATCATACCAGTGTGTAATGACATTTATGAATTATAACAGAATAAGTGTTGTTTGACTACTATTTATATTATTTTATAGTAGTTACTGTTATATTGAATAAGCCTTTTTTATATTTTCACTTTTCGTTTTAATTTTAGTGTCAATTTTTAGTAATGTTACTTTTTTCGATTCCATTAGGTTTCGTTTTTATATTATTATTATTATTTGAAATTATATTTCAGTAGTTTTAGTACTTCAGATTCAACTTATTTTATGTAGTTGCTGAGGCAATGTTTCAATTTTTGTGTGTTTGTTTTAAGTTTTTCATCTAATAAACATTTATTTTATTATGATAATTTTTTTCATAATTATTTAAAAACCAAGTAGTTTAGTTTTAGTTAACAATAACAATTTTGGCAGGCCATATTCGATATTTTACAGATGGTAGATGTGTTTGTAACAGCAGCATGGTGAAGATAAAAATGATAACTGCACATACAGATACAATCTGCATCTTATGGATTGATGGGCTTTATCAATGGCTGTGCCACGAGAGTTATGCGCTGGGGTCGTAGAGGTCAAACTCCTAACGAATTGTGATCGGTGAGGCCCATCACTATTCCCATCACAAGGTCAATTCATTAACACCAACCGAGGTCTCAAAGCCAACCCCCTTGAAAGGATAACCAGTGCTCTGGATACAGTTATTTCTCTTGAGCGTCATTCCCTAACGAGATGGTGGTGATTTTATTCAATGGAAAAGGCTCTGTAATTCCCAAGCTGTGCTCTTTCCTGTGAATAGCAATGAGACGGCCTTTATGGTTAATTTTCTGCGCTCATGAGAGAAACAGAGGGGAGAGTCAGACATACTCCTTGAACTCATCAATAAGAGCAGGTCTTTGCTCATTCATGGTTTATTGACCAAGCCAAACCATCTTGGACTAAACAGATGGGCTTGATTAACTGTGCGTACGCTGCATGCTTAAATGTGTACAGCCGTCATTAATCATATGGATTTTCACCTTTGCTGTTTTGTTTTGCTTTCATGTTGAAAACAACTACATCTTAAGCTTGGATGTAAAATCTCATTGGCGCAAAGAAGCTGTCTGTTTGTCGACCAGTGGCAGACGGGACAAGTGTGGAATCTATTTCTATTTAAACATTTTTTAAATTACTATATTTTTAGCATGGCTCAAACATTTTAACAGATGTATTATCATTTTTTAAAGAAAAACATTACATTTATTTAATATTTTTTAACTACTGGTAAGTGTTTTTGCCTACAAAATATTGGTGCTACATATATATATATATATATATATATATATATATATATATATATATATATATACAGTATTGTTCAAAATAATAGCAGTACAATATGACTAACCAGAATAATCAAGGTTTTTAGTATATTTTTTATTGCTACGTGGCAAACAAGTTACCAGTAGGTTCAGTAGATTGTCAGAAAACAAACAAGACCCAGCATTCATGATATGCACGCTCTTAAGGCTGTGCAATTGGGCAATTAGTTGAAAGGGGTGTGTTCAAAAAAATAGCAGTGTCTACCTTTGACTGTACAAACTCAAAACTATTTTGTACAAACATTTTTTTTTCTGGGATTTAGCAATCCTGTGAATCACTAAACTAATATTTAGTTGTATGACCACAGTTTTTTAAAACTGCTTGACATCTGTGTGGCATGGAGTCATCCAACTTGTGGCACCTCTCAGCTGTTATTCCACTCCATGATTCTTTAACAACATTCCACAATTCATTCATATTTCTTGGTTTTGCTTCAGAAACAGCATTTTTGATATTACCCCACAAGTTCTCAATTGGATTAAGGTCTGGAGATTGGGCTGGCCACTCCATAACATTAATTTTGTTGGTTTGGAACCAAGACTTTGCCCGTTTACTAGTGTGTTTTGGGTCATTGTCTTGTTGAAACAACCATTTCAAGGGCATGTCCTCTTCAGCATAGGGCAACGTGACCTCTTCAAGTATTTTAACATATGCAAACTGATCCATGATCCCTGGTATGCGATAAATAGGCCCAACACCATAGTAGGAGAAACATGCCCATATCATGATGCTTGCACCTCCATGCTTCACTGTCTTCACTGTGTACTGTGGCTTGAATTCAGAGTTTGGGGGTCGTCTCACAAACTGCCTGTGGCCCTTGGACCCAAAAAGAACAATTTTACTCTCATCAGTCCACAAAATGTTCCTCCATTTCTCTTTAGGCCAGTTGATGTGTTCTTTGGCAAATTGTAACCTCTTCTGCACATGCCTTTTTTTAACAGAGGGACTTTGCGGGGGATTCTTGAAAATAGATTAGCTTCACACAGACGTCTTCTAACTGTCACAGTACTTACAGGTAACTCCAGACTGTCTTTGATCATCCTGGAGGTGATCATTGGCTGAGCTTTTGCCATTCTGGTTATTCTTCTATCCATTTTGATGGTTGTCTTCCGTTTTCTTCCACGTCTCTCTGGTTTTGCTCTCCATTTTAAGGCATTGGAGATCATTTTAGCTGAACAGCCTATCATTTTTTGCACCTCTTTATAGGTTTTCCCCTCTCTAATCAACTTTTTAATCAAAGTACGCTGTTCTTCTGAACAATGTCTTTAACGACCCATTTTCCTCAGCTTTCAAATGCATGTTCAACAAGTGTTGGCTTCATCCTTAAATAGGGGCCACCTGATTCACACCTGTTTCTTCACAAAATTGATGACCTCAGTGATTGAATGCCACACTGCTATTTTTTTGAACACACCCCTTTCAACTAATTCAACTAATTGCCCAATTGCACAGCCTTAAGAGCGTGCATATCATGAATGCTGGGTCTCATTTGTTTTCTGACAATCTACTGAACCTACTGGTAACTTGTTTGCCACGTAGCAATAAAAAAATATACGAAAACCTTGATTATTCTGGTTAGTCACATTGTACTGCTATTATTTTGAACAATACTGTATATATATATATATATATATATATATATATATATATATATATATATATATATATATATATATATATATATGTAAAATTATGGAAAGTGTAATTTAAATTATGGAAATTAATGGAAAGCACGGGAAATTAGCTAAATAAACTACCAATAAAATGTTTGGGGTAAGTATAATTTGTTTTATTATTTATTTATTTATTTATTTTGATGGTTTTATTCTGTGAACATGCATTAAATTGATCAAAATGGACAGTTAAACATTGCAAAAGATTTTCATTTCAAATAAATGTTAAATTAACTTTCCACTTATAAAAGAATACTGAGAAAAATATTAAGCGCCACGACGAAGATGGGAGTAATTATACTGAAAATACAGGTTTGACATCAAAGGAATAAATTAAATAATAAAAAAAAATATTAAAATGTAAAAACATTTATTTGAAATTAAATTATATCATTTCACAATCGGTAACAAAAAATAAATCAAAGTTTTAACTTGCCAACCCCAAACTTTTGATTAGTGGTGCTCAGTGGTACTTTGTAAAAATGGTACATTTAAAAATGTTGTAGACATTTTTTTAAGAATTATGAATGGACACAAAAAGAAATGATTGCAATGTAACAATTTTTCAATCAATCTGATCTTTTAACTGAACCGATTCTTTAATGATTCATTCACAAGTCTGATTCTCAAGTTCATGATAGTTTTATGATGCTTTAGTGTCATTACAGTGGGAAAGTCAGTCCACAATTATCGTTGGTAAACCGTTTTCATTTCTTTTAAAGAAAGTCATACGTGTCTAAAAGGACATGAGGGCGAGTGTATACTGACAGAAGTTTCGTTTTAGTTTGGGAGCATTATTTCTGTAAGGTATTTTCCAGTTTGTGACTGTAGGCATTTGTTTTATGACTATTGTATCATCCAGCCCACATGGTCTCCAGAGGACTTGCATCTGTGTGCGGTGTATAAACAGACATACAGGCAGCTGCAAACGGAAATAGATGGTCTGTGTCAATTCCTGTTTAGGGAAAATACTCTCCGTAGGTCCGGGATTTTTACTTTTGCATTAAACGGCAACAGAGAAAGAGAGAGGAAACTGGCGAAGAACAGAGATATAAGAGAAACATGTGCTGAAGACCCTGCTGTTTCCCTCCACATTCCCGACCACAAGTGTGAAAGATGTGCACAGAAGCAGGGCTGGACTGGGACAGTTATTGGATGGGTGACTTATGACACATGCGGCAAACACAACAGAATGGAATACTAAGAGTCTCGGGACTCTAAAATATGCCCCAGTCACTATAAGACTGATCATAGCCCCATCATGAAATGTGAAAGAGCATGTGTCTTAGCTGAGTTTGTCGTACGAAGCACCCATGCTCACCAAGATAAGCCACATCCATTCCTAGAGTTGCAAATGCACAGGTGAATTGGTTTTAGGCAACAGAATGCATGAAGTTTTAAAGAGATGCTCCAATAGAGCAAAAAAAAAAAACTCAGTCTAACTCAGAAACTGATTGAAAATTTCACACGCGCTGAATTAAATGTGAAATTTTGCAGAAATAGTATTCTCTTGTAAAACACATACTCTAGTCGTCTTTGTTTTATTTACAACTTTGGAAAGGTATTTTTTCCATAAGTTGCCTGAATGACTATTCAACTAATCGGTCTCAAAAAGCCCTGTATAATAGTTGGCTTCAGGTTCAGTGTCACATGTGTCCTAGTAAGGGACATATATAGTGATTGAAAACTCTGAAATCAGTTGTGAGTCAATTATTTAGTTGTTAATTGTGAAGTGGTTATATAGTTGAGATGTTGTCTGTATAATGTTCCAAATCAGTAATTTAGGACGTACCATTTCAATTAGGATTCTACCTTAGAAGGCAGCTGTAAGGCTACTTTTTTTTTTTTTATATTTGGAGTCGCAGTTTTTTATTTTAATTCTTATTCAAAGTTTATGTGATGGAATGTAAAGCGTTCAACAAACAATTAATAACTGATGCGTTAAAAAAATAAGACAAATCAATGTCCACTAACAAGAAAGAAACTAATAAAGTAATTTATTAAAAACTCAAAATAAGAGTTTTATGGATTTTTTTTGTGACTTTATTTTTTATTTATTTTTATTATGCGTGGTAGCTTTGTATTATTGTGTGTAGTTTAGTCCTAAATTCACTTTTAGTAGATATACAAATTTAAAATGTACTTTCTATTTCTCTGTTGCTATATTGTTAACCAAACTAAAAATATATAAAAAAATGTTTGTTTTAAAAGAATTAAAGCTAAAATACAATAAAACAAAATATAAAAATTACATGAAAAATTTTGAAAAGATATTGCCTTGGCAAGTAACTGAAATAAAAAAGTTTAATTTGAACTAAAATGACTAAAACAAAAAGTAAATTAAATTTAAAATGCTAAATTCAAATATTAATAAAAAAACAACATAAAATTGCTAAAATGTTAACATTAAAATGAAAAGCAAAAATATAAAATAATTCAAAATATTAATAAAACTATATAGCATTGTTCTAAGTAAATTATTAATGACTCGTGTTGCATGACCCAGACTCTTTGCCCAATCGAATGCTCTGTAGAATAAGGAAGCCCCTCCCACTAATACCCCCTGCAACTGACAAGCACAACGTAACTGACGTCTTTTTTCATTAAAAAGGAAGAACCTTTTGATATGTCTTGCCGAACCTTTTATTTAAAGGGTCCTTAAAGTGTGACAAAAAAAGGAGGAGTTAAAAGTTACTGTTCTATCTTATTTTTTTAGCAATTCGCATGCAAACTGACTTTCAAACTAACTGAACTTTCAAAAATTATGGATATTTAGCACAGCATGCTTCGGGATATGTTGTTCTTTTTTTTAAAGTAAGAGATAAATATTCATGATTTGACCTCCATGTGTAGTTAAAAAAGATGACATGAATACTGAGTCCCGCTGAGCAGTCATAATTGTTAGGCAGAGCATCAGAGTGACTGTAATTTCTGGGTGTTAAGTGCAAATGGATTAGGTTTGCAGGAGAGATAAAAAGATCTTAGTCTCTGCTGAAGCCACGCTTTGGATTATGGGTGAGAACTATAGGAAAATATATGACTACCCATATCCAATTCATTACCCAAACCATTTATCATTTTGTCTAGATCCTCAAAATGGCTCTGTAGGAATTTAAACGATCCTTCCCTGATCATACCCTGATCATTTAGTGGTTGACAACATCTGTATTGTCTTTAAATAGATTCCGAAACTATAAGTGGAAAGATAGTGTGTTCTTTGTTTGCTGTGAAACCATGGAAATGCTTGCCTTGTCGGAGTGGGCTGCATCCATTATCAAAAGATCATAGCCTAAACTCTATTCCTAATTCTAATCATAACCATCCCCTAAAACCAGAAACAAATGGTAGGAAACTTAACACTAGTATGTAGGCTTGAATGCTTGGCCACCGCATCGCATTAATGTGGTCCCGTTTTACATACTTAACGTTCATTCTTGCATAGCGGTAACACACTTTAGTACTCAAAGGAGCGATTTAGTTGTAGTAGTTGAGCTGATTAAAAATAACTGACCATAGGAAAAAAACAGAGCATGCTAATGGAGAGAATAGAATGCCTCGGAATGCTGAGATTGCAATGCATGGCGTTGACAAATTCTGGATTTACATAAATAGATGACTTAGAGACTGCATTTAGTATGTTTCAGGCCTAACCATCACTGCCAATAAAGAACCTTTATTTTTAAGAGTGTATTTAGCTAACTGTTAATTAAAATGATGTCATGACAACACTTGATTGGCTGATGACACACTATTCCGAACCCTTCATTAGTGAGTCTTATGATATTTTCACACTTGGCTCATTTGGAGCATTTGTTCAGGAACCTAGCACGTTTTCTACCTTAGTTTGGTTTATTTAGGCATGTAAGAACACGGCAATCATAGTCGGATCCGCTCCAAACCAATTGCTTCATGATCGCCTGAACAAGGTGGTCTCGGCCTGATTGAAAAACTCTGGAATGGTTTGGTTGTGGTAAAAAACAATCCAACCCAACGGACCAGTGATCCAAACTGAAACATAATTCAAAATGGGAATACATAAAAAGTCACAGCATCTGATATTAAGATGTTGTGTAATTGCAGTTCTCTGAAACAGGTGCATTGCGAGAACACTGTCCACCACAAAACCTTGATTTCCACTCTCTTGTCAATCCATCTGAATGGTTGACATTAACCAGCATAATCCCAGAACATAAAGAGGTGCACTCTGACCAATGAGAGGACAGTTTCACTCACATGTGACTTGCATAAACATATTTTGGTATGTTTCCTGTTCTGTAGTTGCTATGAAAATATTAACTGACATTTTTATGCATTTCAAAACTTTTTTTGCCTTGTAAAAATGAGCAAAACAGAACAAAGAAGAAAATGCCATGATTGTAAAAATTGAAGTCCCTGTTTATGGTCTGAAAACACCCTTAGTAACTATCCAAGTCCATTTCATGATTTTATGAAAGAACTGGGCATTGCTGAAATATCTAATATCATTAAATGTGTTTATTTGCAAAATACTAATACATTTTAAAGGCCATCAATTAAGAAAAGATGCATTTTGATTAAAAAAATAAATAAAATAAAAATGATATACTAGCAGGGTCTATCCTCTTAAAATAACGGATCCAAAAGGAGGTTTTCGCAGCATTGCTAATTTTTCATTCCCAAAGAACCTTTCATTGATCAGTTCTTAAAAGAACCAATTTTTTCTTGATTTTAATAATTCAAATAAGCTTTTTTCCAATAAAACCTTATTCTTTTTATACTTTGGAAAGGTTCTTTGGATGTTAAAAGATCTTCACGGAACCACTGATGGCAATAAACAACTCTTACAGTATTTTTAAAAGTGTATTGGTGCAAAACCCTTGAGCCAAACCCTAAACCTTGGACCTAAATGTAGTCTTCATCCCTTAAAAATTGAATGGCGACAAACTGGGACAGCACAGACATCTCATGTGTTTGCATTTTACTCTTCAAAGCTCCATTCGTCATGCAGAACTGATGCGTGTAATTTGCAATCATTTAACATTATGTGATTAAAAACCTGCTAGATGTTTTCCATCTGCGTTTGATGAGGGATTAGTTCTGAATATTTACATTGCTTAGTCTGTCTATAATAATCCTTTAATTAGGAAATTATTATCTGTTCTTTCTGTGCTCCGCCATTCTGGAGAAGTCGTCTCAAAGGAGAAACATTCAGTCGTCACCCACTCTCTTGAGGAGTTGATGGAACGTCCCCATATAAACAGCAATTATGTCGCGAGTTGAATCAAGCAATCGACCTTAAAAATAAGAGGTTTGAAGTCGTTTCCCAACAAAAAGAACCTCGCATAACCTCGACTACATTTTGATCACGTATGCTGTTTTGAGTTATTCTAAGCAGCTCAAGGATTCCAGTTTCATCGTCTTCAGAAGATGGGGGCTTGATCAAAGGGGACCACCGTTCTCATATTCCCCCTTAGCTAGATAGATTCTGTAATAGATGTGCCACCAGTGGGAATATCACCACTCTGTTTGGGGTCTTGCACGGCATCAAGAAGGAAGGCAAAATTCTCATATTCGTTGAGCGAATGAATCATTAATCCTCTTTTATGCTTGACTAAGCACGCTCAGTCTTCATAATGTTCCCCAAGTTTTGAAATGCAAGAAACGGGCAGTTAATATTCATAGCAGCAACAGAAGAAGAAAAATGAAGTTCTGTTACGACCCAAACCTTCACTTACAGTAAAAGTAGGGGTCTGTGGTTTCGACTGATGTCTAGGCCTTTGCGAATGCTTTCCATGAGACATTGGTTTGGACGTGGCTCTGCTTTTCCCTCCATGGTTAGAGAGTGGTCTTTGGACATGTCATGCAGGACGGCATTGCGGGTAATGGCACTTTTTTTAAGGGCATGTGGATGGATTTGTTCCGCAGCCATTATAGCAGGATTATTTTGTCATGGGGTTTTATTGTAATTAAGCAACACGTGGTAAACTGAGGCGGTTGGTTAGTCGAGCATTGTCTTCATTTGCGCTCCAGGCGGTGTCCCCTTTTCAACGGCAAATCAGTGGAAGAATGCTCATTCGCTTTCATCTAGAAATCATCAACTTGCTATAGAAATATAGTTGAATGTCAATATTTAGTGTCATTCAGACAGTTGTGGTGAATGAGGTCTTTACCTCCAAGATGCTCTGTTGCTGTTTCTGATGCCATCATGTGTGTTTTATTTTCTCTCTGTTATTACTTGAATCGTAAGCCTTCCTGTCATAATCATGAATTAGGCCTTTAAATCAGTACTATAATATGAATTAAGCAGAATCTTACACTCTTAAAAATAAAGGGGCTTCAAAAGGTTCTTAAATCGATGCCAAAGACAATCCATTTTTGGTTCCACAAAGAACCATTCCGTCAAAGGTTCTTTAATGAACCATCTCTTTCTTACCTTTTTATAATCTGAAGAACCTTCTTTTGCCACAAAGACTGTTTTGTGAAGCAGATGTTAAAGGTTCTTTATGGAACCATTTAAACAAAAAGGGTCTTCTATGGGATTGTGAAGCACCTTTTATTTTTAAGAGTGTTTTAAGAGTTATTGATATTAATTTCCCAATTCACAAGCCCTCAATTCGAATGACTGCCAAAATTGATTCACTCGTGATTCTTTCAATTATATTTCAGTTTAAATATACATTTTACTTGAAAGAAAGAAAAAAGAAAAGTCTCTGTTCAGCTGCTGCTATTAATAATACAAGAATTCTAGTAAGAAAAAGGTAAAGGAGTAGTTCACTTATAGAATATAATGACTCAATGAGACTCAACATGCTAAAGGTCCAAACTGCAGTTTCAGTGAAGCTACAAACTGCTTTACTAGATCCCAGCCAAGGAATAAGTGTCTTATCTAGTGAAACAATCTGTCATTTTCTTAAAAAGATAAAAATGTATATACTTTTTAACCACAAATGCTCATCTTGCACTAGCTCGACTTTGTGCATTACATAGTCATGTTGGAATGGTCACCAAGATGTGTGTGTATATATATATATATATATATATATATATATATATATATATATATATGCTATAAAATTATGATGAAGATTATAGCTCTGGATTGGGTGTATATATTATGTACTGTATACTTATCGTCCTCTACAAACTGTATATATGAGACTGTAATATAAAACTCTTTTCATCCATCCTGTAATTTAAAATATATTGATATAACTGAAGTAGCGATAGCTTGATTCCATAACCACTCTGCTGGTTAATTCTGTAAGTTAATTCAGTGAAGGAACCACTGGGCTGATTCAGTTGAACTCCCGAGTGTGTCTTGAGTCTTTTTGATGGATTGAATGACTCATTTTCATTGTTTTTGAATTGATCCATACTTGTTGCACAGTATGTTTTTATTTACTACATAAGAGTTATTTGTTCATGAATTGGATTACTCTTGCTATGCTGTATCATGTTTTTATTTCCTAATAAGAACCAATTCTTTTTGTATAGTCTTACATCTTAGTAAACTCAGACTCAACTAAAAGCCTTGCCCAGTTCTCATGAAACATAAGGATCTTTCTCTACACATCAAACACATTAGCTAAAATCCTCAGTCAAGTTAGTAATAAAACTGAAGGCTATTATTTTCTCTTTTAAATTTCCTACAATCTCTCTTGGACACGTTCATGGATTCTGTGCCTGGCATAATAACCTAACCTCATATGACCCCTGAGAAATTTGATGCATTGAGTTGCATTATTCACACTCACTCTGTACGCCTCATAAGTCCTGAATACATTTCAAGTTCTTTGTGTTCTTGCTTTCCTGACTTCTGTGGTGACCTTGATGGCCATCTCGTTTGAGGAACTGCATTCCTAAACCGCATCTACACAGGAACCTGATCCAAAAGAGTAAAAAAAAAAATCCCTCAGCTGTGGAACGTACTCTTTCAATATGAACTGTTTATACAGTATGCTATGTGATAAAACCTCAAGTAATACAAGCTTTCGCTTCCAGCTATCTCTTGTAAATCTGATGCAGCCGTGATAAGTAACAAGACATCCTGTCAATCTAAAACATGCTAGCAAGAAGTTAAAAACATGTTAGAAACATGCTAGCAACATGCTTAAACATGTTCATCTAATAGATTATACTCTAATATTCTAACAGAGTAAATCATGCTAGCAACACAAAGTAACATGCTAACCATGCTTAACAACACTTGATAAGAAACACTATTTGAGACACGCTAGCAATGCTTAGAAAGGTGCTCTGGTCTAAAAAGGTTTATTGGGAACTGAACTGGTTTTTTAATGGTTTCTTTGGGGGTTGAATGAGGTCTGAAGTGGTCTAATATGGCATGAGACTTCATCTAACTTTTTCTGCCTTTTTTTTTTTATTTTTATAAAACATTCAAACCTCAAAGTTTGTCAAGGTTTTCTCAAGATTCTCAAGATCTTCTTTTCATGTAATATTGTGTAATCATTTTTTGCTTCAATATTTACAGTTATTTAATAGAAGAAACAAAATGTTGACTTTATAATACTGCATTTGCTCACACACAGTAGTATAAATGTCTCTGTCATACTCATCGCTTATCTTGGACTTTCTTTAGGTTGTCGGATTGATTGATTGGTGTTAGATTGTATGAAAGATGATCAAGCCTTTGTGTTCTGCTTTTTTGTTGTTCTAGTTTTGTTTCTTGAGCGATGAATAACTGAAATTTGTGTTCAGTTCCAGGAGCTCCAGCTGGACAGGGAATCCATGTTAGTAACCAATTGGAGTCTTGCAGAAGAGAGCCTTTCGCGACGCCCTCACCTCCAAAACGGCAAGCTGCAGTTGGCTGCAAAGTACAAGGAACTGGCAAAACTGACCACAGCCTGCAGGGAAAAGCAAAGCCGACTTGGTGAGTAGAGATTTAGGGTCTTGTGCGAGTGATGTTGTGAATGCGAACTACACCAGCTGTTTCTCATTTTCTTTATGGTTCAACACACGTTGTGTTGTTTGCTTTTTATATCAGCTATATCTAGGGCTAGGTGATAAATCCATATCAGTATTTTATTGATTGTCTCGTCTTCCTGTATGAGGAGACTCCAAATTAAATTCATCTCCAAAGCTGATTTTTCACTTCATGGTTTCATTTGATAAAAGGTCCTATTAAATTCAGACTGAAACTGAAAAAGCCTCATGAAATATCACCAAAATAAATATTCAGTTTACCTTGTAGAATAATGCATCACTATTGTATATGAGATATAAGGAAAAAAAACTGAATTTGGGGGAATAAAACGAAATGGATTTTATGGGGTCCTAAATGAAAAGATTACTCTGTTTAAAATGTGAGCCCAACACAAATGTGTCAGGATAAACATCTTTCAGGGAAAAGTTATTCTGTGCTCCTCCCCAGGTTAAAGTCATGTTAGACAGTTCATTAAAGCATGTTGCTAATCTGATGACCGATATGTGTTGAAAGCTGGCTGTTAACTGAGCAGTTTAAGAATAGCATCGGGACACTGCTGTCATGTGTTTCTGCTGGTAATATTTCAATATCTCCAGGCAACATTGTTCCATAATAACACACCCTGATGTCCGGAGCTCCTCATTTATTCAACGCAAGAACGGCTGACATGCTGACCTATGCCTGAATTGTTGATCCATCCAGCTGCGATATCTCCAATGCTGGAGCAGAGTTACCTTTGGTCGCCCCCTCACCAGGGTGGAGTGTAGCGGTCAGTTCTCAAAGGGGTAGTCTGGGGCCACAAGGTCCCCACCTGGCTTCCCCACCTCTTTTCAACACCATTCCAGGAACAGTTGCCCTCATCTGGATCAGATGTACTTAAGGTGCTGAGGTTTCACTTCCCAAACTGTTCCTCATGGGTTCACAAGGGCTAGTTGTGCTTTTTCTCTCAGCGTGGCCAGAATAAGATAAATATTATTGTGTTCTTCCTTGGTCTTCTTCCTCTTTTGGCTGAATGCTCAGCATAAATTTCTCATCTTTTTTTTATTGGGCCGCTGACATGGCATGACTATTATTAGGTTGTACAAGAGAGAGCTTGTGAATTAGAAATCAGTCCTTTTGTTATTGTTTCCTTTATTATTTTAGGCATCAAAGTTCATAATGGTACATGGTCAGGATTTGAGCATGAACTCTTTTCAATGGTTCAATAGTCATGGGATTCTGAATGTTTATTAAACCAAGGAAAATGAATGGGAAGGGAATCATTTTGACTGGAGTTTTTCTTCAGTTTGTAAAAACAATAAAAACATGTTCATAGTAAGTCACTTACGATAGATGACTGTTTGGGCGATCGGACTGGAAGTTTTACTAGCGGAAATGTAAAGAAGGCATTTTTCGGTAAAATTTATTTAGTAAAAATGTATGAATTTGGCCTTGAATACTTATCTTGGTGGATGAACCTCTGGTTAAGGTGTTATCCTGATTCCTGTAGGTAAAATTTGTTCCAGGTAAAACAGTGCGTTATAGATATTGATAGTCAAATTCCTTTCATTTATGCTTTTACAGATATTTAGCAAATTTGAATGTTATATTAGTTTTACAGGGACCTGCCATGAATTGAAAGATCAATGGATTTAAGCTGTGTTTTGGGCTAAAAACAATGACAGTGACCGTATTGAATTAAACCGAATGAGTTTAAGAAACTTGGTGATACTCAGTTTAAACATATTAAGTGTCTTGTAATGTGGGTTTACAGTGAAATACCACATTTAAAAAATGGTGCAACTGTTTAGTTTGCTTCTCTGTTTGTTTAGGCCAAGTCAAACAACAATTATCTGTTGTGTACACCGATTTAAAAAAAAAAATTGCAAAGGAAGCCGCTCAAATGAAGTGGCTCAGCTGGGATCTCAGGGGAAAGCGTTGGAATTCTGGAAATCTTTCTCTGGAATTCTTGCTCCGCCATCATTCATCGCTGAACAGCCTCCTGTGTGCATAAATGATTTAGGCATGTGGTGGCTGTAGAGACAACAAGATAAGACCGTTGCATTAATTCATGTATGGTCAGGCTGTATATATTTCCGCTGTAGCCCACAACATTGAACCACCTTTCATACTTTTGGGCCCGCCTTTTAGCCCTTAGACCAAAGAGGCAGATAGGAATTATATGTTGACGTTTTTGGCCCCTCCTCACCATTGTGCAGCCCAACTAGTGATGCAGATCCATTTGAAAGGGCTTTTGTTTGTGACCCCACTTCCAGTGCTGTTCGAAGAAAAGGCAGAGATTCATATGATAGTCAGAAAGTCTCAACCAGCCCAGCAGCGTCTGGGAACTGAAGTCTGAAGGAGATAGCTGAAAAAGAGTGGAGTGAAATGCCAGCAGGAAATTGAACTGTTTTGAGCGGGCAGAAAGGAGGAGACAGTGGGGTTCCTTCAGTGTCCAACTGAGCAACAAAAGATCAGCAGAGATATCTGCTAGTCTGCTTACATGCTCTGACAGAGCTTGTACAGGAAGTTCCCATCTCCATGGCCACATGGGCAAAGATCCGCTCTGGACGTTTTTTCCCTTCGCTCTCACAGCTGCCAGCTAGTGACAGAAGGAGGGTGGAATGTTCACCTTCCTGTCACCATGTAGTGCACATGTACCAGTGCCTCCAGCTGCAGGCTACAGCCGGATGGGTGGGAGATCGTTCCCCCAAGACCAAACATCTGATTCTCATTCCTTTAGACCCGAAAGAAAGAATGAAAAACCGTTGGATTGCTCCATCAGCTGAGACCGGAGTTCTGGCTCAGAGGATTGCGAGTTATTGCGTAATACGCCATAGCTGCGACAGACGTTAGAAGAAGAATTTGGCTCTGGAAGGTGCACAACTTGTTTCTTCATGGGAATTTAAATTTAACTTGACGAAGCCACCATTCCAGGTGGTTTTGTTCCCACTCAGACTTGCTCTTTTGCTTTTAATGCTTTTGCCAAATGTGTACATGCATGACTCCGGTTAAGTCTCTTATTCCTACTGTTCTCCCTCACATGTGGCCCACAGCACATTCTTGGCCTGTGCTGGTATGCGATAGACTATCCATCCTGCTTCAAAAGCAAAGAATACCACCAGTGCCCTTTTATTGTTAACCTAGCGTAACGACACCGTCCTGCTGACCTTTCACATACACTGCAACCTATCATTGACATCTCAACACATACCCGCTTTCAAACGCCCCACACTTTACCACAAAAACCATCAACTCCCCCAGAGGGGGTTCAGCTGTCATTGCAAGCATGAAAAGGGCATCTGTGTCTGTAAATCACGTGGAAAAGAGTCATGCCGGTGCAGCCAAAGAGGCCAGGGAAATCTGTGAGAGTGCATAGTTCTTACTGATGGAGGAGCTGCTAATTACCAGGATGTGAAGTCACTCTGGCCCTCTCTCCGTGTTTGAATGCAGGGGGCAGTTATCAAAGCTGGATTGGGGCCACTGAGCTACTACACTCATGAGGCTTAATCACTTAGCAGGAGAAAGGGGCCTCTCACAAGCTTTTGAAATCAATCTCCTGAGAATCCAACCCAAGCTGGGTTCCCCATGCCAAAAGCCCTTAGAAAAAATAAACTTGATACATTATGTTGACATTTCTGCATTTACTCTTTCACATTGGCTTAAGCTCAGTGACACTGAAAGGGAAGGAAAACTAAATGCTCTGCTGAATATTAGGAAAATAGCTCAAACCTTTTCATATAAAAAAATCCCACTAATAAGCATATTGTTTGTATTGTGATAGATTGTGCATTCTTCTGCAATACCATGTATTAAGAAATAAGATATAAGTATTAGTACAGTATTATAACAAGGCCCCTTAATTATAATTGTTTTAATACTAAATCTAATACCTAAAAAACTAGAAAGTTGAAAATAACATTTTTAATGATTTAGTATTTTTTTCCTTTGATGGCAAATAAGTGCTGCTAAGTATTTTTGGAAAAACTTTAACATATCCTTTATAAATAAGTATTCATTTTATAAAAAAAAAAAAAAAAAAAACCTGACCCCCAAACTTTGAATGGTACTGTATATTGTTTCAAAATATTTCTATTTTGAATCAATGCTGTTCTTTTAAACTTTTTATTCAGCAAATAATCCTGAAAAAGGTATCACAGGTTCCGAAAAGAGAAAGGAAAAAAAAGCATTGGTAATAAATCAGCATTTTAGAATGAAATCTGAAGACTGTAGTAATGGCTGATGAAAATGGAGAGGAATAAATGCACATAAGAAACTTCTTTAAAACATTACAAATCTCATATATAAACTTTAAAATATATACAGTAGGATAAAAAAAGAATAATGCAAAGGATAACTTTTATAATCCTCGATTTTATTATACACGATTGTTAAAAGAGATTTAGTCATGCTGAGTCTGTTTTGAGCGCGTTGCTGTTTATTAGAAGGAAACACATGCTGAACTTTCTGTCAAGCCTTTTAATTAAACAGAAAGGTCTCCTCAGGCATCCCTGTGTTTGGGCTTGTGTGGTGTCCTCACATTGTCTGCTTTGACCCGAGGAAAACCTGGAAAAAAAACCCTCAATGAGTGCATTCTTCAGAAGGGTGCTTGTGTGCTTTCCCCTCTAATTTAACACCAGAAGTGACACTTTCACAGAATGTTGCAGTGCAGAATCATTCATGATATCAGTTCAGTTCTTTAATCAAGAATAATTTACTTCCAATCACATTGTCCCAAACTTGTATGGCTTTCTTCTGGAGAAAGATCATTGACTTCTGACTTCAGTATACTTATAGTGCAGAAGCCAAATGGACTGCTTTTATGGTTGTTTTTTGTATCTTCACTGTGAAATGTCATGCATGATGAAATTTATGTAATTATCCTTTTGTGTTCCATGAAAAGAAATACTGATTTATAATATTCATGTTGATTTTTTTCTTGCGAGTACGAGAGGATGTGATGTGTGGGTTGTCGCGTGCAAACCCACTGGGGAGCATTAGTTGTCTGAAGTTATTCCTTTCATTCTGATGACAGGAAAGCAGCCGGTGGTATTTATCTGTAAAGACCACAAAAGAACACCCACCGGTTATTTTGACAGGAAGTGAGGGAGTGTGTGCATACGCGCTTGCAAAGAATAAAAAACTTTGCAATTTTTTACTGTGTGCATGCACACATAACAATTAAGTCCATTAAAGCTAGTTTGGCAAATGTAATTAAACAATACCAATGTGGAATAGATGCCAGATAATCAATTATTCCAAATAGTTTGGATGCCATCCATCATTGTGGCAGCACACACCTTAGTTATAGAAAGTGAAAATACTCTTGAATGAAAGATGAGAGGCCAGTGGCCAAATGTGATGACATCACAGCATTAGCTTGCAATGCAAACAAAACGTTTGCTAAAGTGTTGTGATAGAAGTCCTTGTGTAAATAGCACTTTGCTTCCATACATATTAATAAGTCCAATCTATTGACATATGACTTGGGTTTACAGCGTGCATTGTTTTGAAAAATTGACTAGTCCACTCCAGCGAGTCTTGCATGCTAAGTTCGTTTCGCTGCTCAAGACTTGGAGAATGTGTTTTCTCATGTGTTTACAATGAACAATTGATCTTTAATTAATCATTCACCAGTGTCAGCTAATATCTCATGCTTCGAGGCATGCTCATGCATATTTTACTGACATAATAATTAGGGTTGTCACCTAGCTGGAAAGATAAAAAATAACTAGGTTTCAGTTCAAAATGCTTTATTGGCATGAAAAAAAAAAAGATTTATTGATTCTGCACTAACACTTAACAATAACAGGAGCAGTGTTGTAATTGTTAACTTATTGAAACTGCTCAAAATTGTTTTCATTAATTGTAATAAATCTGAGATAGTTAAAAATCGCTTGTTACCTTGGCCAAAAACTGAAAATAAGTTGAACTACTAAGCTAAAACAGAAATAAAATTATAGAAATATGAACCAACCACAAAATAAAACCACTAAAACCTAAAATAAAATGAAAATCAACTAAAAATGTCATACTAAAAGCTACTTCAAATATGAATAAATACTATATTAGTATAGAAATAATATCAAAGTAAAACATGAATCTTAATCTCATGTGAGTGGATATCATGTGAAATATACTTCACTCCTTTACATGTAAAACTATAAATATACAGACTAGTGGTCGACCGAAATATCACCAAAGCCGATATATTTCAAATATCGGCATTGACCGATAAGTTTATATTTTGACGGCGCTGAGACTGAGAGCGGCAGCACCTGAGCGCGCAAAGTGCAAAACTCTCTCATGTTCATCATCTTCATTAACAGTTCTGTCTAACACGGATAGAAGTCCGTCTAATAATCAGATAGAATGGTTAAACGAAAGAATCAATGTATGCAGAAAGTATTATAACAAATGCTTTTATTTTAGGCCTGTGTGAAGTGTGCATTTTTATCCAGCATTATCACGCGTTCTCTGTGTGAATTGAATGCTTTAAACTTTAAACTCGTGATTTCAAATTATGCTGCACTTTATGCATTTGCCCACTGTCATATTTATGTCATTTTCACTGTGTGCTGTATGTGAAATGAGGGTTACCCTGAGTTTGTTTGAAAAATATGATTCCCATTGCACACAAACTTCCCAGCTTGTTGTGTATTATGTAATGCATAGCAGTGAGTCATATCGTTGACATATGACTCAGTTTGACATTGCATTGCATTGAGAAAAAAAGCCTGTTCCACTGGGATGTATGCTAACTTTGATTTGCTCCTTAATGGTTGGAGGATCAAATGATAGTCTATAATTCATCCAGCATTCACCAGCTAATAATCAGAGACTCATGCATATCTTTGTACAGGTATGTATCTTTTGGGGGATAATTTCCAAGCCAGCAAGATTAATAATCAAGATTTAATTTAGCTGAAAATGCTTTACTGCAGACAATCAGTAGTCTTCATTCCTTGATCTTTGGATCATCTCATATCCTGCTGGAGAACATGATCATGAACAGGTTTTGTTCATGCAGTTCAACTGCTGCTGTCATTAAAGCAAAAGAAGAACAAACCAAATACTAATGCACAATAGATATTGTGAAATTCATGTCGAGTTTCCATTCAGTTTGTTACATTAATAAGTATTATATGAGCATGTGAGTTTCTGCTGATGCTGACAGTTGATTTAACAGGATCTCTCGTCAAAAAGATATGCACTTATATTAGAGTTGCACTTGTAGTGTTCTTTAAATTATAAAGGTATATTTAAAAACTGTACTTGTAGCTAATATACTATTAATGAAATACATAAATAGAAATATTTAATGAAAAGCCACTGAAATGTACTTAAAGGGGGCACAGTTAAGTACACTTGAGAGCAAACAACCTTGTAAAAATATTAAATGTCAAAATAATAATGTAAAAAGTTTTACTCTAAATCATTAATGAAATGCATTTATTTTGATGTGTTAATCTTCTAAAGAACATTAAAAGTAACTGAAAAGGAATTGATTGTAACACTGATATTAAATTTAAAGTTAATATAGTTTGAATGTGCAACAGTACAACTTCATCATTATAAATATGTAATTATGGATATATTTAAATGCATGACATAAGTTTCAATAGAAATGACATTAAAGTGTATCTGTTCATTCGGCAGTGCACTTACACCATATTTTAAAGACATCATTATGAAATTACATATAAAGTGGGCACTCTAAAGATACTTTTATTTCATAGTAATGTAAAGTATTATACATTGCAGTTGAATTGTTATTAATATGCAATTAAGTGACTTAAAACATTCAGTTCACACTTAAGTATATTATTTTAAATATAATAATATATATTTTTTAATGGTAAGCTTAATTTTACTTTTTTCACAATGCTTTCACAATTTTTGCCTTTTTAGGGAATAAGAACGATGAATGTTTTTCTTTTGCAGATACTAACAGGATACTAAAGTCTGACCTTAAAAGACCTTTTATTTGGAGCGAAACGATTGTGTTCAGTCAATGAAATCCATTAGCGTTATGCATTCATGCTCTGGTTATTGATCTCTGAAGTTCAGTCCAGGTGAATGATGCATTTCCTTCTCTGATTGGCCATTTCATTCAGTTCTCACTTCTTTTTTGCTATTGTATCTATTTTGGTTTCACATGACCATGGACCATGATCTGTCATGTCACTATAAAAGCTTTGGGTCCTTAGCTTGGTCTCCATCAAGAGCCATTGTAACTGTGAGATCCCATAAGCCCCAGGTCATATCTCTGGCTCCAGAAGTTTCTTTGCCATGAAGTGGGCACCCTTCGGCTCATCTGCATGGTTTCTCCCCAGTATGTAGGTCACCCACAGCTGCTCCCCAAGTGTTTGTTTGGCTGTCTGTCGCCTTCCATTAACGTTTCATGTCGTGGGTCATGCACGTGGTGTGACACTCCCCCCTCGCTCATCCCATCATGCCACAGCAGGCACACGGCCAGAACGTACAGATACACACTAATGCATGTGACATAGTGGACCTGTGATTATTCATGTCCTGAGAGCTGGGCATATAGCAGAAGTATTAAAGGTTGTGAGTTATTGGCAAGGCGCGTGCCTGAATGTTGACATTAATCCATAGTAGTGACGAGATGAATTAAGGATGAAGCTCATCATAGTCCTACTTTCATGAGAGGATATCAAATAGATTAATTTGAACTAAGGAGCTGTTAAAGCTTGGAAAAGCAAGTCTGGAGATGCAGTAACTCACTTGAATAGAAGCATGGTATTAACATGACTATTTTGATGTGGCATAATGGTAATGACATGTTTTTGGTCACTACCATGATTATTACAGTGTAATTATCTGTTTTTTCTGCATTACTTGCTGGACCAAATAGAATCACAGTCCGTTTCAGACACTTACAGTATGTTACATGCAGAGATGTATAGTAACGAAGTAGAACTACTTCACTACTGTACTTAAGTACTAAAAGGCGGTATCTGTACTTTACTAGAGTATTATTTTTTTCTCCTACTTCCACTTTTACTTCGGTACATATTTTCGCTGAGTTTAATATTTTTACTCCGATATTTTTTTTATGTGCTGCATCGTTACTCGTTACAATTATAAAAATGTTACGAATCATTCCATTACAAACCACTGCCAGAACTGTAGATGGCAGGTTTGATGAAGCTGGCACATCATTGAGCGAATCAAGCGATTAAGAAGACTGCGCGTGCTGACTGAACTGCTGTGAAGAGAGAGATGAACACCGAGCCGAGCCAGATAATGACTCGTTCACGAGTCAAGAACCGGTTGCATCGGTTTTCGGATGACCAGTAACGTTAGTTCTTTCTGACAGTTCGATTCAATAAACCAGTTGAAGAAAACAGTTCACCGATTCTTTTGCGCTCGACGCAATGGCGTCATTGGCGTTGACTGCACATGGGCTCATAACATTAACACAGAATCAGTTCAGAATCAAACACCAAAAGAATCAGTTCGTTCCAGACGCTCTGTGTGTCGGTTTGCTTCCATAGACAGTAAAAGAAATGGACACAGCGACCCCATTGGAACTCAATTGAGACAAATGAAGCCCAGTTTTAGCGTTTTTTAGCACTTCCGTTTCTGACGCGCAGACTCAAACGAAGCTTGACGACGTCAGCAACCTGTCTGACAGATGTAAATCTTCTAGTAGCTGTGTGTGCAAACTGCCATCGTTAATCTTGCAGAGACGGCGAGCTTGAGCGGGGAGTTCTTTGTCGTGAGTGAGCAGGAGTAAGTATTCTGATTAATTATTTTGTATAGTATTTTAAAATGTAACGCCAGTACTCAATATTAAGGTAATTGCCTGCGAGCTTCTCCACCTGTCTGTACGGTAATGCGACAGAGAGCCGAGTGGTTATGACGCAATCGTTAGCCTATTTTTTACAAAAACTGTTTATATGGGGCCATAATGTAACATAGAAGGTAATGGAGCCCTTTATACATTTTCGTGTATCTTTAGAAATAAATAATGGACAAACAGAGTCTTTAAACGCCTCAGATGTAAAGTTATTCGCTGTCAAAGTGACGCCAAAATGAATGGGAGTCAATGGGAATGCTAACGCAAGTGAAGTTCTGCTAAAAGATGGCAGCCCCCACCCGACTTCAACTTCCGGTCGAGTTCCTTGCCCCTTGTTTGCTTCACGCTAAATCACACATGCGCAGTATCATCAGCTCCTCGGTTCACGAATCGGACGCGTCTGACAGAAACGGTTCTTGACTCGTGAACGAGTCATTATCTGGCTCGGCTCGGTGTTCATCTTCAGTTCTCTCTTCACATCAGTTCAGTCAGTTTACTGTTTGAGTCAATGAATTACTCCGGGATATTGGTTTGTTTTAACTCAGAGGGAGTGTCAGACACATTAAACAAGTTAACAGCTTAATTCATCTGTGGATTAATGCGTATTGGAGACGCGAACTGTTTAAAACGATTCAGTTCGATTTGGTGAACTGTTTCAAAAAGATCCGGTTACATCGAATGATTCGTTCGCGAACCAGATATCACAAACTGCTTTGTTTTTAACTGTCTTACAACAGACACGGAAGAGAAGACAATGCTGAATAAAGTCTAGTTTTTGCTATTTTTGGACCAAAATGTATTTTCAATGCTTCAAAAAATTCTAAATGACCCTCTGATGTCTTATGGGTTTGAAACAAGGTCCGTGTATCATCCGATCATTCAATTATTCCATTTAATCTGGAAACCAAAAAAATGAAATAACGAATCAATATTTTGTTTTTCTGTTTTTCTGTATGAACCAAATATTAAAAACTGACGTTTGCTTCATTGCTTTCAGCTCGAAACGGGAAATATAATAAACAAGGAAACCAAAGCGAAATAATGGATCAAATTTACGTTTTCTCAATTGTTCTTTATTTGTTGTAGTAGGTCTAACTATTTCCCACGGTGCCGTCCTGCTTGCTTTGCGCATGCGCAGTGGATAGTTTCAAAGGAATTACGCTCACTTCCGCGTATTCCTCGCGGGGATAAAGAACACGTTTTTTTTAACGATCACAGGCATAGTTACAGTATGTCCAATAACAATACAACACGCTCTAATAGATTATTGGTTAATATAATGTAATAAACCAATCAGAGATGGTTTAAATGTCCTTTGAAATCACACTAACCACTTGTTTTGGTATGTGAGGCATTTTAAGTAGATCATTAATTAAAACATTTATATTAGCAGATTATTTTATTAATAATGAGATCAACAAAAGCAATCAAAACGATATATATATATATATATATATATATATATATATATATATATATATATATATATATATATATATATATATACACGTTTTGGTTTTAGGACAGCTTTGATTAAAAGATTTGATCCACTTCAAACTTTGACTACTTTATACACACACACACACACAAACACAGAGAGAGAGAGGGAGAGAGAGAGAGAGAGAACAAGTAGTTAGAATATAAATATTTAGAATATATAAAGAAAGTGTTTTTTTTATCTTAAGTAGGCTAGATAGAAAACGAACAGAGAGCAAATAGAGGGTCAAGCGTTTTCTTTATTTAAATGCAAACATGTAAACAAATATGTACAAAATTATGTGAAGTTACATATTTATATTATTTTTACAGTTATATTGTGTTACATATAAGTAGTAGTTTTCAGATGTGAATGGGTTGGGGGTATTTTCTTGACGTCATCAAACCAAATTAACAGCAAGCGTAGACTTATGTATCATTCCTGAATCCTGATATGGATCAGTCTTTGAAAGACCTATTATTATAGACAGTTCAGTGACAAATTATTAAACACAGACACTTGAATTTATTCCTGAAAGAATCTGAATCTTGGACGAAGAGATTGAATAAAATGCTTCTTTATTAACACAGTGACTTACCGACACCTAGTGGTGACATTACTTTCAGAAGTATCATAAAGTAGGCCTATCATTTCATTTTGTCATTACATATTTCTGTGTTAAAAATGTTGTATTAAACATTAATCTCATTTCATTATACAGTTGTAATTGCTATGTAAAGGCATGTCTGATCAGCATTAAACTGTAAACAGGCCTAATACATCTAAAATCAACTTCAGACGCAGCTATCTCTGAAGGCTTAATTAATACTGATTTAATTATTACATGTATTCAAATTTAACATTATCATCATCATTAAGAATTTAACATTAAGGATGAGATAAATACAAACCCGATTCTCAAAAAGTTGGGACGCTGTACAAATTGTGAGTAAAAAAGGAATGGAATCATTTACAAATCTGATAAACTTATATTCTATTCACAGTAGAATATAGATAATATATCAAATGTTGAAAGTATTGGCTCATTTTGGTTTCATGAGAGCTACACATTCCAAAAAAGTTGGGACAGGTAGCAATAAGAGGCCGGAAAAGTTAAATGGACCAATTTGCAACTTATTAGGTCAATTGGCAACATCATTGGGTATGAAAAGAGCCTCTCAGTGTCTCTCAGAAGTCAAGATGGGCAGAGGATCACCAATTCCCCCAATGCTGCGGTGAACAATAGTGGAGCAATATCAGAAAGGAGTTTCCCAGAGAAAAATTGCAAAGAGTTTGAAGTTATCATCATCTACACTGCATAATATCATCCAAAGATTCAGAGAATCTGGAATCATTTCTGTGTGTAAGGGTCAAGGCTGGAAAACCATACTGGATACCCATGATCTTCAGCTCTTAGACGGCGCTGCATGGAGATCACAACATGGGCTCAGGAATACTTCCAGAAAACATTGTCGGTGAACACAATCCACCGTGCCATTCACTGTTGCTGACTAAAACTCTATAGGTCAAAAAAGAAGCCATATCTAAACATGATCCAGAAGCGCAGGTGTTTTCTCTGGGCCAAGGCTCATTTAAAATGGACTGTGGCAAAGTGGAAAACTGTTCTGTGGTCAGACGAATCAACATTTGAAGTTCTTTTTGGAAAACTGGGACGCCAAGTCATCCAGACTAAAGAGGACAAGGACAACCCAAGTTGTTATCAGCGCTCAGTTCAGAAGCCTGCATCTCTGATGGTATGGGGTTTCATGAGTGTGTGTGGCATGGGCAGGTTACACATCTGGAAAGATGAGCACCATCAATGCAGAAAGATAGATCCAAGTTCTAGAACATTATATGCTCCCATCCAGATGTCGTCTCTTTCAGGGAAGACCTTGCATTTTCCAACATGACAATGCCAGACCACATACTGCATCAATTACAACATCATGACTGTGTAGAAGAAGGATCCGGGTCCTGAAATGGCCAGCCTGCAGTCCAGATCTTTAAAGAGGAAGATGTGACAAAGAAGACCTAAGACAGTTGAGCAACTAGAAGCCTGTATTAGACAAGAACGGGACAACATTCCTGTTCCTAAACTTGACCAACTTGTCTCCTCAGTCCCCAGACATTTGCAGACTGTTATAAAAAGAAGAGGGGATGCCACACAGTGGTAAACATTGCCTTTTCCCAACTTTTTTTGAGATGTGTTGATGCCATGAAATTTAAAATCAACTTATTTTTCCCTTAAATTGAAACCTTTTCTCAGTTTAAACATTTGATATTTCATCTGTGGTGTATTCTGTTTTTATTCACAATGTCACAATTTTTTTTGGAATCGGGTTTTATATTTAGGCCTAATACGACATTCTGTTTAAATGGTTAATAAAAATGATTTGTGATAGAATATGACACTGATAGAATAATTTCTAGTGAGTGCAGGTTTGGAGTAAATTAATTTCATTTTTCAGATTTCAAAATTAAAGAAAAAAACATGTGGATGAAACCCTGATTTTATGCTTCACAAAAACTACAGTTTTCTTTAGGCTATTCATTTATTTTAGGTGAGAATTAAGAATAAAAATATTCTGCTGGCAGAATTTGGAAGAATACAAATCATTAAAGCACAAAGCTCTGCATTTATCTTAAAGTAATTAGTTATTTTCCTACATAGCTGCTAAATATAATTTTTCACTTGCTGCCTTTCCAACCTAAGGAAATTCTGCTCACTTCAGAATTCTGCTCACTTGTTGCCAATTCAGACGAGATCTGATAAAGCCATGGATTTACAGTAGGCCTACTAAGTGTATAGTTACTTTAACCCTGATACTACATCAATAATTTGATAACTGAAGAACGGCACAGCAGTAGATAAGCTGATCCTAGGTTTAGACATAACACAAGGAATAAATTAATTTGTTTTATTTGTACAGATTGCAATGTAACTGTAAAATAATGTAAATATTTAACTTTGTAGTTCTGTGCATACAGTATTTGTTTACATGTGCACTAGAACTGTTTGTAAGTGTGTATTGCTACTAGAACTTACATTTCAAAGTACATCTGTGCAATAAAGGTGTTCTATTCTATAAATTCAGTATAATAAAAGGATTTAATATATTTAACTGATACAGTAATTGTAAAATACTATAACAAACATTATTACAGTATGTCAACCATTACCTTTTTAATTACATTGTCACCTTTAATTTTTTTTTTAATTGTGCAAAGCTAAATATATATAACATGCAGTACATGCATCTTCAAGAAACATCTAACACATCTCTTTCATCTTTGACCCTAGAACTCTAGCACTATATATTCTAATTATATTTTATCAAATTTTTATTTATTTATTCTAACAGCTAGTTTTTCATCCAACACTAGCTTTCTGTATTATTTTTCAATTATTATTTTTTTATATTGTATTGTATGTGTGTATGTAGATAGATAGATAGATTGATAGATAGAGAGATAGATAGATAGTATTTAATAATTAATGATCTACTTAAAATGCCTCACATACCAAAACAAGTGGTTAGTGTGATTTCAAAGGACATTTAAACCATCTCTGATTGGTTTATTACATTATATTAACCAATAATCTATTAGAGCGTGTTGTATTGTTATTGGACATACTGTAACTATGCCTGTGATCGTTAAAAAAAAAAAACGTGTTCTTTATCCCCGCGAGGAATACGCGGAAGTGAGCGTAATTCCTTTGAAACTATCCACTGCGCATGCGCAAAGCAAGCAGGACGGCACCGTGGGAAATAGTTAGATCTACTACAACAAATAAAGAACAATTGAGAAAACGTAAATTTGATCCATTATTTCGCTTTGGTTTCCTTGTTTATTATATTTCCCGTTTCGAGCTGAAAGCAATGAAACAAACGTCAGTTTTTAATATTTGGTTCATACAGAAAAACAGAAAAACTAAATATTGATTCGTTATTTCGTTTTTGGTTTGCCAGATTAAATGGAATAATTGAATGATCGGATGATACACGGACCAAACAACATGAGGGTAAGTTATTAATGACATAATTTTGAAAATTGGGCTAACTAACCCTAGTAACCGTTTTTTTGTTTACAAGAAGTTACAGTCAAAGGAATTGTGATTGTCCTTTAGGTTAATCATTTGAAATAGTAAAAACAATATGTTCAAACTTTTGACTATTTTCTTTAATAGCTACATAACACAATACTTCTACTTTTACTTTCAGTACTTGAGTAGTAAATTTTAAAATAGACTACTTGCAATACTTAAGTACAAAAAATTTTGAATACTTTAGTACTTCTACTTAAGTGTGGTGCTTAAAGAGCACTTCTACTTCTACTCAAGTCACATTTTTGATAGAGCACTTGTACTTTTACTCAAGTATGGTTCTCTAGTACTTTATACATCTCTGGTTACATGTTTTGCCACAGCTGGCAATAGCAAGTGAATTAAGAAAATGTATCTTCCAGAAATATTGTTTCCCAACCATGGAACTGCTTTTTGTATCATTTTAACGAAGGGGGAAAAAGATAAATAAAACAAATATTATCTCTTGACAATAAAATTATAAAAAATAAAAAATAAAATAAAATAAAAATTCGTAAAAATGTAAAAGTCTCATTTGACAGTTTTGATCACTTTAAACACAAGCTTTCTCCAAAAATAAAAATAAATATTAAAATAATTCTTATAAACCTTTAAAAATGTCAATGACCCAAACCTTTTGAGTAGTAGTGTATATTATAAATGTTTATTTATTTGATATTTTTGGTAAAAAGAACTGAAACATTAAATTAAATGATTAATATTTATTTTTGCGGCAGATTTAAAATATTTTGCCAATGATTTTTTTTTTTTTTTTTTTTTTTTTTTTTTTGGTGAAAGCAGTGAAAATGTTGGTAGGAAGTTCCAATAACCACTAATAAACGCCCTGTTTTGTTGTTTTTCAGTGTAAAACATAATTTGTAACAAATATTTATTTTTAATTAAAAGTACATGTAGCACTTTGTTAAATATAATACAAATTTCATCCTATATTTTAATCTCATTAATACTTTTTTAATGCTGAAAAATCACAAAAGAGCATATCTTCTTGAATGTTCTTGTCTAAATGACAATTAAATTGCATGAATATACTGTATTAAATGTATAATAAAATCAAAGTGTGTTTTATATATATATATATATATATATATATATATATAAAATATATATAATATTTATATATATATTTTTCACAGTGTTGGATTACCATTTAACCGGTGTATAATCATACAGTACCATTATAATTACCAGTTAATACCTTCAATTTACCATGGTACCTCCCCAGTAATTTCCTCAGGAACATTTCCATCTTATAACAGAGGTTTGTTTGGGGAGCGGCTCAGCTCAGTCGAGCGCAAATGGTGTCATTGCCGTGACCCGTGTATGCCCTCGATGGCCACTAGCTCAGCTTTCATATCCCCTGTGGACTCAACACAGCACATCTGCACATTAGCATAATTGCCGGTTGCTGTAGCAACCCCAGCACAACACTTAGAGGGTCTGAGCCCCTCACTGTCATCAGTGGACATGAGCTAACAGAAAGTGACTGCATCCACCCTCACCCTCAGGGTCCTGCAATAACACTGTAAAGAGACCCGAGAGCAGCTTTACACAAGAGATTCTTCACAGCTGAACACACTCTAGATGTACTTTCACACACTGTTGTGATGTTCTTTTGTCCTACTGGCACACAGTTACCAGCCCGAGAGGCTGCATTTCTATTTGTGCAGTGGGGCGCTATAAGCTAAAACCGTGCAAAAGCTTTATGTGAAGAACAGACAGAAATGGAAAATCATCCTCTCGTGCATAGCTCTCAAATCTAATGCATGCTTGCACATTCAAAGAGTTGCTGACAGACTTCGTAAGCAAGTTTTTAACCCACCGCTCGCATGATTCAGTCAGGAAGTCTTTAACCTGGTTACTGCGGGTGGTAATCAGCCTATTTAACAAACCAAGGTATGAAAACATTTCTTATAAGCAATCTGCGGTTGCTTAACCCAATGCTTTAAATTCTCAAGTTCTTTAAAGTCTAGATTCTGATTGGCTCTCAATGTTTTTATCGTTTATCAGATGAAAAAATAGTTCTGAAAGTGATTCTAACAATATCGTTCCTGTGTGTCGCTACTACTTTGCTTTTCTCATGTAATTACAATGAATATTTAGAGTTAATATTTATAGCTATTGTCATTATTGTGAATGAGATAGGAAATTATATTGATATCTGAAACGCAGTATGGTAATATAGCAGTCATTTATGTTTTGTGTATAATAAGACAAATAGTATTTTGCTATCTTTTTCTATTCTGTTTCATTTGAATTGTTTTACACAGTTAGGTTCTTAACTTTTTTTATGTTTTTGAAGAATGTCTTGTTCAAATGGTTCAAATATTTTGTCATTTAATTTTTATTAAAACAAATTAGTCCATTTGTATCTAATCATCAGTCTCGCCCAAAAATTGTCCTATCATAACATACATGAATGGAAAGCCTATTTATCCAGCTTTCAGATGCTGAATAAGTTTGATTTTTGAAAAATTGACCCTTATGACTGGTTTTGTGGTAAAGGGTCACATTTTACTCTGACTGAAATTTATGAAACTTTTAGTTGTTAATGGAAAACAAAAATCAAAAACACAAAGTTTACTGCTGTTTAACTCTTTGACAACTCAATCATAGCAATCTTCAGCTATTTACTGTTTACTAGTGGATTAAATGAATGAACGTGTTTTTCTTCTAAGCATGTATGTTCACACCAAGATGAATGTTCAGAGCCAAATTTAAATATACTGTTCAGACTGATGCAAACATTCGCTTTTTGACAAAAGTCGAGAATACACTAAGCAACTCAAAGCAGCTTTTGTTTTTTACAAAAAAAAGTAGCTATTTTTTTGCTATAAACATTTGCATGCCATCAGTATGGCATTTTTTTTTTCATGAAGAGGTGATCTAAGCTCTTTTCCACCTACTACGAAAGTGAAATCACATTTCATTCAGCCTATCTGCTGATTATTCATTGATTATTATAAATTTGCTGATTATGAAACCAAATTATGTTGTTGCGAAAAGACCTTTAGTCCATTGATAGATTATTGAAAGATAAAATGTACAATACATTTCCCTACACATATCAGTAACAGTTCATTTTGATGAGTGAGTTATTAACAGTGTCATGCTTGTGGTTTTCCAGAGTCCTTCACGGAGAAGCACAGCCCTCAGACTGCCCACAATCTGCTCCAGGAGGAGGTTGTACGTGCCGAGGAACGGTCTGAGGTGATTTCAAAATCCTTTGCTTCCTTTATATACCCAGAAACTCTTTGTGCGTCTATTCTCCTTAGTCCCTGCCCACTCTCTATCAAAAGACAAAAATGTGGTTAAATTTTGACATTGTTTTTTTTTTAGCCTGACGTGGTTTATTCCGATATTGTTGAACGAACATGCCTTGCCAACTGAACCAAAGTGAAATGAAAGCCTAACAAACGTGCAGAAGGTCTTTACTCAACACGACACAATCCTTATTTACATTGAACTGGTTGATCCAGTTCTGAACTTGAGGGTGAAAATCCACCCTAAAATCCACTAACATCTGCAGTACTTACAAAGATGGATTTGTGATCTAATCAATGATTTAAAGCATTGACAGCCCATGTGTCATAAATAAGAGAGGAGGCAAACACATCCCAACTGAAGCATTGTGGCTTGTTCCAGAAGTGGAAAACCAGCACTCCCAACGTTTCATTCAGAACATTTCAAAGCACATGGTGTTCAGGTGTCTTTCCAATTAATGTAGATATAGGTGTATAACCCAACTTAACTTTTTTTTATTTGAACAGTTTGTTTAACCTTTAGACAAAGTATATTTTTTAAGTTTGTGTTATTCTGTGATGCATCAGGCTTTTATAGCTCAAATAGTATGATATAAAAGTATGATATTCATTGTTACCAGGCAAAAACTGTATGTCTGATTGCTTATAATAATGGGACCCAAAAAGCTGAATGAAATGAGGTGTCATTTACATGTAATAGACTATACAGATTGTTTCAAATGAATACAACGGTTGTAATATCAGCCCTCGTTGTCTCAGAAATGGTTCAATCTGTTTATCTGTTTGTTCAGCATCATTACTCCTGACTTCAGTGTTGCATGATTGTGATTGCTGCTCAAGAAACATTTTTTAATATTATCAGTGTACAAACAGTTGTTGAAAACGTAATACTTCTGTGAAAACTAAATTGAATTTTTTTTTAAATATAATTCTTTGGTAACAGTGTAAAAGACCTTACTGTGACGTTTGATCAATTTAATCCTTTCTGAATAAAAGCATACAGTTCATTTAAAAAATAAATAAAATCCTGCTGACCCAATTACAATAAAACCATATGTAGGCACACATTATGGTCACGAATGCCTACTGTGAGGAGCGAGGAATATCACAACAGTCTTTAATAGTCCAAAACAAGGGTTACACAGAGCTGGCTGGAGATGCATGTAGCACATCACAACATTCAAGACCCAACAAGGAAACATGGGGCAGAATACACTATACATAGTTTAATCAAATAAGACAATTACACAAGGGAGAAACTGTTTCACCACTTCCACCCCCCAGAAGATGCGCCATAGAAACAACAGAAGGAGGGATGGGTGGGACCTTGTGAGGAGGCTCTGGAGGAGGTTGGACATCTGGAAGGGGGTAGGCAGACAGAGTCCTGGGAGGTAATTAAGGTGGGATGAGCCAGGGAGGAGATAGGAGGGACTTGGAGCAGACGGTGCAAGGTGGGTCCTAGGCCACAGCCGTAATCACAACCCACAGTGGAGCCATGGAGGGGGGAGGGCTGACGACTCAAAGGGGGGCGACTGACGTCGGCGGAGCAGGTGGTAGAGGAGCCCGAGGCATAGATAGAAAGCCAGGGTGATGATGAGGATCTGGAGGGCCGAGGTGGAACGGATGACTCTGGTGACCATGTTGTGGAGGCATGGATCCGGAAGGCCATGGTGGAGCCAGAGAGACAGAGGACCGAGGACCGAGGAGGAGGCGAAGGGAAGGAGGAGCCTGACAGACCCGGAGGGACAGAGGAATGTGGCGCAGCTGGGAAGTGGAGTCCTCAGGCGACAGATAACAGACCAAGATGCAGCCAGAGGGGCGAAGGAGCCTGGCGGAGCCAGTGGACTGCCAAGCCATGGTGGAGAGGAGAGAGAGCTAAACTGGCCGAGGTGGAGTCTGGGACTCAGAGGCTGGAGGCGAATGCACGAGATTCTCCAGCCATGCTGACGATGGAGACTGGCAGACCCCCGGTGCTCGCACCGAACAGATGATGGGCTGAGGGTAAGCAGAGGGTCTGCAAGACGACAGCGGTGGAAGAGGCAGGAGCGGGAGGGTGGGTGTTTATTTTTTAGCCTCTAGGATCTCAGGGCTGCCCTTGGGAATAGAAGCCCTCTCTGGGCTAGACAGGGAAACAGGCATGACAGAGGGCTCAGACAAAGGAAGGAGGAGAAGGGCAAGGTCATCATATAAATCCTTAAATTGTCACAGTTACACAGTCTCAGATCCAAAATTAGTTCACCCTCAGCCCTGGTGCTGTGGGCGGAGCTCCTCTCTGTGATCTCACTGTCCATGGCTCTTTTCCGGCATTGTAGTCATTTGCGGCATCGGCTCTGTGGTGATCCTCAGCTCTGTCACTCCGTGCGGCGATGGCTCATCGGTCGTGGTGGTCTCCAGCTTGTGGAGATGTTTAGCTGGGCACTGTCTCTGGGTGTTCTCTTGAGTGGGGATAGACACTCTCCAGTCAATGGATTATAACTTCTCTCCAGCTTAGTCCAGTGGTGTCAGGTAGGTCGACAGGGCGGTGGTAATTTGCCGATCCAGAACAGTGAGTTCAGCGCAGCATCGTTGAACGCCATTAAAACGGCGAGCTAGCTGAATTCAGCCACATAGTCCAAGAGGGGAATGTACTTGGGGGCTATGGAGGTGAACAATGAGGCGAGGGGATCCATAGGGAACACAGAAAACAAGACACCAAACAAAACATGGAAAACAAATGAAGGGGTAAACGCAAATAAAGTTTTTGTTGGTTGGGTCTTCTGCCACAAATGTCTATTGTGAGGCACGAGGAACACGGTGACAAGGCAATATCACAAACAACAGTCTTTACTAGTTCAAAACAATGGTTACACAGAGCTGGCTGGAGACACACGTAGCACATCACAGTGACTACGTTTACAAGCTGTTAAGATTCGGTAGGTTAAGGTCACTATTTGGGTTTCTGAAACATTCGGGATAACATGTTTACATGCGTGAGCAGAGAGAGTTACTCCTGTATACATGGAATGTGTAATCAGTCGCCAATATCCCGATGAAAACGGTGACGCACGGTTAGCGTCTGGACGTAAGAAGCAATATGCGTCATTTCCGATTCTTCTTCCTATATCCAAAGACTCAAAAGACCAAGATTCCTTGCGAATAGAACATGCGCAGAACACACATTTTGATGGGGATATGCCGAAACGCGTTTACAAGACCAATTATTCGGGTTAGAAAAGGGGTACCCCAGGTATAATATGAGCATATCCGGGTTTTTGCCGGTGTTTACATGGCCGTGCGCGACCGGGTTATTGCTAATATCCCGGTTTTGAACGGGTTATTGGCTGCATGTAAACGTAGTCACTGTTCCTCCGACAAGGAAACATGCGGCAGACAACGCTATAAATACTAAGCCTAATGAAGGATAACAAACATAGGTGAATAAAATGAGACAATCACACAAAGAAAAAACACGCACATATAGTCAATAAACCTGACAACTGTTGTTTATTACATAGAGTTGTTGACTCTTGACTTTTTATTTATGAACCAACTGGATGGATTCATTGAAAGGATCTGACTCTGGAGAACAGTTTGTCCACAAACTGAACATCATCATTCATGTGATGTGTTGATGTGTGATGTGTTGGCATCACAGACTATTCAACAAAGGACTTAAAACAGCTCAGCACAACATGGGCCATTAGGAAAAAATAGCCTACTCCTCAGATGTCTTCTCCTGTTGTCTCAGCCGCCCTGCCCTATCCGTTTGGCTTTGTCTGATTGATCTGCGTAGGTTTATCCGTCCTCAGGCTGCAAACAAGCACTGTCTCCCACCCCACACAGGCCCAAACGATAGCTATGTGAATTTGTCCTTATGCTCCTGCCGTCTGATTGATGATCTCATTCCATCATAAGTAAGCTGTACGGAGAGCCAGCCTTCAGCAGGACGCATGCCAGACAAAACATCAGTCCAGCGCGTGTGTTTCTGAACCAGATTAAGCCATGGATTCCCACAGGACTTGCATATTCTGTTAGTGCAACAGCGTCTGGAAAAGGGCTGACGGCACACGTTCATATACTGTTCTCATATGAAACTATACAATTTTAATGATGCCTTGATTGAGAATTGAAAAAAGCTAATAAACAGCAGGAGACCACACGAGACATAGTTTGATGGCTGTGCTTTTTTCCTTTAAGACAAATGGTCCTTTAAAATAAAGTCTTTGAATTTTTTTTTTTTGGTTATGTGTAACATTGAGTTCATGCAATTATAGTTTTTCTGTTGATTACACTGTGGGAAACCCCATAAGCATTATTGTTGTTATTATTATTATTGCTCATGCTTGATTTGAACAAGTGAAGTATTTGAAGTATTAATGGCTTGTATTGAGGGACCCAAACCATATCTACAGACTTAGTTGTGGGCTCTTTGGTCTTGGCCCAATAAACAATTACTGAGCAATGTCCTAGTGTTATTTTGATATTTATAAAAATAATAATAATTATTTTATTTTCAAGTTTTAGTAACCGTAGTACTTATATATTTATTTCAGTTGCCAAAGCAAAAATCTAATTTTTGTTTAAGATTTGATTTATTATTTTTAATTTCATGTTTTTATTTCAATTAACAACAACAACTACAAAAATTATATCGTTTTAAATGAACAATAACAGTACCAGGCTAGAGTTACTCATTGCATGTTATTGTCTCACACTGATGTGTAATTTTCCAGGGGTGGTGTCCTAAAAGTCTTTATTGCTCTGTTTGCAAGGACATTTAGGGGGTGGGTTTGTGCAGACGAGACTTCTCAATTATTCAGTCCCACATACTGAGACAGACAGACTGTAGACACCTGACCCTTCCAGCCGAGCTTTCCACAGACACAGGGTCATGCTAAATTTATTATGTGATTATTTGTGCAGACATCATGTTTGTCTGTTAAAGCCTACAAAGTTTTTGTCAGCTAACTTAAAAAGTTAATTTCAGGGGTAAATATATTACTTTAAAGAACATCTTACACCTGCTAAGAGCAGCAATAGGCTGGTCTAAACTGTTTTTTTCCCCCAGCTGTGTTTATTTAATGCAGAAATATTTATTTAAATGATTGTAATCAATTGGACTGCATGAGATTATGCCACCAAAGTTGTATTTTTATGCCACCATTTTTACTTGGTTTTGGCATTGTCTTGGAAGACGATGAGTCAGAAAGAGGATGTTTGCGTCTGCGTCACACTTGTTATGAATCCGGCTTGACTTCCTGTCCTCTAATGCCTGTTTATTTGTCTCCTGACCTTCACAGGAGTTGCTGGAGAAGTTCATGGAGGGCCACGTGCCCCTGGAGGAATTTCTTGATTCATTTCAAAGCCACAGGAAGACGTACCATATCCGCCGCGCTCAAGCCGAGAAGCTCCAGGAGCTCAACAGGCCCCACAGGAAACCGAGGAAACAGGAGGAGGAGCTGAAGAGGGAGGAGGGACGTAAGGAATCCCGGCCAAACGGCATCAGTGCACACGGCCCTCCTCGTCTCTTCCAGGTCCGATACGGTCTGACCCCGGCCATCCTGCTTCCGCTTTCCTCTTCCTCCGCTTCAGTCCTACCTCCTCTGGACTCGCGCTCAGGCCAGCTGCAGGTTTCAGGGCCGTGCGCCCGTCCCTCCTGCCCCAGGCAGCCCGTCAGCCTGAGAGTAATAGGACAGTTACCCGGGTGGCCGGTGAGACCGGTCCGACTGCAGCAGCTGTACAGGCCCAGTCCACATCAGCCCGAGCCTCCGTGTCGATAACGCTCAGCACGAGTTCGGCATGAAAGCGAAGTTACGGAAAGACCACGTGAAGCCTTCATCAAGACAATATGTAAAAATGATGCGGCCGTGAAATCAAACATTCATGTACCCAAAAAGGGAGGAGAGCGGAAAGCCATAAAGTATTTGTTAATGTCGCTTGTCATTGTTGCTTGTTCGTTTAACTTCGTTCTGTTTTGTATTTGTGTGGGTTTAGTCAGGACGTGGCCGGAGTGTAGCTGCTGTTTGTATGAGGGAAGTGCCCTTTTTCTTGAGACACTGCTTTTTGACTGGAAGGTCTTTTGGGCCAGTGAGGGACTTGTAAAATTGCACCATTTTGTAATGTTTATGGGTGTTCAATAAAGTCTAATCATGATGTTTATTTTAAACTTATACCTTGGTTGCTTCATATTTTATTTTCTGTTTCCTGCTCTTAATTTTATGACTACACTCAAAACTCCTTTCCTCTCCTCTTATTTTTGTATTATTGTTTTTATATAGAATCACTCTTAAAACACAACTAATTCACTTAAAATTCAAAGATGAAAAAAAAAAAATCAATTACAATTTTATTGCATGAAAAAATGCATTGTGACATTTATTTTAATGACTTAACATTATTTAAAATTTTATATTATTGTGAACTATATTAATATACACATATACAGTTATTGTGAATATTGTGAATTACTTATTAGAATTACTTCTAAAGAGAACTGTGTGTAAACCGTGTCACAATGCAAAAATATTAGTGTTCCTAAAACTTGGGTTGAAACGTGACCCAGACATATTTTGTTGAGATTCACCCTACGATTCTTTTGCTGTCAGATAAGTTTTGTTATATTAGGGATTTTCCTTCCAAGTAATACACAATAAAAAGATTACAAGTGTAGGCTAGATGAACTCAGAATGTTTTGTCTGTGTAAGAAGGGTTCAGAAGGTTTATTTATTATTGACTCAGCTGCAGCCGAAGTCTTTGAAAGCCCAAATTTTCCAAACACTTTGTTGTTTCAAGTTTTTTCAGCCATTGGAGTGGAGTTTGTATTCAGAAAGCATGGAGACGCTGCTGTCTTGGACTAAGCTCTCAGACGACGGCTGATTTTGCTGCAGGGTTACTCTTAAGACAGTTGAGCAGCGTTACAAATAAACTCAGATTAGCACAAAGTACATTAAAATAAGTGCTCTTAAACCAGCGCCAATGAAAATCATATCTAAGATTGAGGGATTTACTTATTTATGGAAATCCAGTAATGGAGCATCCCTTGTGGACTTCAAACACTGTTTATTTGTTTGGTTCTATTTCCAGGCTGGACGGCTCTGTGTTCACTTCCAGTGGAGATTGTATTTTGAGCAGCTATGGGAAAATATGTTGCATTATGAATTATTACAAGAGATGGAGTGGTGTTACCTTTGCTTTTATCGTCCTGTAGAGATCAGTGAGAAGGTGCAGAGCAGAAGTGTTTACTTACCTTCACCTGTTTCTGACAAGAATGGAATTCTACAAAAAGACCTAACCAGCACTGTGTTTGCACCCAATTTTATTTTTTATTTTTTTTATCGGAACCTATTAAAAATACATTAAAAATACAGTTCATCTTATAATTATGCTCATATATATGTATTTTTTCTTCTTCAAAAGTTCAAACTGTCAGGGTATTATTATTGTCAAGAAAGAAAAAAAGTTTAAAAAAGAATTACAAATAAAAATATATATATATTTTACTATGACTATGTTTTTAATGTCTACAATTTGCAAAAGAAAATTTGTTACCTCGTTTTAGGTAAATCATGGCCCTAATTCTTAAACTTATTTATTTATATATATATATATATATATATATATATATATATATATATATATATATATAACAATTATAATGTGTACAGTCACATGTATTCAAAGTGCATGGAGCTTATATATTTTGTATATATTGTACATATTTTGAAGCCACGACTTTTCTTTACCTGCATGTTGTGCTAATTAGTTTTAATTTAGTGAGATCAGACCATTATTTAATTAAAGTGAGCGAGGAAATAAGTACAATGTGGCCACAAATTAATTAAAACAAGGGAGTTCATTAGTAAAACATGGCCACTAATTAATAAGGGATGAATTCAGGGATGAATTCTTCATTTTTCTCCCTCATATCATGTGCGGGGCTCCACAGAGGTGTAAGAAAAATGTATTTTTAGTTGATGGCTACACCACATGATGCTATAAGAGTTAAACCTTTCTTGAAAATGATTATCAAATACAAAGCAGACTTGAACACAAAGAGCAGACCTACATTTCTAAAAACAACTGCAAGAATCAAAGAGATTCAAATATCCAACAGATACTGTGGGTTTCACAAATATCTACAGTATACAGTAATGGAATTGGGCAAAAGATATGTTTTATATTGTATATATATATATATATATATATATATATATATATATATATATATATATATATATATATATATATATATATGCTGTGGTAAATCCAGCCTCAGAATGATATGAAACTCACTCAGTAGATCATCAACTGAAGAGCTATGACACCACTCCACAATAATTAGCATGAAGCCTTGAAGCACAGTGGTTTCTGAGAACATGAAGCCTCTTCTCGGCATCTATGAGCCTTCAGACACCCCGTCGTAGTGGTAGCGTCAGTCCGTGAGGTCAGACAGAGTCCACATCTGTCATCCCATCACCACATCTAGCATAACGTGACCTTGAACATGATATCCTGATCCCATTCCCCCTCCTCAGAGATCCTCAAATCCTGCTACTACTCTGATATGTCTTCATTTTCATTCCGCAACAACACTGGCTCTTGACATGCAGAGGGGCGGCCCAGAGGAGTGATTTGACTCCTAAAAGCCCGAGTTTGTTTATCAGACTGCAGGGTTTAATTTGTTCTAGCATGTGCTATCATGGAGCAGATCAGTGTTTTCATTATGGAGGCAGAAGGAATGCTGTCCACACAAAAGCGGGAAGGTGTTCTCGGTTCTTTACTGATTTCATTTGGTCGATTTCATGCTGCAGATTTCAATCGGATCTGATCATAACATGTCAAGTCAAGACAATACACAATCGCAACATCTGTAAAGCATGTATTTCATCTCAGTAATATATCCAAGAAACATAATTTCCTTCAAGTGGAAAATGGCAAATGCTTCCTCGTAAAATTCAAACAGTATCGTATTCATGTCATCACCACAAACTACGGGGAAACTAAGATTTTTTTAATTTGATTTAAAACATGGTTATGAATACAGTTCAATTGTGAAATATTACAATTTAAAACGACTGTTTTCAATTTTCATATTAGTCTTCGGTGTCACATGATTCTTCAGAAATTATGATTTGCTACTCAGGAAATATTTCTTCTTATTATCAGTTAGGAAAATTAGTTTTGCTGCTTAATATTTTTGTGGAAATCATGATACATGACTGTCCTGAAGTTTGGGGTAAGCATGATTTTAAAAAAGAACATAATTTAGTACTTTTATACTAATTATGTATTTTTTTTTTTATTCAGGAAGGATGCGTAAAATGTATTAAAAGTGACAGTAAATAAATTGATAATGCTACAAAACATTTCTATTTCAAATAAATGCTGTTTTTAAGCTTTCTAATCCTCCAAAAAATATTAAGCAGCAAAAAATTATTACTAATAATTGAGCACCAATCATAACTGATAAAAATTGAGAAGCAAATCAGCAATTTAAAATGTTTTATGAATGATCACGTGACACTAAAGTAAGTGGAGTAATGGCTGCTAAATATTCAGCTAATTTTTTATATATATATATATATATATATATATATATATATATATATATATATATATGTAGAACATGTTAGAACTAAAAATGTAATAATATTCATTGTAGGGTAGTAACACTATGTATAATGTATACAAAGTTAGCAAGAGCATACATTACAGTAAGTTTTCATTTTGTAAATGAGCTTGCGTAAGTCCATAAGTCCATCATCAACGCAGCTTGGCATTAAACTGATTAAATCACACAGAATGCCAAGGCACAGACAGATCTCACAGTGTGCTTTGCATTAAAAAGGAAGATGGAGGCTTTGTCGTGAACAGAACTGCTTTGTTTAGCGTGATGACATCTTTGAGGAGCATCAAAAGGTGCTGTCGGGCCTGTTGACATCCTGTGGTAAACTTCAGTCACAACAGCATTATTATGCATTTCAGCACAGCATTATTTGATCAGTATGAAGCAAACTTATTGTGTGGCTTTTGAATACTGAACTCTGCTTGCAGAGATTCTTACAAATGTGCTTTTGTAGAGAAACACATTATTATGTTCATGGCCGCAAGACCAAACAACACCCAGGCTATCTGGTGTGCATTCAAACATTCAAACAAATGTTTTATCTAACCATTCTGTAATCTTTTTCTAAACATGGATGCTGTTAGTCTGTGTTTGCCATTGTAATCTGTTTAGACGGGTCACTGGTGGACTGGATGTCCATTTTCTGCTTGATGCAATTCCACCCTGCAGTGAAAAGAAGGGTTATGACCTTCCTTCGTTCTCAGACTGTGTCCCTTCAGGCTGTTTGTGTCGGTCAAATGATTTCTTTAGGGCTCAGCTCGTTTCTGGATGGCCTGATCCCCTGATTTAATACTGAGGATGAAATGAAGGACCTGAGGGAGTCACAGAGTTGATTATATCTCATGGCAATCATGTACAGAGAGATTCATTTTGGACATACTATAACCACGAGCGAAAACTGCGCCTGATAAACATTCTGTAAATAATTCAATTATATATAAATTGCACATCTCCAGGGCTGAATGTTAGCTTAATTATAATTAAAACTGAATATAAAGAGGGAATTCATTAAGAACAAATTGTGTCTACCGATGCTGTTATTTATTTGCTAATGCAGACGACTTTATTTAGCATCAAATTCAATCTAGGAATTATACAAATAAGACAACAGTGCAATTATTATTAATAATACGTTTAGCTATTTGTGGTAACACTCAATTATGAACATTCAGCATCCTTACCCCAGGCTTCAGTGTCACATGATCCTTCAGAAATCATCCTAATATACTCATCTGTCGCTCAATAAACATTTCTTAGTATCATCAATGTTGAAAACAGTTGTGCTGCTTAATAATTTGTACTTATTCTTTTGTTTTTCATTTTTTGCAGAGTTAATAGTTCAAATGAACATCATTAATTTGAAATTAATGTTTTTACAATTGTCTTTACTATCACTATTGATCAATTTAAATCATATATATATATATATATGCATATATGGTATATATGCATATATGCATATAATCATATATCGCATATATAGATAATCTTGAAGCCTCAGATTATCCTTATCTTTGCTGTGTCCTAAAAGCTGTAAGCCTTTAAGTTCAAAGGATTCTGTTTAAATCATTCTCTATCCTTTCGGAAATGTCTTATAGTAATACACACAGACAGACAGCCTTGATGTTTAATGGTAGCTGTAATATTTAAATGAGAGCTCATCATATCTCACTATTTTCAGAAGGGGAAAAGAGCCTCAAATACAAACTGTCAAATGTTTTCCTTGTTTTGATGGATGTTGGGTAGGCAGCCTGCTGAATGCAGTATCAGCTGGTATGTAATGAGAAAATGAGAAGGGGGATGGTGTAGCCACCTTTGATCCTCCACTGCTTTTATCAACTGAATCCACTAGCCACAGCATACAAGGTTGTAAATTAGACAAGCTGTTTAAAAGAGTGTGTGTGTGAGAGAAACAAATATAAAGAAAAGCAAGAACGACAAAGCCATTTATCACTAACCACTGAGCTATATCAGCTGTGATAAGTCAGACCCATCTCTCTGTTTAAGATGCTGCAGTTTTTCATCAATGTTTGATCAAAGTCGGATCATGCAGCGGCCATCTTGGTAATACAAATAGCCTTACAAGGAAAGCTGCTTTGTAACTTGCAAAACTACAACAATTTTTGACTAAGAAATTAAAGTTAAAAAATTGAGTCAAAGTTAAAAAAATTGAGTCAAAGAGTTAAATTATGCTTTCGTAGCTAGCTAGCTTTACACTACAAGCAACTAGCAAAACATGATAGTCTGATACAACTACATTGGGAATATCTTAATTGAAATATAACTATATTAACTATCCAGTGACATAATTTAAAAATAGGGTCTCAAGTCATTTGTCATTAAACAAAACAAACTTATCATTCCATACACTATGGCCACTTTATTAGGTACACCTTGCTAGTACTGGGTTGGACCCCCTTTTGCCTTTAGAACGGTCTTAAATTCTTTGTGGCATAGATTCAACAAGGTGTTGAAAACATTCCTCAGAGATTTTGGTCCATATCGACATGATAGCATCACTCAGTTGCTGCAGATTTGTCAGTTTCACATCCATGATGCAAATCTCCCGTTCCACCACATCTCACAGATGCTCTATTGGATTGAGATCTGGTGACTGTGGAGGCCATTTGAGTTAAGTGAATTTACTCAATGTACAGGTTCAAGAAAGCAGCTGTTTTGAGCTTTGTGACATGGTGCATTATACTGCTGGAAGTAGCCATCAGAAGAGGAGTACACTGTAGTCATGAAGGGATGGTCAGCAACAATACTCAGGTAGGCCGTGACATTTAAACAATGCTCAGTTGGTACTAAGAGGCAAAAAGTGTGCCAAGAAAATATCCCCACACCATTACACCACCACCAGCCTGAACCGTTGAAACAATGCAGGATGGATCCATGCATTCATGCTCTTTACACCAAATTCTGATCCTACCATCTGAGTGTCGCAGCAGAAATTGAGACTCATCAGACCAGGCAACGTTTTTCCAATCTTCTATTGTCCAGTTTTGGTGGGCCAGTGTGAATTGTTGCCTCTGTTTCCTGTTCTTAGCTGACATGAGCGGCACATGAGCGGTGTGGTCTTCTGCTGCTGTAGCACATCTGCTTCAGGGTTCGATGTGTTGTGTGTTCAGAGATGGTATTCTGTGTACATCGGTTGTAACGAGTGGTTATTTGAGTTACTGTTGCCTTTCTATCATCTCTAACCAGTCTGACATTCTTCTCTGACCTCTGACATCAACAAGGCATGTTTGTCCAGACAACTGCTGTTCACTAGATTTATTTTCTCTTTTTCGGACCATTCTCTGCAAACCCTAGAGATAGTTGTGCATGAAAATCCCTGTAGATCAGCAGTTTTTGAAATACTCAGACCAGCTCATCTGGCACCATTTACTATTCCACGTTCAAAGTCACTTAAATCCCCTTTCTTCCCCATTCTGATGCTTGGATTGAACTTTACCAACTCATCTCCAGCACATGTAGATGCCTAAATGCATTGAGTTGCTGCCATGTGATTTTGTTAACAAGAAATTGAGCAGGTGTACCTAATAAAGTGGCTGGTGAGTGTATGTGTGTGTGTGTCAGCTGTGAAGCTATATGCAAAATCTTAACTTATAGTGGAAAAAGTTGCTTGTAACTGGAACCCTACAGAATTTTTAAACTGTTTTTGAACGATTGTCACTGTTGTGGCAATTTTCCATGTTAATTAAAGGTATGAAACAAGGTCATTTAGGTTTGGCTGTAGATTGCAACAGAGGAAGTCAGGACGTCTAAGCTAAAATAAGATTTCCTGTCTCACACTTGTCTTGCACATAAACATTAAATAGATTTCCTGTTATCTCTCAGTTCATCGAAAACTCAAGCATATTGAAACACTCAGAGACAGTCTAAAGAACACTTTTTAGTACAGTGAAGCACACAATACAGACAATCGGTCACGCTAATACAAAAAAAAATGTTAGTAGTCAGTAGTGTCAATACATTTACTTAGTTACTGCACAAAACTGACAGCTACTGACACTGATACAGCTACTGTCTACTTGAATGGGGAAAGACTGAAATTTCCAATACTGTTTGCCTAGATTATGTTAACCTGATACTTTGAATCATCAATAATATCTGACAAAATGGTATTATACATGACTTGAACACTGGGGGGACTTTTGGGGGAAAATTTTTTATGCATGTGTGTGTAGGTTTGGGTTGTGGGGGCGGGGACCGTTTCATTATTGTCATTTGTATCAATATAATTTAAAGGGATTTAAGGCAATAAAGAATATTAAGAAGAAAAACACAAACAAAAATTTTATTTAGTGTAATTCAGTGTAACAATTATTTGTGAATGACATTTTTTATTTTAAATTTGCTCACATGATCTTTTCATCTTATGCAGAAAAGTATTTACATGTTTTTTTTTTTTTTTTTTACCTCTGATTTACACAATGTCCAAACTGTTAAAACCTTCTCCTTTATGGCAGATCGCAGACTTATAAATGCATTACCACCTCCTATCTCTCGAGTGGACCATTGACAATCCTAATTGAGATTGTAGATAGAGTGTCAATGGTCCATTAGAGAGATAGGTGGTGGTAATGCACTTATAAGTCTGTGATCCACCATAAAGCAAGAAGAAGAAGAAGAAAAGCCTAATGTGCCTGCTGCTGAGAACGCGCTCAGGAGAACTCTAACAGTTCAGCGTGAGTCTAAACTGTTAAGTTTCTTGCACAGACTGATTGTTTTGTGTCTTTACACATCAGTGTATCGTCACAAGCTGCAGGATTTATTTATTTTTTGTTTTGTTTTACTGTATGTTTTAGCCGTGATTCCCATCCACTTACATTATAAGAATGATAGACTCCAACGGTTTGAGTTAAAAATCTCTGTTTGTGTTCTACTGAAGAAACAAAGTCAGAAGAAACTGAAGAAACAAAGTCACCTATGCCCTGGGGGTAAGCAGATAAACATCACATTTTCATTGTTAGGTGAATTATCCCTTTAACACACAGGGAAAAGTATAGTCAGATCTAGTTAAAATGTTTACCCCATCCACTAATAGTTGATATAAGATATTTTTTGGAAGAAAATATACAAATATTGATTAAGAGAAAGTTTTGAAAATAAAAGCACAAAAAAGAATGAAGTATATCACGCACTGATGCCAGCTCGCTCCAGCATGTTTGAGGAATTGCCCTATACGAACCGTTTGTGATAACAATCGAAGAATCAACAGCTGCATTGTGTGTGGATCAGATCTCACAATCATGGCTGAGTGGATATGTGAGATACTGCTATGGTTGAATTCTGCTGAATATTTCACTGCTCACTGATGATGGCTATAGCCTGGGAACTATTGCATTTAAAATCACTTACTGCTGGCATTGACACAGTGTGCAAATTATGCTCCCATTATGCTCCCCTAGCATAACAAGGACACGATACCCCTTTCTGTTTCACTCTTAACCACTTTAAATGTCATCATTTGATTTCAAATCAAACATTCTCTGTTGTCACTCATGTCACTAAAAACTCTTTACTTCCTGCCATGAAAGGGTAAAAGAAGTTTATGGTGACAGTTATGTCAACACATGTTAATGCTTTACGGGTTGATGGTGGTAAATCAAATGATGAGTATATGAGGACTGACTTCAGTGAGAAAATGTAATTATTTTACTTAAAAGTATGATGTATGACTATAGAAATGATGGCAACACTTTTCAGTATCGTTCATTAGTTAACATTAGTTAACTACTTTACTTAACATGAACTAAGAATGAACAATACTTCTACAGCATTTATTAATCTTAGTTAATTTCAACATTTACTAATGCATTATTAAAAATTTACATTAGTGCTTGTTAACATTAGTTAATGCACTGTGAATTATCATGAACTCACAGTGAAACAAGGTAACAGTTTAACTGTATTTTCATTGACAATGTTTTATAAATACTGTAATACATGTATTGTTTTTCGGAATCAGTTTCTGGTTCAAACACAAAGTACAGTATATGGCTGAATTAATTCATTAGAAAAATTCATTTCACTAAAAAAAAAAAAGTTTAATATATAATTTTTGATGTTCAAAGATTAGTTTAAGGAATAAATCCGTGACTGCAGGCCAGGGGACATTAAATAAAAACTAAAAAAATTTTCCAGTTTGGAAATATGTACAGGTGGTTTGAGGATCCAAAAACAGATGTTGAGCATATATTTCCTAACGCATCTAAATAAAACTGGCATCGTATTTCTTAGTTTTATACCATAGACCCTGATCATCAGGAACAATATTACTGTTTCCCGACACTGTAATCCCAAACAGTTGTACTAGCTCATAACCAATAAGGTCATAACAGTCAAATGTCGTTATGCAGTTGACCGAACTATAAAGTTCTGAGCTCTGTTGTGATTTGTGTCACTTTAACTGACTAGGGCTCGGTATTTTAGAGCTAATTTGTGTGGAATGCTCAAAAAGTTTAGGAACCATGTAGTAGGCGATAACGTCATGACGTTTTGGTTGGGTCAGTCCTGTGTCCCCTTGAGGAAGGGTGAGGTAATAATTAAGACATTCCTGGAGGGATTTCACCTTCTTTGGGATGAAATTATTAGCTCTAATAAAATAACATGGCCAGGCGCAAACCAGGGACATATCCCATTTGAGTGGTCAAAGTATTATTAAATAAATAAATAATAAAATGATATATATATAAAATGATAATTTGTTATTATCTATGAATTTATGAATTCAAAATCAACTTTTAAATAGCCTTTCTTTTTTTATTTGTTGTGTTTCATATATATATATATATATATATATATATATATATATATATATATATATATACTCATTATAAGTACACACACAAACACTTGCTTAAGTTAACACCGTTAATCCATTGGTACTCCTGCTAACAGTTCACATGCTGAAACTCTGGATTTTTTCACTTATGATTGTTATTTATGTCCATACTAAAAAATAAAAATAAGAACACATTGTGTACTGGCATTTATACACTCCTATCGTAATATATGGCTCCACTTTTTACTAAGGTATAAAAGCTGCATTTGGTTAAGGAAATCATGCCTCCATTTAATTTTTATAGAATCAAATGTAATAAGACTTTGTAGTTTGGGTGTTGCCATCTTTGATGTTTACATAATCACTGTCACTATAGTAACAGGTCACAAATAGAATACTAGTTGCACGTGCTTACTTGAACATTCTGCTTCCTTTATGTGTCATGTGTCATGGTAATAGCATTTTTAATAGCATTTTTATATGATAAGACTAGGGAAAACATGGTTTAAATCTTTCATTCTCCGTACATTCCATAAATTGTAAAGTTTGCAGTATTTCAGGAAATAAGGGAACATTTTATTTTTTGTGAAAACTGAAATGCAGTAGTTTTAAATGGAGAATATTTGAGACCAATACAAAAAAATCCCTGTAGTGGCACCGTGGTATACCATTTGTATGGTAGCCTAATGGTATAAAGGCTATTTTTTGCAGTGTTGTTGGAGATATTCTGAAATTGAAGTCCAACTGAAAACAGCAACAACAAATATAAATGATGCATGCAAAGCTGCAAAACAATGAACAACATAATCACAACACAAGACATCATTATAACATTGTTTCCTGTCATTCAGTTGTTGGCGCGTTATTTCTTTCATCCTCAAAAACGATGTAGATCAACATCAGTCCATTAAGTGGCAGTATGCGCACTCAGATCTGTGAACGGACAGAAGAAGAACTACATCAAAGAAGAGTCTGAAAGAATCATGGAGGTGGATGAGAAAGATGCGCCTTCAGGGAAAGATCCTAAAAAACAGTCGCAGTCTTTAATTACCGCCCAAACTCCAGCAGAGCAGCAGCGCTTCAAGTTGGAGAAACTGATGCGTTTACCCTTAACTTTACCTCGGTTTTATTTGGAGTAATGATTCTACTGAACTGTCGCAGAAGCACTGAACACAAACAGTGCTGAGTTTGATATTTTTAAAGGCTAAATCTGCGCCCATACCAGAGAAACCAGACCAGAGGAGGGGAATCCACGCGCGATGTGATGGGTTCCTGTTGTTTCTTTACTTTCTCAGATCTAGATATGAAGTTCAATGAAATCTCAGCTTAATCTAGTGTCACTTCATTTCATTCAATATGGATTTTCCAAAAAGGGCATTTATATTATCTTTTTTGTTGTTATTGTTCTTTGGAGCATTTTGTATTAATCAGACTAAATCGAGTTACCCAAAACCTAATTTTCAAACAGCTTTTAAAGTACATTTAAAATCGGCAAAGTTTTTAAAAGGTCTAGAAGCCCTAAGAACTGAATCTCTGTTGAATTAATTTAATTGTATTTAATAGTATTTTCTTGAACATGTCTTGTAATGTTGAACAATGTAATGCATAACATTATGTATGTACACACACACACACACACATATACATACATATATATATATGAATTTAAATTCTGAAAATAAATTAAATCCATAATTTAAATTTAAATTATAATTGAAACTCATTCAAACCCATCACACATAAGAAACACACAAACTTAATACAGTGTATTGAACATAAGCATGTTTTCAAAATGTGTTTCCAATGGTTGGTCAATGTGTGTGTGTGTGTGTGTGTGTGTGTGTTTGGTTTTCCAAACGTTTGTTTTCTCCAGACGAAACAGTTGTCACTTCACGTTGCACCACTTGTGTCTGGTGTAGACACAGTGGAAGAGTCATTTGGTCTCCTCGGGGTTGTATGTCTTGCGCTGTGGCTTCAGTAGTGATGTTGCGGCGCTGCATAGTAGTAGTAGTAAGCTACAGATAACTCTCCGATAATTTTAGGATGGTATTCCAATTAATTTTTAATCAAATCAAGCAGGTTTCCCCCAATTTTTTTTTTTTTTGTGCTTCACACACTTTACTGTAATTGGGTGATACATACTCAGGAATTCTGCCCTCGCAAATAATCGGTCAGGATTCATTTTTACTATATATATTGGTTGATTTTTCGCAGGTTCCAGTGCTGGAGCAGGCAGCGGTGTATTTCATGTGTATAGACATCTGTGCTGTCGGGAATATCCAAGACAAGACTTCCTGGAGCTAATTTTTAAAAAATTTGCCTAAAGCACATGACTATCAAATAATGAATTTCATGAAAACGTGAAAATATAAGGTTCTCAGAATTGTTGCAAAACCGTATGTGTGAATAATAGGTATATTATTCACTGTAGATTTAAAAACGGTATGTGTCACGCTTATTGGTGACATACAGAGCAGTTTTTGTTTTTTTTTACTTTAAATTACTGCTTCAGTGGAATGTGGGTCCACCCATTATTTGTAGTGGCTTAAATAAGAGAATTTGGGTGTGGAGTCAAGTTCCTCTCTCTCTCTCTTCATTCAAGTGAAATTTACACCACTGCTCAAAAGTTTAGGGTTATAAGATTTCTAAATAACGTTCGGGCAAGGCTGCATTTATTTGATCAACAACACAGTAAGCAATATAAACCATTTTCTATTTGAATTTTTAACGTTTTGTAAAAACCATTACTCCAGTCTGCAGTGTCACATGATAACAATAATAATATTAATAAATAACATTATTTAAGATTAAATTGATTAAAAAATAACTTTGCCAACACTTTGCTTTTTGCATAGTTTTGGGTCTTGAACTTGGCCAGTGTCTTAAAAAATTATATATATATATATATATATATATATATATATATATATATATATATATATATATATATATATATATATATATAGATAGATATGATATACAGGTAGAATTGGTTTTCAAGTAATTTGCTTAACTCTTGCAGCAAAAGTTGGATGAAGAATATATTAAGATGGTGAGAGAAAACCAAAAGGCTGTGTTTGTTGTGTCCGCAGGCTCAGAGGAGAATTCATCATCATCATCATCCTCTGCTTCTGAAGCAGAAGAGCCCAGCTTCATCATGGGGAAGAGGTGACTGGATGAAAGGATCGACTGCTTGAGTCAGATGTTCAACACTTGAGCTGGACATATGAAAAGCTGGATGTTTGTCTTTGCTGGATGATGATGAAAGAATGTGATCAGAATCAACCTTTATTCTATTTGTAAATATGTATTTTATTTATTTAATAAAAAATAAACTACAAGAGAAATAAACAATACTGGCGTTTTGCATTACAGTGTATCATGGAACACCCCCTCCCACTGTCGTTTAACCTCGTGTCCTTACTGAATGATTGTAGTAGGTCTCTTTTCTAATAGCTTCTATCATTCAGCTTTTATTTTACATTAAGGAATACATTACATTTTAAATTGGTAAAAAAGAAAAGCTTTTTAAATAGACATTTTTTCAGTATTACAATTGCACTGTACACAATCATGTATGATTATATTAATCACAAATATATTGTTTTTACTGTATTTTAAGACGCAACCTTGCTGAGCATATATTATAGAGTATGTTTTATTATGCTACATGATTTCTGCAGGTCTTAAAAAGGTTTTAATTCACCTCTAAACAAATGTGTGTGTGTGGATCTTTTTTTTTGTTTTCCAATACAAATATCTAAACAACCTTAAATGAGGATACATATACTTAAGATGCAAACATAAAATTAAGTCTTGAAATATGTATAACAAATAAGTGAGTTTATGCCTAAAACAAGAATTCCCCCATCCAAAAAAAAAAAAAATATATATATATATATATATATATATATATATATATATATATATATATATATATATATTTATTTATTTATTTATTTATTTATTTATTTTTTTTTTGCTTAAATGTCTGAGACCATTCCTTGAATTTTGGATGTTTTAAAATTTAAACCTGAAACTAAAATGTTGCTCTTTTTAATCATTTTGCACACCATTTTTTTTCTGACTTTATATTATAATAGATATAGTAAAAACATTTGTATACGCAGGAACATTTAAAATGGCACATAATAAAAACAATAAAAAATTTGTTTCAGTTGAGGATTTTGACGCAAATGATCTCTAATCAAAAATCACCTAAATTTACAATAATCTGCATAAAAATAAAAAAAATAATTGATTGCGAGAACTAGCGGTGTAAGTGTTCAGTAGTCACTAATGGTTGTCATGTGTACCACATTCCTTTAAAGCTCATGTGAAAACAATACAAAGCCCTGCATTATCATCTCCACCCTGAATTACCACTTGACAAATACTGTTAAAGGCTCTAGTTCATAGTCTGATTCACCACAATGGGATTCTGGATATTGTTGTTTTACCACTAACCAATCCAGCCTTTGCAAATAATATGGATTCGGAGTTTAACATGTTTCCATTGAGGCCTCTAACAGAGTGCAAACGTAACAGAGAAATGTCAGTGACTTCTACCTATAAACAACGGTTCATTTGCTTCATGTCTAAGCAGGTCTGGTTAAGCTGGTTTTAACAGCAAACACAATTTTGTTTATTTGATAACAACCACTTTAGAAAGTTGCCGGAGCTGCAGAATACACAGCCTAGTTTGTCCTAGAAAACCAATATAATGGCATAAATTAATTACCATGGGTGCTTAGCCCTCAAGACACTAGGAATGGAATTTCACTGATATATTATTGTATGTATAAACATGCCTCTGCTTTTGGATGTCAATTGACGTCATGTGCCTGTTTGGTGGGAATTAAGTCACCAGTATGTGGAGGGTTTGTTGACTTTAACATTAGTCATACAAACAGCCTTTCGCTCTGACTATGCTTTGTTTTCCATTCAAGTGTCAGAGAGTTTGATCACATTTTGCGACTTTAGCATTTTCGCCACCTTGACATTGTAAGTGTGGCATTGCCAATAAAAACGTGTCCTGTGCTATATAGATTAAAGCAGAAATGTTTTAAAATGATTCAAGCATTTTTAACTGCCTACAATGAGGCAACAGTCAATCTTTGGAATTTCAAAGCACTTTTTATGCCTACAGCACCTCCCGGTTTCTACCTGGGATTCACACACCCTCATGAAAAACTCTCCCTCCTTTCAGCTTCTTTTAATAGAAGTTGATTAGTGTCTACTGGGCACATTACTGAACAGAGACACCAGCCAGGTTTGATTTTACTCCCGATTTTATTAATAAGAAGCTATCTGCATCCTTGTTACAAGATGAACATGAATGGTGTGATGAAAATGATCTGTTTGATGTCATTGCTGTCCATCTGGTTGCAGACTGGAGAAGGTAAGTGCATTTTAGCCTTAATTACCAATGTTTGTTTGTTCTTTTTATATGGTTGTTACTATAGAGATCTGGTTTCTGTTTTACATTACAAATGCACTTCATTTATTCTTTAATTGTGTTGTTTACCTTCCCTCAGTTTTAATGGAGATGCTTTCTTATATAATAACTCATTAAAGTCACACAAATATTCCATTACATTTTCATCATGTTGGATATCAGACAAAGATGATTACAGAGTAATAAGCTAAAAATCTTTCTCCCGTTAAGTAAAAATACCCTGGCATCTATTATGAACGAATGACTAATGTAGTTTATAAAAAGTTACTGATTATTTGTACCCATGGCCCGCCGTCTATGAAAAAAGTAACTGCTATATATATATAAAATATATCAAATCATAAAAATACAATGTAGTGACGATAAATGGGGTTAATGGAATGGAAACTGGCTGATATTCCAATAAAAAAAAAAAACTATATATATATATATATATATATATATATATATATATATATATATATATATATATATATATATATAATGTGTGTGTGTGTGCATGCGTGTGCACAGGATCTGTTAATAATTTTAACAAAGTAGGAGGAATCAAAAATCCTCCAGGTATGATGACACAGCAATATTTACCTCCAAATAAACCTCCAAAGAAGCCTTTTGCATGTCTTGGTTAAAGTTATAAAATCAGAATCTATTCTCGAGTCTCGAGGAAAACCCACAATAGGAGGCAAGACTGAGCTTGTACGTTCTGTTCCGTGGCAGTTTTCCATCAGTTCACCTGTAGCACTGCAGTTACAGCATTTTGGGTTGGTACTGTAGGTGTTACGCAATCCTTTTTCCTAGGACAGGTGCATGAATAAGGCTGAACCTGCTTTTATTCTGTGACTGATCTGAATGGGGATCAAGTTGGAACAATGATGTCATATTAAAACGGCTTTGAAAGTCTTTTTCTCTGTCTACAGGTCAGATTTTCCAGCCTGAGCTTACACCTAATGCTTTTCTAGCCAATGTCACCAGCAATACAGTGATACTGAAACAGCCGTATTGTGTATTTGACCAGACGTGCCTTGGCTGTGAGATATGGCTGGCAGCTGGGCTGTGCTCCGGTAAAACGTCTTTATTAATTTTAATAATATTTCCCAATATTGCTGTTTTTGATGTATCTTGATCAAATAGCATTAGAGACTTATATATAAAAAAATCTAATGCAAATTCTCCCATCTTTTTATACTATCAATCCTCTTTCACCTTTAGCAAACGGCATCTTTGATGCTCAAGTGAACAGCTCAACTCCCAACATCCTCGGCTTGTCACCCTACCCAACAGCATTCAACCCATCATCAAAAAACTTCTTTCTGACCAGAGTTGGACTTCTGTCAGATTTCCCCTGTAGTCAGTCCTCCAATGATCGCTACTTCGTAGTCGGAGCTGATGGGCAATGTAGTGGCATCAACTGTAATGGTGTACTTCCTGATGGACTCCCCGTCTGGTAGGACCTTTCAAGTGTGTTCTGCAATGTGAATCTAAGAAGTCGCTTATCATGCACAAAGGGTCCAAATCTGCCATTCTAAAAGGAAATTTGTGTTGTTAACTTAGTTAACAAAAGCCATTTTGATGTCATGTGGTCATTAGATAACTACATTTAGCTCAACTACAGGGCGTAGCAAGGATAAAACACAATAAACAATTGCCTAAAATTGCCACCCCCTATTTTGCAGCTCAATTGTCTATTGCCATTATTGTAATGTATAAATTACCACTCACACATATGTTTCTTTTAAACTAAGCAGCTTTCTTTTGAAATTTGCATGATTAACTAGAACTAATACCAAATGTATATTTCACCCTCACACCAAATAACTGATTGCGTGGATTTAGACAGGATGTCAACATTTACTACTTTACTACTAATTATGTAATTTCAATAGAAAGTAGTAAATACTGACATACTGTCGATTATATTTTTGACTTTAAAAGTGTAAAATTTTAGTTTTATCATGTCAGGTCAAGAAAGGAGAAGTGGAGGATCTTTTGCAGCTTTACATTTTGTTTACAAAGACTATCAAAAACACGGACCAAAGACACAGGATATTAAAACAGCTTTGCCACTAATACAAAGATAATAGTGGACAAAGAAGTACAACTATACTGAGGGATTAAATACACAGGGACTAATCAAAGGAACAGAGAACAGGTGTGACCTAATCAGGAGCTATGGAAACAAACTAGTGGCGGGAAAATGGGAACGAAACTCAGGATCTGTTTACACTACAACGGTGTAGTCAAAAACGGATTTTTTCCCCCCTTGAGTGATGTACAGTTAATCATGGTAAAAAAAAAAAAAACTACAGCAGTAACAAGGCTGAATATATTTAGCTTTTTAAATTAAAAAATATTCAATGCATTATTTGATTTTTATACCATTCATAATTAGCTTATTTAACTTGTAGTTAACTATGTTTTAAATAAATAACCCTTGGTTGTTGGTGTCTGGGCTTATTTATTTTTTAAATGACATGAGACTTTGTGACTTCCTGCGCTTGCTATTCTTTATACTTAAGTACAGTAAAAGTGCTCACATTTGTTATAATAGTCCATTTATAATAAACCCAGAAGCAAGACTAGGGAGTTGAAATGAGTGATACTCTGCTGCCATCTACTGATTATAATGCTAATTTCATGTCATTTTCATCTTAAAGGAGTAGTTCGCTTGAAAATTGACATCAGTTACTCACCTTCCACTTTTTCCAAACCTGTATGAATTTCTAACTTCTGCTGAACACAAAAGAAGATATTTTGAAAAATGTTAGTATTTGGACTATTGATGGAAACCATGGTCCTCCATAGTATTTTTCCCTAACTATTTTGCATAGTCAAAAAGGTGTCTTGATTGCAGTTTCAATAACTTCTTAAACACTAGACTTTGAGTTTGCTTTTAATGTATTGAAACTATTTTTTACTTACAGTTTCAAGTATCTTCTAATCAATACTAATGGGAATCTTGTTAATTCGTCGAACTGGTCCGTCAACATCACTCTCCCCAAACGTAAGAATATATATCAAATAATTTGAATTATTGCTAAGTAATACTGGATTCATCCTAATAGCTGTTTGGGAGTTAATAGATATCTTAATAATCTATTCATACAGTACTAAACCATCAAACCATCAATGATGGTCTGAGTGCGAGATCTGGTGCCATGGTTGTGATTACTGCCATCCTATGTGCGGCAGCGGGTCTGCTTTTACTTCTTTTCTTCATTATGTTATGCATAACCTGGTGAGTAAATAGCACTTAAATCACACTTGTGTACATTTATGATAATTCCATTATCATATATTACTTTTATTGTCACATATTATTTCTTAATGGTCCAAATGTAATGCATTTTTCGAACAAATGACTCAATCTTGTCCATCCAGCTGTACCAAGAAAGAAAGTAAGCAAATCTCAGTCACGGACTCAATCCGTATCCCCCGCTATGACACCCACGACCTAAAGGAGCACGTGCACCCGTACGACAACCCTGCTTACCAGTCGGACTTGAAAAATTACTCCACAGCCAAAACTCTGCCCAGGGACGGCGCCAAACAAAAGCTGTGAGCTACTACTGAAGCCACCATCACTGCACTGCATATTTCACGGGAAACCAAATTACTATGCAGTATTTTCTCTTTCAATATGTTACAAGGCGAAATTGAGGACAGGAAGTGGACTTGAAATTAACTCATCAACAATAGGGCACTTACATCATGCATATGTTACACTGCTGTTTGGCATCAGAACATTGTTTCATGTGTAGTATCAAACTAGAATAGTTGTGTTTTATGTTTATTTTTTAGCCATCATTGGCCTCATTATTGTTTGTGATCAACGGAAAAGACAGGACAGGACTACACTACCCTGACTACAACAGTGCATGGTCTTCAATCCAACACACATCTGCACATTCAGCATGTCTCCCTTATTTAAAACACCTGATTCAGATCATCAGCTCATAAGAAGAGAGCTCCATGAACTGAACTGAGTGTGCCAGATAAGAGAGACATACAAAATGTGCAGAGCAGTGGGTCCCAAGGAACCAGAACTGAAAACCACTTGACTTCAACAAGCAAATTCACTAGATGGCGGTGTTTAGTAAATAAGGAAATGTGTGGGAGAGCGACAGTCATACTTTAGTTATTTACTAGTGCAGTGTTTTCCAACCTTCTATGTCTTAAGGGTCAGATAGGCTTAAATAACCTTTAATGAACATTAAGCCAGGTGGATTTGTTTCTTTTAACTCATATTATATTGTATATCTTTCATTATTAATATTCTTAAAACACATATTATAAAAAACAAAAAAAAAGTTAAGTAGGTAAAAAATACTTTCTTCTTCATGTTTAATCAGGATTAGTCATTTATTAGTTTTCAGCTGTGTATGTGCTGTAAGTTTACAAAGCAGTTTATTCTGGTCTAGGCCACATCCTAGACTGTAATTCTCCCTCTTGTCCTGGGAAACAACACAAGATGATTATAATGCTTTAATGGCAAACTTGAGGTTAGTTGTACTGTACATTTTATTGAAATGCAAGAAAAAGACAGTGGACCCTTTTCAAAAGACTGCGATGATACAAAAATAAAAAAATACAAATACATTTTTTGTATCTACATTTTTTTCATGCACATTTATACTACACTATACTTTGTATTATATTACCTTTGCATCAAATTACATAAAACTAGTTAAAGGGATAGTTCACCAAAAATTTTAAAATTTGATGTTTATCTGCATACCCCCAGGGCATCCAGAATGTAGGTGACTTTGTTTCTTCAGCAGAACACAAACAGAGATTTTTAACTGAAACCGTTGCAGTCTTTCAGTCGTATAATGGAGGTGGATGGGAGTCACGGCTTTGAGAGACATAAAACATACAAACAAAACCAAATTAAACCCTATGGCTTGTGACGATACATTGATGTGTAAAGACACAAAACAATCGGTCTGGGCAAGAAACTGAACAGTATTTATATCGTTTTTTTTTCTTTCTCTGATGCACTGCAAGGCCTTAACTGTATGAGCGTCTCCTCAAAACACAGCCTGTGCAAGAGGCGTCTTGTCTTCTTCTTCTTGGTTTACGGTGGATCACAGATTTATAAGTGCATTACCGCCACCAATTTCTAAAATGGACCACTGACACTCCTAATTGAGATTGTAGATAAGTCAATGTGTCATAATACACTTTTAAGTCTGCGATCTGCTGTAAGAAGAAGATTCCTCAAGCACAGACTGAAGAAAAAGACAGAATGAGCTCAGGACAAGAAGTAAGTAAAAAACGATATAAATACTGTTCAGTTTCATGCACAGACCAATCGTTTTGTGTCTTTACAAATCAATGTATCTTCACGAAATGCAGGGTTTAATTTGGTTTTGTTTTATGACCCTCGAAGCCGTGATTCCCATCCACTTACATTACATGACAGACAGACTGCAATGGTTTGAGTTAAAAATCTCTGTTTGTGTTCTACTGAAGAAACAAAGTCACCTACATTTTGGATGCCCTCGGGGTAAGCAGATAAACATCACATTTTTTTTATTTTTGGGTAAACTATCCCTTTAATGCTAATGCAAGAGTGTTTCTAATACAGCATGGGAGTGATGGTAAGTTTGACATTGTTCTCTCTACTGACTGCTGTTATCAGTCTCTCTCTAATTGTTTTTTTTTTTTTTTTTTTGAAAGTCATGAAATTTGCAGGTGTACAGGTAACTACGCTTTGTGTGTGTGTTATTTTAATTACATTTTATGCAGGATTTATACAGTCTTGGACTGTGACCAAATATATTTTCAAAAGTACAGCTATTCCATGTAGTTTTTTAATTAATACAACATTATCATCATAAAATCATAAAAACTGTATGTTTAATAATTATTTTCATCTCGGTGTCCAATCATCTTTGTTTGGCCTTCCCAGGGACGCTGTACTTAGAGATCAATGGTTACAATTTATGTTTAACTCTGTTCCCAAAAATTATAATCCACATGTAAAACTATGTGCAGCACATTTTGCTGAGGACAGTTTGCTGAGGACAACTTCCTCAATCTCAATCAGTTTAATGCCGGATTCGCACAAAGATTATTCCTGAGAGATGGAGCACTTCCCTATTTGTTTGGAGAAGGCATGGCTTATGTACCACAACAGGTAAGTGTATTTTATTATTTAAGTTGGTGCGTTTATCAGTTTCTGTAACTTATTACACAAAAGGCAATGCTGTTTAGCTTTGTTGACTAGATGTTAGGGCTGTGCAAAAAAATTGAATGTGATTTTCATGCGCATCTCATCAGTAAAAACGCTTCTGTGATTATAAGTACATCTCCAGCACGTGCGTTTAGATCAGGATTGCCAGGTTTTCAAAACAAATCCTGCCCACTTGCTTCTCAAAACTATCCAAAACTAGCCCAATCGCATTTCCAGGAGGTCAGCCTGATCTAAGCTGGTGTCGAATCACAACACAGTAACTGCTGGCCCAATCAGAACTCGTTACGTATTTCTGAAGGAGGGACTTCATAGAACAAGGAAGTCATCAGTCCGTGTGAAAACAGCAGTATACAGATAAGTGAATTGTGTGAAAAATACTGTTTTTTTTTTACATGCGAAACATGAACACGTTATATTGCACACTGCAAACACAATCAAATCCTCAAAAAAAAAAAAACAAGAAAAACATGACCGTTAAGGAAGCATCCTAACTGTCATACAACCTCATAAGCAAATCAAGTTTCATGTTACTATGACATAATGAGCATATAATACAGAGCAAACACAAAGAACTCATTTTAATTACTCTTTTTGTTGATACTCAGTATTGGAGTAAATAAAAGTTTATTTCTAATCAACATTTCTGTCATGTCATGCCATCAGTTAATTGAGTTTTTACGATTAATTAAGCTTTTAGAACCTTCAAAGTATACTGCACCTTTGGAAACCCTTTGTATTAGAATATACAATCTGATTATTATTTGGTTATTTTGGACATAAACCACTTTTATTGTCCGGGTAACTGTACTACTCACAATACCTTAAAAAGTCAAGCAATACATCCATACATTATAAAATACCAACATATCTCATTAGTATGTTTTTGTACTGCTTATGGTTAATGCATGAACCTTCATGCTTACATTTTCGGTACATTTTTAACAAATTTTTATTTTTGGGTGAACTATTCCTTTAACATTAACTAACAGTGAAAAATACTTCTTAATCAATTCCAGTATTTACTTATACATTAATAAAATCTAAATATCTGATATCTAATGTGCCTGAGTTAACATAAATTAAATTTAAAATGTATTAATGAATGTAAAAAAAGATTAATAATTAGGCCTACTGTAACAAATATATTGCTCATTGATTGTTAATTTTGCAACTTATGTTAATTAATGGTACTTTATTATAAAGTGCTATTTAAAACGATTTGTGAAAACATGGGATATCCTTTTATTCCAGATGAAAAGCCTCAGCTAAACGGCGACTCATTTTTACACACACTTTATCTAAAAAGAGCGTTGTGATCTGGTATTTCTTTGAAAGAGACTGGTGAGTCACAAGAAGCCCACACAGCGTATCCCCTCCTCTGGTCACAGCTCTAAAGATGAGTCTGTATTCCTGGATCAATGAGTCAGCCGTGCTCACACTCACATACATCAGTTACGTGTAAAAACATCTCATTTGAAGGGAAGCCTATACAACATCGACATTTTCCCTTGTCTGAGAATGTTCTCCTATTGCGTGAACTTCTCTTTTATTCCTGTAGTGTTGGTCAATTCTGTCTGGACTGAGACTGTTTTGACTGGACAGTGAATCACCTTCCTTTTTCCATGATGAAGGAACACATCTTGATCTTTCTCTGCTCATGTTGACAGCACTTGTGCATTTCAGAATATGTCGGTGACATTATGTTAGAGTCTATGCTTTGATTTCCACCAAAGACCATAATCAAGACATTCAGTTTTTCACCTCGTTTATTCTGTCTGCCTTCCAAAACAGCTACTGGTGAGGTTAGGGAGATATTTTCTTGTGTGAGTCACTTCGGTTAAAATGGAATCTCTTTCTATTATGAAAGCAGACTGGGGATGTTTGGTCAGATCATGAGGTTATCAGTCATAAAAACCCGTGCTGAGCATAATTCCTCTGTGAAAAAAGGAAGTACACCGCCTTATAACACTTAAAGCTCTCTGATGTTCAGAATCAGCATTTTGAATGCAATATTTTTTTCTACTTCTTTTTTCACACTAAATAATATGTATACTGAAACATTAGAAGAAAAAAAAGCACATCAGTATTTCACTAAGACTCATGCCCCATAATAATAATAATAATAATAATAATAATAATAATAATGGATGTCCTCAAATAAACCTTTAAAAGGTTCAAAAAGAGGGTTTTCACAGTGATGCCAAAATAACCATTTTGGGTTCCCCAAAGAACCTTTCAGAGAACAGTCCTTGAAACAACCATTTTTTTTTTTCATTGTGTGAAGAATATTTTAATGATCTAAAATACCCTTTTCCGCCAGCGAACCTTTATGTAGAAATCAGAAAAAAAAAAATCTAAATGTCACAATATGTTTTCACTAGTGGTTTTACATGTTGGTTTCACATGTTGGTTTCAAACACCTATTTCAAAACCATATTAAATTGGGGCATTTTTTTCCCCTTCTCCAATAGGTTATCATCACATCTTTGGCTAACCAAGTAAACAAAAGTTAAACCACACTGACATACATTCAGACAATGGGCAAAATGAAGGTAGGCAGCCTATATTTTAACTCAAAAGAAGTGTAAAATGTCATGTGCATGTCGTCACATTTTTATTAGGGTAGCTGTCAAACGTACCTGCAACCTTTATTATTATACTGTTTAAATTTAGCGTAAAATCCTAAAGGACTGGTTCTTTTGTGACAATTTACCCCACATAGTCTCATGTGAGAACGTGCGTTCAGCCAACCCCTTCAAGATACAATCGATGCAAACATTTACTTTTAAAAAAATATTTACTGGAGTAAAGAGTGTGACTATTAGTTTTTTTGTGTGTCTGTTTACTATTGAGTAGTCTATCAACACCGTTGTTTGTTTATCTCAGCTATGTTAGCTTTTGGTAATCTCGACGGTAAGAAAGGATTCATTTTCCCCTCGAACGGAGAATTAATTTCACTCGTCGCGTCGCGTCACGCCACACCTCGCCTCCACTTGACGCTACGAGACAAATGTAGAAAACTCAACAAAGTTGTCTATAATCGTCTCCAAGTCTTAACAGTTTATGATCAGCTGTGTTGATTCTAACGTGAGTGTTTTAGTTTTGTCGCGTCGCGTCTGTTAATACCATTTCCCTTCAAGTGTGTGATTCAGTCAGTCACTCCTCCTACAAACAACCCACAGAGATCTCAAACTCACCCGAGTCTAAACGCGTGGACTGTGTGGACGACCGCTGGACCGATCGGGTGTTATTGAAGGAATAAGAAGTGTCAGCGCGTGATGTATTCTCTGAATGCCAGCATGGCTAAACGAAGCACACTATTCATCAGGATTGTGGAAGGAAAGAACCTGCCAATCAAGGACATGTAAGTGCTGATGACTTGATGTGATAATTATAACATGAAATATGTGGGAAGTTTAGTATGATGATAAAGAAACTGAAACCAATATGTGGGATTTGAAAGATCATATATACAGTAGCCTATTAGAGTACATCCCAGTTAAAATAAATAAATACAATAAAAACCTGTAAAATTATTATCATGCTACTTTACTTTTTTTAAATACAATGGATTAAAAGATGAAACCAAAAATACAGTTCTGGCATTTTAACCACATACATAAACATGAACAAATATATGTCCTATAGACTTGCCTGTATTTGAAACACAAATCAGTGAAAGTGCACCCACAAGTGATAAGTCAAAATTATATGATGTGCATTTCTTATATAAGTATTATAACTAGAGGCAGATAGAGGCATTGGAAATAATATATAACGGAACAATTGATGAAAGTAAAAAAAAAAAAAAAAAAAAAAAACAGTGTGTGATTGGTACACTTTTGGGACAGATGCTCCCTGTAGGGAAATACATAACAGAAACATAGTGCATTTCTCTTAATAATACTATCAGATAGTATTCATTAGTATATCATACATAACACCAGATTCAATCAATTATATTCAGTTTTTTTCTTTTTAAATCTCACACCAAAATACTATTTTTAAAGATTTAATATGCAGGGAAAAATGAAATAAGCGGGTTAATTAGTTCCCTTTCTGGAATTGTCAGCATTCCATTGTGATTAACACAAATTCATTCAGTGCTCAGCTCAGTGTTTTCTTTGTCTGGCATGAAATTCACATAGTTTTGATTTTTCAACGGCAGCCCAGATGAAAATGTTTTAATGTTCATTTGTGAAAAGGATAGCTCTCCCATGTTCTGTGAAGAAATTATTTTATTGGTTAGGGAGGTCATCCACATTAACATTTCAGCACTGTGTTCATGTCAGTGCGAGGAATATGATTCGCTGCCCTTCTCTTCCTGAGTTACTGATTTCACTTCCCTTGTATGATTAATATCAAATTTGCAGAACTGTTTAGCTGGGTGGGTATTTCTAAGATAAATATTCCTTGATTGGGACTTTTTAAATAGAGAAGCAATCGGGTACTGGACAAGACAAACTGTTAATGTTGTAATTTTTTTCTAAACATTTTACCCTGAAAGTAACTTATCCTGACATTATTTGATACCTTAAATTGCCTTATCAACAACCTAGCAACCGAACTGAATACCAACACCCTGGCAACCATCTTATGATACCAATTCACTTTGGCGGTCAAGTATGGGACCATTTAAAATTTTAAATTATGTCCACAGTCTGATTTGAATTCTGATTTTGTTAATAAATGTAAAATGAGATAAAAAGCTCCATATTTCAGGGCTTGTTTGTAGGGCTGATCAGTTTGGCAAAAAAATTTGTAATTACATATCAACATGAATATAAAACAAGTGCCCTTAGATATTCATGAGAGGGGACTCCATCCCAAACCATTGCCACTCTATCCTTGACTCCATTTCTTATAACCCATTGCCGGAATCATCATACCTGATTGTTCTCACCTGTTGCTCATTACCTGTGCCTATATAAGCCTGGTGTTTTTATACGCCCTGAACTCTCATTGTTTGGATTACTTATTGTGTTTAATCTCATGCCTGTTTTAACAAAGGTTGTGGATTATGCCTCTAAACTATTGCACTTGGATCCTCAACCTTCGTGTCCCCACGCAGTTTTGAAACTGTAATAATAATAATTTGTTATTGCTAAATAAAATGATTAAAAAAAATAAAAAAAATTACCATTTAATATTATTTAATGAATATTTAACTAAAATGAAGAAAAAATAACGTATTTTATTTTTAAAGTATTTAAGAAAAGAAATGTAACAAAAATTCTACAGTACAAGTTTATGGTACAATAATATTTATGTCCTAATGTCTTCATTTTCAAACACTAAACCAAGTTTTTATTATGTCGGAAACAGGACTGCATGATAAATCCATGCGATTGTCGTGCGCATCTCAACAGTAAAGCCGGTTCTGTGATTAGTAGTTAATCTCCATCACGTGCTTTCAGATGGAGCGGCATTTAATACACAGAGCTGTATTTTAATTAATTGTGCAGCCTTAAGCTTTTGTTGAAGTTTGAGAGCAAAAGCATCTAAATCTTGTAGTTTCTCATCTATCCATTGGCTGTTAGATTAGTGTTTAGAATGAGGATCAGTGTTAATCAGTTACAGCTGACATAGTTGTGTCATCCTCTATGAGATGATAGTCTGAACCAGAATCAGAAAATAACAAATGAATCCAGCAGACAGATGAGATTTTAGTGTGTTAAAGAGCTTCTGCTGTCAGGTGGACCTGGTCTCTATCAAGCGACAAAGAACCCACTTAAACCATTAAAAAAATTAAATAAAATTTGCGCTTCCAGAGATACCAAATAAGTGTGTGTAAAAAGTTACAGGACTTTCAATCAAATAAAAATTTTAGTAAAATTAATTGCATGATATGTTGATTATTGAAAAATCCTTGAACACATGAAGACTGATTTCATGGTTTTTAAGATGGATGAGTATTTCAGTAACACTTTACTTGAAGCCTTTATGTATAATGCATTCTAAAGTTATTCATTAAGAGCATTGTAATGCATTATAATACATTATATATCTTCAGAAATGAATACATTTTCAGAAATTGTATCCAAAGTTAAAATGTATTAAAAAGATTCCTTGTTAATTCGAAATTGGGTTTTTGTCATGTGTCTTTTATCTATTCATTTATTTTCTCAAGATGTAACAAAGTATTATAATATATTAGAACTGTGGTTACAATTGTTAATGAAATCATAGAATGCATTATAAGGGTGTATTACAAGACATAATGAATGTATTAAAAATATTATATATGAAATCTTCAAGTGTTAACAAAATTCGGGGCATTTTCAACATAAAATCAAGAAGTATCAATCTAATACTTAAAGTCATGTTGAAACAGGCATAGCGACAGTTAAAATATGGTAGATGCCCAATAGACACAAAAAGGTATTATTCATTTGACAAAGAACTGGAAGATGTAATTTAAAGTTGAAGTGTGTAGTTCCTATAGAAGGCTATGTGTTAGCTTTTCCCATTCATCCCAGTGGAATTTGCTTAATTGGTTTGTGCCGGATGAAGTCAAAAAACAATCTGCAAGTAGTTTGGAATAATCTTTTATCAATATTAGAGCAATGGAATCTTTCACATTTCTGTGTTTTCAGAAGCAGAAGTCGTCATAGTATAATAATGAAAATATATAAAGCTTTACAGGATTTACGATGCTGATGGTAATTTTTATTCCATAAAGAAAGAATAATTTTCTTTACATAAATTTTTGATTGCATAAACCAGTCATGGGTGACCACGAGATTGATAACTATTGCTCAGAGATTTTTGCCGGTATGCAGTAACTTTATTGTTTATTTCACTTGCAGATCTGGAAGCAGTGATCCATACTGCATCGTGAAAATTGATAATGAGGCAATAATTCGGTAGGTATGATTTTTGCCCCTTACATTTTATTTGTGCCCCAGTGTTTGATGATGTAATATCGTTCCACATTGCTATACAGCACATAATAAGTCAATTATCACAAAATGGACAGGATAAAAATGAAATTTTCTGTGAAGCAGAACTAATTGCATTTGTGCCACATTGAAATATTGAAATATCTCCTGTTCCAAAGAGTGCTGTGTGTTCTTTTGTACCTCCACATTTGGCAGCTATGTGAAGGTCACACTAAACAAACCTACAATTTGAGGAGTCTGAGGTGGAGGTTAAAACACAAAATATATATGCCGTGACCGACAGTGTGGGCATATTGATTCCTGGTGCTCCAAATGGAATTAAGAGTAGGAGGTAGAATGTAGACGAAATGAAAATCCATCTTATATGCATGAAAACCTTGATATAACTGCTACCACAATTAGAGCATTGAAAACTCTGGCATCTTAAATTGTACTTAAGTTTATTATATTGTTATAGATGTTGTTCACTCCACCGTCTCTTTTGTGACTCACTCTATTTCCAGTGCCTATGAAAAGATCTTATTTCCCCTCTGAACTGAAACGTTTAACAATCTGATATAATCAGTAAATGTTATGTGAGTGTTTCCTGAGCCATATTGATTTTTTGGGGTCCATAGTTCACATTCTTTCCCCGGAATACCAAATCTGAAGGTAAATAAATGTTAAGTAAGGATAGTAGTCTCATGTTTGTTTCCACAGGATCATTACAGCTGTAAATAAGTCTTGTCTTGTCTATCACTGTGGTTAAAGAAAAACTGCTGCCTGGTTTTGCTACTGTTTAAATCGAAATAATTATCTTTATACCTATTCTCCAGACATTCTCCATTCATTTGGAGTTTTAAAATACTTTTTTTATATATAAACCTAAGCAGTGTTCTGTGTCAACCATCCGATTTATTAAAGTTAATGTGTTTCAGTGTTTTATTATTACTATTGATTATATACTATTATTGTAATGATGAGCCAGAGACGTTCGGATCCAAATGCAGCGCTTTATTAAAGAATGGTCAAACAGGTAGAAATCAGGAATGGCGTCAGGTGTGTCAGGGATAACCAGAATCGAAACCAAAAAACAAGCAGAGATTGGGGCAGGCAGCAGAGAATCAGAGTCAGAGTAATCAGTCCAAAGATCAAACACGGGAATGACAAACACAGTGAGAAATGCTCGGAAATGTTAGAAAGGCTAAACAAGACTTTGCAGTGAATGAGAGTGAGTATGCTGCTTTTATGTGTGTGTAAATGAGGTGCAGGTGTGGCAAGGAAATTGGCTAATGAATGAGGTGCAGGTGTGGCAGGATTGTGATGCAGTGACTTATGGGGAATGTAGTTCGGGTGTGGTGCAACAGTATGAGAAGTGCTAGTGTCCAAGTGACATCTGGTGGTTGATGGGTGGAATGGTCCTGAGTGGAGTGCCCTCTACTGAAGTTCATGGGCACTCCATCTAATGATCGTGACAATTATAGTTCTTTTAACTAGCTTTTATTTTTATATTTTCATATATTTTATATATATATATATATATATATATATATATATATATATATATATATATATATATATATATTTTTTTTTTTTTTTTTTTAAATTAGAATTATATGTTAGTTTTTTAGTTTTAGTTAGTCTTTTATTTTTCAGTTTTGGTGATTTTAGTACTTCTTTTATTTTAGTTAGTTAGTATTTCTTATTTTCACTTATTTTGTAAGTTTAAGTTTATATATTTATATTTTATTTCAGCTTCATTTCAACAACACACACACACAAAAAAACATTTTAATATTTATTCTTTTTCAGACTCAACAAATTAGTAGTTGTTTTATACAAATAAAACAAGCAAAATGTTTAATGTTCAAAAATATTACATAATAAAAATGGTCATTTATAGGCACTCCAGGATGATATTGAACTTCTCCCACATTGTGTACAGAGTTATGAGTTTTTTGTTTTTTGTTTTTTAATTTGTCTCTTAGGACAGCAACAATATGGAAGACATTGTCTCCTTTTTGGGGTGAAGAATACACTGTCCATCTTCCTCCCTACTTTCATACAGTGTCTTTTTGTGTGCTGGATGAGGACTCTCTCAGGTCTGAACCTACTTACTAGTCTGTGTAGTCCGGTTGAAGATGAAGTGATTTTTTTTCTGAAATCTCACACTTTCAACTACTTATGTGATTAACTTTATTGAATTTAACAGCAGTGTCAATGTGATTCATATAAATCTTAGTACTACTTATGTCTGCTCGATGGATACCTGCAGTCTGAACAACTGTTCTGTTTACAGTCAAGATGATGTCATTGGGAAGGTGTCAATCACTAAGGAGGTTCTCACCGCGAAACCTCAAGGTAAGAGAGAGTATTTCCTACAGAGCATTTACGGCTTTTATTCACTTGCTGTTGTGAAATGGGAAATCAATATCCAGAGGCAACAAGGCATTTCTCAGTGTCAACAAAGTAGAGATTTTAAGACAAGTGTTTCAAGAAAGTTGTGACAAGTAATCATAAATAAGTCATAAAAGTAGACTTAAAACTCAACTGTCATGTGACTGTGATTAACCACAAACGCCCTCAACACACTAAAATAATGGAGGAAAATTATGTCACCAAAAACTCAGAACAAATAGCCAGAAAGCACAGTTTAAATCATTTATCTTTTGTCCACTATATTCACTTGCTGGTAATGATGCTTTGTGGCCAGAAGATAAGTGCAAATGTGTAAATGAATATAAATAAATCTTTATTTTTAATTTTGTGTGTAATGAATGTTCATAATGTGCATTAAAGGGAAACACGCAGGCCAAATGTAGAAATTAGAAGAACATTACAATTCAATTTGATTTGTTTATTTATTTATGATTTGTCTTCAGTGTCCCAAACTCATGTTCATGAAACAGTGATTCACAACATAGTGGACTAGGGAACGAATGTGTCACAGCCATATTCTCTTCAATATGTTCTGACTCTTTCTCTGGCAAATTTAATTTTTTACTCTGAAAACAAGACAGCAAAACTGGTGAGGAAGATTGAAAAACTGCATGAACTGACTTTAATTCAACAAAGCTGTAGTAGGACTCACTTGTGTATTATGACCAAACTCTAGGGTTCCTGTGAGGTGGTGTTTTTGAGATTGGTGCTGGTGAGTCATTGTGTGTCTGGGCTTGCAACTCATGTGTGTTATGCCTGAGGGGCAAGGACATGGCAGGGTTATCCATTATCATGACACAAAATGGTAGAGAGCATCACTCATTGTACTCCCTGTGTCGTGGTCATGACTAGTCACAGAACACAGGCCATCCGTAATGGAATAAAAAACGAAATGACACCATTCATTAACATTATTTAGTTCACTGTGTCTCAGAGAGACGTTTAGTAACGATTTTTTGGATGTGTGGCTCAGCTTGTTAGCATTAACAAAAGCCTAAACATGATCGAGAGCCTGTTAAGTTGGTCAGCAACCCGAGCCTCATTTCACGACCACAGCCGGTTTGTCAGAGGTAACATGTTGAGCTTTGGTTCTCATGTGGGTAATTCTGGTTCGAATGATGCTTGCAACAGTTCTTCATCTTGTTCCCCACACTACATACAGATACTACCATATAAACAAATATACTATCAAATTTTGGAATAATTTAGACTTAATTTAGAAAAACTTATTAAAGAAATATACTGATTTGCTGCCTGAGAAACATTTCTTACTATTTTGCTGGCTAATATTTATTAGTTTATTTCTGTCATGACAACTCTCAGAAAGTTTAGCATGGGGGTATACATGACAATGATAATGTGTTTGGTCTTGGCGGGATAGATGCCAATACACAAAATCCACAGTCATGCTACTGTGAAGTACAGAAATACTGCTGCTGCACATAGAACATATTTGAAATAACCCCCATTTATAGCATTCATAAAACCTAGTAGAAGATATATACAGGTGGAGCTGGGGAAGGTGGAGGTGGAGGTCTTCTGAAGTGCGCTGCAACTGCAAGCACCAGCCAATCATTAGAATGCTGAGCAGCAATCTCACTGGCTGCTAATGCAACTAGAACCAATTGCAATTTCTGTAATAACCTTTTAAGTAATTTATTAATAATTTAGCACCAGATCAGCATATTCAAATGATTTCTGAAGAATAATTTGACACAGATGTCTGAAGTAATAAATAAAATAGAAAATTGTTCTTTGAAATTGAAGAGCTTAAGAATCTTCTTTCAAAAACATGAATAAATATTAATGGTCTGCATGTCCTTACCAGACATGACATGAAAAAATAAGCCAATGAGTGTCTAAGAAGTATCTAGAAGTAGTGGGTCTGACAGTAACTATAACTCAAGTCAGCCTTCATTGACTTTTGAATGACTCTTTATGTCAGTTCTCTCTTCATCTGTCCTCTTCTCACACTTACTCTCACTGTAGCTATAATCAAATTGCCTTGCATAACCTTTCTCTCCAAGGCCTCTAAAATAGCTTTTAGTGAAAGGAAACGTTCTGCAGAGTACAGAAATAGCCCTGCGCACAAGTTTCCCTTGGTTTTGACAGGATGTGAACATTCAAGTTAGCTATCATATTCTTACCTTATTGACAACAACAAATCATTGACATTTTACATGTCAAATGAATTCTATAATGTGGTTCTAATAAAGTATTGCCACTAACAGCCACCTGTAACATCGTGAGAAAAACCTAGCAAGTTGCTAAAACATTAGCAATGCGCTAAAAACACTTATTAATATCTGTACAACACCTTGGTAACAAATAAAATATTAGAAGCAACTTTTGGACTTTTTTTTTTTTTTAAGAACATTTGTGTGCATTGTTTACTCTCTGGGCCCCCCAGATGAGAGAAGAATGCACTCTGTTATAAGTGACTTTGGCTAGTGGCGTAGAATCTGTTTGAAGCAGAGACCTTCACTCTTTAAAGGGGGGGTGAAATGCTCGTTTTCACTCAATCTCCTGTTAATCTTGAGTACCTATAGAGTAGTACTGCATCCTTCATAACTCCAAAAAGTCTTTAGTTTTATTATATTCATAAGAGAAAGATAGTCTGTACCGATTTTTCCCGGAAAAACACGAGCGTCTGTAGGCGTGACGTGTGGGCGGAGCTAAAGAATCACGAGCGCCAGTAGGCTTTTGCTTTGAGAGCGTTTGGAAGCTTGAGGACAAAACCAACCAAAACAAACCATGGCTAACAGTCAGATTCAGCATATTTTTATGATCCAGAATCAGATCCAGAGGCTGAAATTTAACAAGAGCAGCAGCAACAACAGCGTCTCTATGTGGTATGTACTGAAACTGTATATATATTTGCTTAGCGGTTTTGGAAAATGACTAAGTTCCACTTTGTCGTCTTTTTATTATTATTATTTTTTTAAGCTGTACATGTGGAAAGTGCAGTTTGATGACAACATCGCATGTTGTTTACTTGATGTGCTTACGCGCCGATAGCTAAGTTAACAACACAGAGATATTTGAAGCAGTTTTACTCGTGCAGTTTGATGACAACATCACATGTTGTTTACTTGATGTGCTTACGCGCCGATAGCTAAGTTAACAACACAGAGATATTTGAAGCAGTTTTAGTCACCGCCTGGAGTTCCAACACACGATCGTGACCTTTTTTCGTTGGGACTGCATTATCCTTAAGAAATAAACGATACGCAAATCCGTCGTCAAACTGGGCCTTGTTTGTAAAACAAGCATCTTCGAAATGCAGGGAACAAACAAAAACACTTGCACAACTCCATTGATGCTCTGTAAAAATAAACTCCATCCACTGGTCCCTTAATGCTGTTTCTCTTTAGGTAATCTGTGCAGGGTTGTCTTGCCCTGGCAACCAAAAACACACTCCTTTTGTGACATTTCGCGACGCTCTTGCTCTGATCAGTGAAGTCTGTTGTGCTTTCAGTGCTCTGCTATACGGGAGCGCGCGCTCTTCTGGCAGAAGTCCCCTCAGAACCCATATAAGGACATTCCGCTCCATCTAACGTCACACAGAGCCATACTCGAAAAAAACTTTCCGAAACTTGTGACAAACCGGAAGGAGTATTTTTGGAACAGAAATACTCCTTCAAACATACAACTTAATTTTTGAAACTTTGTCCATGTTTAGCATGGGAATCCAACTCTTTAACAGTATAAACAACTCAGTATGCATGAAATAGCATTTCACCCCCACTTTAAAGGTTGGCCTTGTGTGTGTGTGGGCCACTGTTTTGAACATATTCACGAATCAGACTTTTAACTGTCAGTCTATGCCTTCTATACCTCATTCCAGTGGAGTTTTTCATTGCATGAATACTATATCACTGGAAAAATTGCTTCTAGAAAATAGCTGTTTAGTAGTTGACTTGAGCTTATTTTTTCATGGTTCTGTTCTTTTCTTTAAAAAGATTGTTTGTGAACAAATTCTTCCATTTAAATTTCATGTTTTTGTCTTTTATTTTCAGCGGCAGGATGATTGAAGTCAAGAATGGGCTATTTCAGACTATTTTCTGGTTATTATGGTGATTTTGCATTCTCTTTTCAGTTTATTTCTTTTAAGCCATACAGTGTAACAAAAACTTATTTTTTTCCTGGAAAGCATGAGCTCTCTCTCTCTCTCTCTCTCTCTCACTTATTTATTTATGACAGTATTGTGTGGTGTATTGAAGATAACAATTGCATCTGAGCTTCAAACAAATATATGAAAAATGCATGTTTAGTCAGATACTGCAAATAATTTTAGTTCCAGAAAATAAATGGAAAGCAGCATTCATCTAAATGGAAAGGTTGTCCTTGGCATGCCCAACTTATTTTTGGGCTTCTCACCAGAGCAATAAAGAAAAACAGACCTTGACGAGTGATTCACTGGAATACTAATTAAGAGGAAAATCTGCTTATCAGGCCACAGGAACAAACAAGCCTAATGTCCACATCAGAACAGCCAAAATAACTAGTGACTGCAAAATCTGAGTGGTTTAATGGTCCTTGGGTCAGTCTTTCAGTTGAAGAGCTGCTTGATTTCCTAAATACAGACATTTTAAGGATGGAGCTCACACATGCTGCAATGCTGCTGAGTGGTTTGTGATTGTAGCTTCGTATAGCTTTCTTTTTCTGTTGGAATCTTTCTATCACTCTCTTTTGTTTAAACTGCTTAAATATTGCCACAAGTATAGTGTAGCCTTCTCTGTCAGAGGTGAGGGATTCATATGTGATAAATTCAGGGAAATAGTTCGTTTGACAGAGAAGATTTCAGCTCTAGAGATGCATCCAACCTTTATCGAGTTTAGTAAGAATGTGAGCTAGGGCCTTTGGATGTGACTAGCTTAGCAAGTCTTGTATATTGTTCAGTTCCGGTTGCAGAGCCCCCACAGCAGGGCGACTGGGTGACTATGAGGTGGCTTTTCCGTTCCGATCAAAGCATTAAACAGGTTCTTCCCACTCAGTGACGCACCCACTGAGAAACCTGATGAAAGTGCCCTAAAGTCATTGGAGATTCGATTGTATGGAACGTGAAAATAGAGACACCAGCCACCATAGTTCAATATTTACCGGGAGCCAGAGTGCCTGACATCTTTCACATTTTATATATATATATATTTTTAATTTAAAATGGCTGGCTAATACTAAATGTAAATTCAGTAAGATCGTTATTCATGTCTGTACTAATGTTCGACCTCACCAGCTGGAGATTACTAAAAATAACATTAAAGAGATGATAAAGTGTGAACTTACAAATACGATATCAGACACTGTAATAGAAGACAACAAAGTTAAGTCTGACACAGAGAAAGGGACCAATGTGTGTTCTTCTAACATGTTTGGCTGGTAAAATAAATGTATGTGTGTATGGAATGGAAGTGTCCTTGAGCCTATAAGGTAACAATAATATAATAAGATAATCTTTTTTAAAATGGTTTTGGCTAAAGGGAAATGTTGGTTTCTTCTATACTGCTAGGTATTATACTATATTGACTGGGTTAAATAGAATTGCATTACTAAAAAGAGACTAAAATACAATGACTAAATTTAGATGAAAAGAGTCATGGATAATTCTGACTAAAATAAGACTAAAAATGTTCAGACTTTTAGTTGGCTAGAACTTGACTAGACTAAAAAGAGTATGAATGTGACTAAAACTTTAAAACTTTGAAATTAAAACAGGCTGCTAAAAACAACACTACTTGGGAGATATCATCAGGAAAAATGGTGTTTGCTTTAATTAAACTCAGCTCTATATGTGACCTTGGACCACAAAACCAGTCTTAAGTACCCGTTTTTCCGAATGAAAGCTGAATAAATAAGCTTTCCATTGATGCATGGTTTGAAAGGAATCTGGAATCTGAATCGATAAAATACTGAGAAAATCACCTTTAAAATTGTCCAAATAAAGTTCTTAGCAATACATATTACTAATCAAAAACTAAGTTTTGATATATTTAAGGTAGGAAATTTAAAAAATATATTCATGGAACATGATCTTTACTCAATATCCTAATGATTTTTGGCATAAAAGAAAAATGTATCATTTTGACCCATGGAATGATTTTTTGGCTATTGCTAAAAATATAACCCAGCGATTTAGACTTAACCAATTCCCAAAACTAACGGAATGCAAAGTTCTAACAACGACTGGATAATTAGTAATTTCCTACTGCTAAATTCTGAAAAAACAGAGGTGATAATTATTGGACCAAAAACCTCTGCATGTTATAACTTAGAACATTGTCTAACACTAGATTGCTGCTATTTCAATTCCTTGTCATCAGTTAGGAGCCTAGGTGTGCTATTTGATAGCTGTGTTTCCTTTGAAAACCATGTTTTTAGCATTTGTAAAACATTTGTAAAAATGTTCCATCTTAAAAACATATAAATTACGACCTGTGCTCTCAATGACAAATGCAGGAATGTTTATTCACACCTTCATGACCTCGAGGTTAGATTATTGTAATGATTTATTGGGTAGTTGCTCTGCACGCTTAATAAACAACCTATAGTTAGTCCAAAGTTCCGCAGCTGGGGTTCTTACTAGAACCAGGAAGAATGAACATATTAGCCCAGTTCTGTCAACTCTGCACTAGCTCCCAAATTGAACATTGTATACATTTTAATGCCTTGCTAATAACCTATAAAGCCCTGAATACTAGAGCAAGCTCATATGACATTATAACACATCTGTTGCAATCTCAAAACTCTGGCCATTTGATAATGGCTAGAATATCAAAATCAACTGCGAGCACCAGATCTTTTTACCTGTTTAGCCCCAGACTCTAGAACAATCTACCTAGTGTTGTTCGGGAGGCAGAAACACTCTGTCAGTTTAAATCTAGATTAAAGACTCATGTCATTAGCCTGACATACACATAACACACTATCACATTTCTATAATTCAAATCTATTGAAGGATGTTTAGGCTGCATTAATTAGGCCAACCGGAACCGGGAACACTTCCCTCATAAGAATGGCATCTACGCTAATATTAATCTGTTTCATTCTTATTCTGAGGTCACCATAGCCACCCAGATTCAGTTAGTTTCCACTGAGTTAGCATACTGTGTCAACTATAGCCAGTGATATTGTAAAAATCAATAATATTTGCAGTATTAACAGGATTTTGCATTTCCAATTAATGTAGGCCTGTTATTATTATTAGTTTACTTTTATTATTAAATTACAATTCATTTGCCTAGCAATAATTTCATCAAACATCACCGCATAACTGACATCCTGTGAGGATAATAAAAGATAAACTATTCCTAATCCTCATTGAAAATATTTTAAAAAGGTATTTTTAAACAGGTTTATTAATTTATACAATGAATTATAGTCCGGTTAATAAAATTGTTTACACTGTAGTCATTAATGAAAATTAATAGCAGCTTTATTTCAAGCACTAACTTTCAAAAAGAACCTGTTTAACACAAAATTAATTTATCATTTCTATTTTTTCCCACTATGTATGGGCCCATGAGAAATATTAAGGAGTAATTCAAGACAGTTATATGCTGTTATCAGCGTATGTGGACGTGGAGTCGTCTCTTGTTGTCTCTGAGAGAATATGAGCCGTTATTGCATATTATTGTAAGGGCTGCAACAGAGCAGATTTTCAGTGAAAAACTGCTTAAATCTCAGTATATTCTTAGTGTACACACATTTATTGAACATCCAACATGTCAGTGAATACTCTTTGACTACCATAAGCCTATTCTGTAGAAATACAGCAAGGCCATTAATTATATTAATCTAAGCCTCTTAGAGGTACTGGAGAGAGATGATATAATAAATTTTCCCAACTACATGTGTATATATCTACTGACTTTCCCCTATCAGGTCGTATGTGTGTGTTTGCAGATGTACAGTAATGTTAAGGAGCAGTGGAAGCCATAATAATACTGCTCTGAATTCTGTTCCTGCATCATTAGGGCGCTGTGAACTAGATCGCTTTAGAGTCCTTGTCTGTGAACTTCGCCCATGATGACTTGATTGTCTGCTAAATTATTCATATCGGTGTCAATGACAGATATATGAACTCTCCTTTTTCAGATTCTTGTCTTTTTTATCTTTTTTGTTTAGGTGTAGATGGATGGATGAACCTAACAGAGATCGACCCAGATGAGGAGGTGCAAGGGGAGATTCACCTCCAGATTTCAGTTCAGGGAGATGGAGATATTCCACGAAAACTGTGCTGCCAAGTCCTAGAGGCAAGGTGAGTTACTGTGAGGAGCAGCAAATGATTTGTGACTGAAACTGTTATTTGTATATTTGTGTGCATCCTTAATGATCAGTAAAGCCATTTTATTAATTCACGAATGGGAATAGTACAGAATATAACAGTTCTGGTTCTGATTCATCTAAACAATTCTGGATCCTTAATAATTACATGAACAATTCTTCTTGAATGATTCTATTAGTTATTTTAGATGTGAGGAAAAAATATTTGGAATGCAAACAACTTACTAGCAAATATGAAGATATCAATTACCAATATTTCTACAGTATTTTTTCAATTTTTTCAATTAATTTCAAGTTCATTTGTATAGCGCTTTTTACAATACAAATCGTTACAAAGCAACTTTACAGAAAATTATGTGTCTACAATATTTAGTAGTAGCTTATTGCGGTGACTGTCAGTTTGTACACGTTTGACAGGATTTTAGAAAAAAAAATTTTTTTTGAATGCTGTAAAAATAAATTACTCATAGTTAGTTTATGACTTAATGCTTTAACTAAAGTTAACAAATAAGCCCTTATTATTAAGTGTCACCATTTAATCTTAAATGACCTTTCAGGCTTCACAAATGCAATGCAAGAATTGACTAACTATATATAAAAATGTATAAACAATACAAAAAAACAACAAAAAATATGGTAATATATTTCAAATACTATGCCAATAAAATGTGCACTGTAAAGCCCTTACTCAGAGCTTCCGGAAAATACATGGATGATGTGTTCCGTAATTTCATTTACTGCCAGTGATTTTCCAGATTCTGTGTGTGTGTTCACAAACATCCCGTATGGATCCCGAAAAAGACATGGGACATTATGCTGTGACGTAATGTGATGCATACCATTTCACTAAGCTGGTGAACAATCTCGGCTTCTGCGCAGATAGTGAGGAGCTCCCTGATCTCTGCTACATACCAGTTGCACATATTTTGTCATTGTGAACATTGAACTGCCTTCAAAACACTCTGTAAAAGAGTCTCACGATAATGTGCATCATCACTAAGACAAACCTTTTATGGCATTGGTTCTGGCTTTTGTTAACACAGGGCTCGTTCTGGGACTGATCCCAGCAATGTTTTTAGGTCCCCAACCCAGGATCCATCCCGGGTCATGTTTGCGTTCACACAAGAAGGCACTCTTGAAAGGAGTTCAGATTAGTTCAGATTTATTCACTGATTCGCTCAATGCCCATTTCTTCATATTACATAAATATGCCTGCAGGTGGTGAAAAAGAGTGTCTTAAGTGTTAAGTCTTAAGTCAACAAACGTATATTTTTTTACGTATTTATTAAACTGATTTGGCTTTATTAAAAAGACTAAATAAGTGGTTCAGGTTTTTAAGTAACATTTTATTTAGGAGAACAATTCATTCGCTCAGAAGATTTGTTCAAAAATAATGATTTATGAACGTAACATCAGAAAAGCCAATGCAGCGTCTCTCTGGGAGATGCAGTATGCATTCACCTCTCAATCTCCTTGTTGTTAGATCTTTGGCACAAACAGCGGTTTCTCCCTTGCCCATACACAGATAAGTGTAGTGAGAGTACCCCTGAGTGCTTCAACGGCGTTCTTTGAAAGGAAATTTCCTCTTAATAGAGCAATTTCTCTAAATGAGCTTCACAGATGGATTTGTATATGTTTACAAAATGCTTTTCCGTCCATGTCCTTGTAATTGCCGTTTGCACTCTCTCACAGGCAGGATTGCTGTGCTCATTATTTGCTGTAGCAGCTTTGGTTGATGATTTATGTCCTTCTTCTGAGGACATGTCTATCAGTACATAGCGATTGCGGCTCGCATTCTTTCTTTTTTGTCTTTTTTTTTTATAAAAAAGACTGCCAGTCACGTCAGCTGCTTCCCATCCTGGCCCTTCTACTTCAGAGTATGAGGCCTCTATAGGAGAGCACTGTAGAAGAGCAAGGTGATGTTGTGGGAGTGAATTCCCGTGGACCTCTCACTCCTCAAACCGAAAGTGTTCTTCAGTAGATTTTCTGGGTGAATTTGAGAGCCCACCTCAGCATGGGTTTGATCTCTCATTCGGGGCTCATGATGAGGATAAGTTATCTATCAAAGCAATAGAGGGTGGGCCCGACTGATCAGAATCGGTGACACTTCTGGGTGCTGTGTGCCAGTCAGAGCCTTACAGTGAAATGGCAGCCATGCTTGCCTGGGCAGCAGAGAGCATCAGGCTTAAGTGGACCCTGTCCTGAGCGCACTCTCTCAGATGGCTAGTTCTTGGAGACTGAGTGCCCCAGTTCCTTTCTGCTGTTCTTTGAGTGAAAGTTGAAATCTTTCTGGCAAAGGGCCCGATAAAGCCTGATGAAGGGGTTTTACAGTCCCTGCTTCATTGTACCCATGAAGGATGGGGGGTTCAGACCAATCTTGGACTTAAAGGTGCCGAACCGATCCCTTCACAAGCTCCCATTCAGAATTGTATGCTCAAGCATGCTAACATGTGTGAGGTACCGAGATGGTTTGCAACAGTAGACCGAAGGACACATGCTTTCATCTCTCGGTCCTTCCAAAACATAGTCCATTTCTTTGGTTTGCCTTTGAGGTCAGGTCTCTGCGTGCCACTCACATTCCTGGTGACCTATCGTGCAGCAGACTTCCTCCCATGGCAGGTCATGCTCCAAGGCAAGTGAAGGCTCACGCTCAATCAGGGGTGTTGCTGCTGTGTCAGATTTAGTGAATAGCTCCTCGCTAGCAGACATTTTCAGAGCTGCAAGTTGGGCTTCACCTGATACATTTGCTAGATTCTACAGTCAGCGAATGGAACCAGCTTCATCCAGAGTTTTGAGCTAAGCTTTTAAACTCAGGTTGCTGGTAGGGTGTAGAGCTTGCATTTAGCACCTTTCCCCCTCTGAGGTGATAAAGTGCACTTATTTAGTATAGTTCAGTTCCTTCTTATGAACCCTGGACTACCGTTCTACATAGCTGAGTTTAGCGGAGGAACTCACTACAAGGAACCATTACGGGTAAGTATCCCTTGCATGAACTCTCATAATGGATAAGTGCTCCATATGATGTGTCTCACTTTGGCGGCCCCATATGTGTATTAGTCCACTGCTCTGTTCTGAATTGCTTGTTTCTGTACTTTGTAGTTCTCCTCTTATGCGGAGCTCTCCACAGAAACCTTCCCTATGTAGTACTCCCTTGTAGTGAGGCCATGTATTTCCACATTTAATCTCCCCTTTGGGTAGGATGTGGCCTCTATACTGTTCTTTTCCGCCTTGGGGAAATTAATACTTCCCCAACGTTACAACCAGGAACACTTCTCCAAGGTTTTTTTTTTTTCTTTTCTTTGCTTGATTGAGGAAAGTCAATGGCTAAAGGTGATCTCTGCCTTATATGGAGGCTCTCCTGGATGTCACAATGTCGAAGCTACCAGCAGGAAGTGAGCTTCTTGGTTACGTATGGTATCCCTTGTTCCCTGATGGAGGGAATGGAGACATTGTGTTCACTTTGCCACAAATTTGAACTGCTTCTGAGTGATTGAGATACCTCTTGACTCCTCAGAACAAAACGAGTGAGCAAATGCCATGCTGGCCTATTTATACCCGGGTGTCTGGGGAATGGCCAGCTATGCAATTTTTGCTCACAAATTTCACTGGCCTTTTCTCAATGATGTCAGAGGTGTCTAGGCTCCCAAGTGCGACCCCTAGTATCAGAACTTCAAAACACTGTCTCCATTACCTCTATCTGGGAACAAGGGTATCAAAAGAAGTTTTATTTTTAATACAGTATTTTTCATTTTTTATTTGAATAGAATGTCCCATGTGCATTGGTGGAGGAATGCATGCCAATTGGCATGGCTAGAGCCACAGAAACTCTGAATTATAGTGTTAAATGTATACTGTCTGAATTAAACCATGAAATAAATGGAAAAAGATACTCCAGCATTACATAAAATTAACCCTGGGTATACACTTTGATGTTTAAGTATTATTAGGACAATGTATTTAAAACATTTTAAATTTTGAAAACAAAAAACATTTCAGTGTGTGTAATTCAGGACTGCTGGAATGGGAATTCAAAGATTTTATCTTCATAAGCTTCATTTGGATTCACGTCTAATAGCTTTAAAAACTTTTGGCTTTGTTTTTAGAGATCTTGCAAAAAAGGATCGCAATGGGGCTTCTGATCCTTTTGTTAGAGTGAGATACAATGGCAAAACGTATGAGAGTACGGTAAGGACATGGCTCTCTACATTTATGATTTCATTTTACACACAGTTACAACTCTCTGTTTGTTACTGATTACCATGGCCCTGCTTCCTCCAGGTGGTTAAAAAGTCCTGTTACCCACGGTGGAACGAGAGTTTTGAGTTTGAGCTGGACGAGACGCTAGCTGACACTGGATTATTGAGTGTGGAAGTATGGGACTGGGATCTGGTCAGCAGAAACGACTTTCTGGGAAAGGTGACTGTACAGAATAGAAATTTCCATGAGTCCTTAGAGGATTCCCTCATGTTCTAAAGTTGACCTTTGTCTTTGTTCAAAATAAAATACAATGCATTTAATTATGTATGAGATTATGTGTTAAAAAAACTGTCATATTTTTTTTCACCTTCATATTGTTAAAAATGTGTATGTTGTACTTGCAGTGGATTACAAAAATATGAACTGTACATATAGTATCATAACAATAGTTCATAAAGCTCATGCACTATATTAGTTGTCTGAAGCCATACTAGTTTGAAAAGTTTAGAAAATTAAAGTTTTATTCATTCATCACTTTTATCCTCAAAGATCTGGAATCTCATCATGATTAACTGAGTATGAGTAAATAATGAATATACGTAGGTTGTGGGAATGTTTTTAAATTCATGGTGACAATATACATTTTACAAACGAAACAGGCAAACAGTCAAACTATGCAACTATGTTCATTATTCATGCTCCTATATATCTGTAGCAAATATGTTTTACTTATAGTCAGTATAGTGCAATTTCTGAATTTACCTAACCAATTGATGAATAGTGACAGTTTCATAACATTGCTTTTGTGGAAAAATTCTATTTGACAGATGTTCACTGTGACATTGCCTTTGTCACCCAATAATAATTTTTCCAATTGCTGTGTTTAGCTTCGGTTGGTTTGACAGCCAATTTTCACGTTGATTGATGTTTTCCTTCAGGTCCTGTTCAACATCAACAAGCTTCAGTCCGCCAAGCAAGAGGAGGGCTGGTTTCACCTGGGGCCTGACAAATCCAAACACAGTGAATATGAGTGAGTGTATTTGGAATTGTGGCAAATATCATGTGGGATAACTTACAGTGATGGAGAAATGAGCTGTGTGTAGCACTGGAGCAGCTACTGTCAGTGCACGACAGAAAGGCTCTGCTCTCCACCCAAAAGTAAAAGCTGCTGTCGGTCAAAGGAGTCATACTGTATGATGCAAATTCAAAATGTCCTTTCTCTTTTGGAGTGTTACAAGCTGATCATGCATAGATAAGATCCCTAAAGTTGCAAAGACTTAAGTCTCAAACCCAAAGAGATATTTTTTATAAAAACTTGCCCACACCCTCCTAAAACGCCTCGGTTAAACACGCCCCCACATGTCGATGTCATTGTGTGGGAAGATTTGCATAACACCACCGAAATTTTCATGCAAAGAAAGAAGGCCCAGGGTCGTCACATGTGGTTGGCGCAAGCCCACCAGCTGCTCATTCTAAGAAAATAAAGTTTTTTTACATTTATCTGATGCTTTTATCCAAAACGACTTACAATTGCTATATATGTCAGAGGGTGCACGCCTCTGGAGCAACTAAGGGTTATGTCTTGCTCAGGGACACATTGGTGTCTCACAGTGGATTCAAACCTGGGTCTCTCACACCAAAGGTGTGTGACTTATCTACTGTGCAACACCACCCCAATAATTTACCTCAAAGCACATAAACACATTGCATTAAATCAAATACACAACATAATGTTCTTTTTAGCAACGTCATATGAGCCCTTTAATGAAGGTTAATGGGCTTGACTCCCGTTGCATACAGACCGTATCTGAGAAGCTACTGTAAGTTGCTGTGTGAACGGGGCATGTCGATACTCACACCTTTAAGTAAATACGGTTGCCAGTCCCAAAAACTGGCAGTGTGAACGTGGCAAATATTCATCTTTAAAGGAGTCAAAAAGAACATTATTTGGTGTAATGAAATGTGTTAATGTTGTTTAAGGTTCAAAAAACACATTATTGTCCACGTACTGTACATTATTGTTTCTCCTATATGCCCTGCCTTCTGAAACACGTCGATTTTTACAAGGCTCATCGGTCTGAAAAGCAAGGTGTGCTGTGATTAGCCAGCTATCCAGTGTATTGTGATTTGCCGAATACCTCAAGCATGTGGTGGAAATATTACGCCCCTTAACAAATAATGATGCCCTGTGCAGCCGGAGCGACGATGCATAAATATAAAACCCATTCTAAATGTGATATAAACATGATTTCTAGTCATGTCCTCTTTTGGAAGGCCTAAGTAGTTGCACTTTCTTAACAAAACATCATCACACACCACAGCCTTGAGTGAGTGGCCTAGAGTGAGCAGAGGCCAAATAAAGTAGTTTCACTTTCACAGTGAAACACACAGTATCTATACGAGATGGAGGTGGTGGCATTAATAATACTACAACGAGAATAAAAGGTACACCTTCTTTCTTTGTGTGTTAACATTTTGGCGTCATTATGCAAATCTTTCCCACATAGTGACGTAGACATATAGGGGCATGTTAGAACGAGCTGGTTTAGGGTGGTGTGGACGAGTCTTAACTTTGATAAAGAATATCTCTTTGGATATTAGACTTTAGTCTTTGCAACTTTACAGATTTTCTTAATGCACCAAGAGCTTGTTACACTCCAAAGAGAAAGGAAAAACTGAAATCGCATCTTATAAACCCTTTAACGGTTGCCTGTGGCAGAGCACATTAAGCAATTGGCAGAAGGGCAATAAAATATAATGGATAATATAACTATACTTTTGAAAAAGTGCAGCTTTCCTGGGAATTTCTCTGAGCTAACATTGGAGGATTGTTATGCATTCTGCCCTCAGGCTTTTGCAGTCTTACGCTTGTTTGTTCCGGTCCATTTGTTGACAGGAAGAACTAATCCTTACCCTGGTTAAATCCTGGGATTTTTTTTCTGTTCATTTGCTCTATCTCCCCCTCCACCTATCCTTCCTCTCCACCCATAAGAGATAATTTGGCTACGTGGATTGACAGTGGAGATTATATCTCAAGATGGCACAGGAAGAGTGGGATGGAAAGGCTTATGTAAAAACTTCAGTAAGGGGGATTCAGTTGGGTGATGACAAAAGTTATGCCTCATTTGAGAGCTTGTGCAAGTATGTGGGTAGATTAAGACAGAGTGTTTTTTTGGGGACGTGGCGAGTCGGTGTGAGAGACGTCTGTCTGTCAAGGTTGGGGGTTCGATTCCCCGGGAACACATGATAAGTAAAAATTGATAGCCTGAATGCACTGTAAGTCGCTTTGGAAAAAAAGCGTCTGCTAAATGCATAAAATGTTGGCAAAGGAGTCAGTGACATTAAATTGTTCATTTATTAATTCACTTGACACGATGGTGCCAAATAACTTACTGTCTAATTCCTTCTATGAGTCACACAGTTCAGGTTCCACATCTACAAGGTCTGATTTATGTAAGCAAGGTGTAATTTTCTTGAAATGTTTGGGGTAGATGAATGAAAGTTTTGGCATTTGAGTATCATATGTACATCATTTTTCATTTTAATATTCAAAATATTGGAGCATCCCGTTTTCGTATCTATTCTTATTGGCTAAGGGATTGCATTTAGGGAGTGCTAAGACTGAATATCCATGATTATCATGTTCCACTGAATATCATGTTCTGTTGACTTGAGATTGACTTGTTTGGGGTCACAAATTGACTTTATTATCAATAAAGGACCTCAAATTATTTAAGTTTAAAAATAATACGAAAAATTACAAAATGTAAAATTAAAATTCTATCATCATTTACTCATTCTCATGTTGTTCCAAACCTGTATAACTTTATTTCTTCTTTGAAACACAAAATAAGTTTTTGTTTTTTAAGAATGTTGGTAGCCAAAACATTTCAGTTCCCACTGATTTCAGTTATATATTTTAACCACACAGTGGAAGTAAATGGGAACCAAAACTGTTTTGTTAACCTCTGTTAACCTCTCTTTCAGTTTGAAACACTATTAATATTATTGAAACGCTCACCCAAAACTAATGAAAGTAATTGGGCCCTATGTTAACAATCTAAATCTAAAGTTTAAAGCACACATTGTAGGTGCACTCAGGGCGTGTCCAAATCCACTTTTTCTATTTTAAAGACGGAAAAAACGGTCCATTTTTGGAATGGGTAGTCCCTGTTCTCTTAAGTAATGAGCGTAACGTTCAATAAACCAATCAGAGTTTCATCTCCAATTCCCTTTAAGAGCGAGATGTGCTTGCGCCATGGCGGATCGCTATTTACATGGCGGAATTTGTTGGTGGAAAAGCTGAACGCTTCTCAGGTGAAGAAACCAACCTGCTCGTGCAGGAAGTTAAAGATCGTGAGCAGATCATCTATGGGACAAGCAGGCATCCACCATGTTAAAAACATTAAAATGTTTATTTCTTTTCATTTTGATGATTATAACTGAAACTAAGGAAAATCCCAAATTCAGTATGTCAGAAAACTTGAATATAACTTAAGACCAATATAAAGAAAGGATTTTTAGATATCTTAGCCAACTAAAAAGTATGAAACTGAAAAGTATGAGCATGCACAGCACTCAATACTTAGTTGGGGCTCCTTTTGCCTGAATTACTGCAGCAATGCGGCCTGGCATGGAGTTGATCAGTCTGTGGCACTGCTCAGGTTTTATGAGAGCCCAGGTTGCTCTGATAGTGACCTTCAGCATTTCTACATTCTTGGGTCTGACATATCGCATCTTCCTCTTCACAATAAGGTCAGGTGAGTTTGCTGGCCAATTAAGAACAGGGATACCATGTTCCTTAAACCAGGTACTGGTAGCTTTGGCACTGTGTGCAGGTGCCAAGTCCTGTTGGAAAATGAAATATGCATCTCCCTAAAGTTGGTCAGCAGCAGGAAGCATGAAGTGATCTAAAACTTCCTGGTATATGGCTGTGTTGACCTTGGACCTCAGAAAACACAGTGGACCAACACCAGCAGAAGACATGGCACCCCAAACCATCACTGACTGTGGAAACTTTACACTGGACCTCAAACAACGTGGATTGTGTGTCTCTCCTCTCTTCCTCCAGACTCTGGGACCCTGATTTCCAAAGTAAATGCCAAATTTACTTTCATCAGAGAACATAACTTTAGACCACTTGGCAGCAGTCCAGGTTTTTTTGTCTTTAGCCCAGGTGAGATGCTTCTGACACTGTCTGTTGTTCAAGAGTGGCTTGACACAAGGTATGCGACAGCTGAAACCCATGTCTTGCATATGTCTTTGTGTAGTGGTTCTTGAAGCACTGACTCCAGCTGCAGTCCACTCTTTGTGAATCTCCCCCACATCTTTGAATGGGTTTTGTTTCACAATCCTCTCCAGGGTGCAGTTATGCCTATTGCTTGTACACTTTTTTTCTACCACATCTTTTCCTTCCCTTCGCTTCTCTATTAATGTGCTTGGACACAGAGCTCTGTGAACAGCTAGCCTCTTTTGCAATGACCTTTTGTGTCTTGCCCTCCTTGTGCAAGGTGTTAGTCGTCGTCTTTTGGACAACTGTCAAGTCAGCAGTCTTCTCCATGATTGTGTAG